>NW_022103915.1:32831307-32833533 GCF_000313985.2 Echinops telfairi
AGCAGGCCCTTTTTTCTTGGTTGGGAGTTTAATGCTGTTCCTTACCCAAGGATGGCCTGAAGGAGGCTGGGGTGCTACCCATGTGACCAGCGTGGGACTTAGAAATGTTTAAAAATAATCTTGCTGAGTTCTTCTAGCCACTGTCCGGAGCTGTGGCGCTGCCAGATCCCTCCCTGGCTGGTCTCTCATCCGTCAAGGCGGTGGTCATCCCCCGGCACCCCTCCCAGGTTGTGCTCGCTGGATATGCCTGCAGGGTGGTGGCATCAGGAGTCCAGGCTCCAGGGAAAGAGGTGTCAAGGTCTCTGTCCCTGTCTGGAGCCCAGCACAGACCACCAAGGGAGGCCCCCGCTGAAGCCTGCCCCCTAGAGTAGACCAGGGTGAGGCTGGGCCCTCTTCTTGAGGGGGACTTGTGCCTTAGTCCTGGATGCCAGGCTTGGCGGGCCCCTTGGGACACTGGTGTGAGGTGAGGGCACGGGAGCCCAGGACTATGGCTGCAGTGGCCTCTCATGTCCCGTCAGGACCTGCACCGAATAGGCCCCTCAGTTGATGAACTGTGGAGAGTAGATCGGACACTTCACTCAGTGACCATGACGTGGGCACCTCAGGGGTTGGAGGAGGAGGTGACAGCGTTTCCGTGTTATTGTTCGGTGCCGATGCATAGTGACCTCTTGTACAGTATCAGGCACCACTGCCCAGTCCTGTGCCAGCCCCACAATCGCTCCTGTTGGCGAGCCCGCTGTGGCAGCCATGGGGGTCAGTTCATCTTCCCTGAAGGTCGTAGTCCTTCTCACTGACTCTGCTTATCAACCACGATGGCCTCTTTGAGGGGCTGGTCTCTCTCAAGACACGCTGCAAGTATGTGACCTAGAGTCCTGTCATCCTCCCTCCTCAGGAGCATCTTCTGGTAGTCAGTGATACAGTCAGTATTCTTCACCAGTATCCTAACTTCAAAGCATCATTGTCCCCTCCAAGCTTCTGTATTCACTGCCCAGCTTTTGATGTGCGTGAGGCCATTGAAAAGACCCTGGCTTGGGCCAGGCACACCTGGGTCCTCAGGGTGGCCTCTTTGCTCTTTGGCCCCGTAAAGCGGTCTTCTGAGGCAGGTTTGTCTAATGCAAAGATGATTAAGGGAGCCGGAGGAAGAATGGATGCCTTTGCATCCTGGTGCTGACGGAGGATATGGAATATGCCATGGCCTGCCAGCAGAAACAGCAGACCTGATCTAGAAGTACAGCCAGAAAGCTCTGTAGAAGCTAGGATGAGGGGATTTCCTCTCGTGTATTTTTGACCGATCTCTGGAGTAGGACACCCTCCTGGGTACAGGAGAGTCAGTGACAAGACAAGGGGGAGCCTCGCCTCGTAGCAACCTGGATTGACCCAGTGGCTGCAACGACGGACGGGTGCAAACCCAGCAGAGATCTGTGAGGATGACGCAGGGCCGTTTGCTCTGTCGTACGCAGGTTGTTTATGAGCCAGGACAGCCTCTCTGGTACCTGACGGAACAACAGTAGTCCCAAACGCTTGTGCAGTTGTTAGAGGGCTGCCGAGATAACCCAGCTGAGAAGCTAAGTGATGGGGGGACAAGCTGATAATCTCTCCGGGCCTCAGTTTCCTTATCTGTAAAGTAGGGTTAAGTTTGGTATTCCTGTTGTTACGGACATCCATGGAGGTGTTCAGGGCTCCCTGTGGCAAGTGTTCAGTAACAAGCACCCCGATGTCCCCCATTGTCTCCCTAGGCTCGTGGCTCTGCGGGTAGTAGGAGGAGGCATGACGCCGCCTCTCAGGAAGATCACGACAAACCTTACGTCTGTGACAGTAAGTACTGACCTGTCCCACCTTCCTTCCTCTGCCAGCCCCCATCCTCCTCTGCAAGCCCTCAGCTGTCTGGCCAGTGCCCTCCCCTCCTGTCACCACCCTCACTGGCTGCTGTTCCTGGCACCAGGTGTATCTGCAGGAGGGAGGGAGGGAACAAGCAAGTAAGGAGTAGCCTCTCTGGCCTTTGATGCCTGGCGCCCGCCTGTCTCCAGCAGTGCCCTTCCCTCCTCCTCCCTCTCACTCTCAGCCCCCTCTCTCACTCTCAGCCGCATCCCCCTATGGCTGCCTGGCTCCTGGTTTAGGATGAGCAAGTAGAGCAGGGAGGAGGAGGGGCCTCAGGAGAGGCTAGGAGAACCTCCAGAAGGCACCAGCTTTAGGAAAGATGGCCATCAGCCTCCAGAGAGCCTCTCT
>NW_022103915.1:32834346-32837029 GCF_000313985.2 Echinops telfairi
TTGGGGGGTCACCACCACATGCGGAACTGTATGAAAAGGTCATGCATTAGGAAGGTTGAGAACCACTGCCCTAGAGAGTGGAAGCCCACCATAGGAGCGGGGTCCCCTTGCTCGCTCTCCCTGAGCTTTCCATTGGATTCCCAGCCAGTAATCATCCCATCTGTTCCCATGCACCAGTGTGCCTTTCCGCATACTCTGGCCTGTCTCCCTTCCTCTCCCACCCTTTGTCTCAGCTCCTCGTGTCTTCTCTACCCAGAGCCCCCTGGGTGGTATGCCTCTCTGGCTGGGTTAGTTCCCTACCTTCTGGGCAGAGTGCCTAAATCACACCCTCCCCCAAGCTCTTGTGGCTTTGTTTAGGGGCTCTTCATGCCATTTGGCCCCCTGCTCGCTTCCTTCTGTTTACCCTGCTCGGTGGGGGAGGACTCCCTGTAGACCCAATTTGGGCTTTCTGGAAGTCTCTGCTGCCTTCCTGGCTCTGCCCACACACAATGCCGCCTCCCTTTTCCTCCCTGGGCGAGGTGAGGCCCATTGCAGGCTGCCCTTCTCTGTTCTGGCTCTCGTAGGAAATTGTGTGGCAGCTCTGTGATTAATAGACTTTATTTTTATCTGGTGGCCTTCAGACATGTGATCCTTTGGGATAGAAATGACCTTTAGAGAGGTCATAAGGCCCCCTCATCCCCTCCCCATCCTCCCCCCCTGCCCCTTCCACCGGGCCAGGAATGCTTTTAATAATCTCTAATGCATCCTAAGTAGAGAGGTGTCTGGTCGCCTCCTTGAATGTCCCCAGGGATGGTGTTACCATCCGCTGCCCTTTCTTTCATGATCCTCGCTGTGCTTTGAATGATTGTTTGCCCTTCATATGAGCGAGCCGCCCATTTTCTCTCCTCCAGGCCCACCTGGCCTTTGCTTAGCCGTCCTCAGACAGACGGGCACAGCCAAATTTTGTCTGTTTTGGGGTCCTCTTGCTTCCCCTCGATTCTCGGTTGACTTCTGGCCACTCACCACCCTCCCTGTGACTCCCAGCTCTGAGTTTTCTTCCTGCTTCTCCTGGAAGCACAGCACTCCCATCGGAAGGAAGGCGCACCAAGGCCAGTGGCTCCAACAGCAACAGGCACATTTCTGTGTTGATTTCCCACACCAGCTCTTGGGGCATCCCCCCCAGCCCCCCTCAGCAGAGACTGGAATTACTTGGCCCCACCCCATGGCACTGGGCAGCCTCTCCGCCACCAGCCGATCAGGCCGATGCTCATTCTGCACAAGCGTTTGACTATTCTTGCTTCCATCAACCAGTCTGCATTTGGCCCCATTGAGGCCCCGTGCAGAGATGCTGTAACGCGTGACTCCGATATGACAAGATTGAATGAAGACCAATTTCAAGACATGGGCCCAGTAGTTACATTCCATTCTCCACGTTCGACAGTCCCTGCATGTTTGTACCATCTGTGGTTAGATTTGGCTTAATTCCCACTCTGTCGTTTACATTACTCATGAAGATATTGGGCCCCCTTGGAACTCAGCACCTCTTCCTGGTTTATGTGGAGTGGGAATAGCCCTCTTTCAGATGGGATTGGATTTCAGCCCTGCTGGTGTTTATTTCTGAGTGTAGCTGCCCTATTATCCTCTTCTCCTCATGCCCCTTTCAGGATGGGTGGTTGACATATTATTATCTTAGTCGCTAAACTTCAGTGATAGATAGTTTGTCTGTTGTCTTTCATTCAGCCATTGGATTTCTTCCACCCTAGAGGAATCACACATCATGGGAAGGTAATTTACATTTTGCTCAATCCGAGGTAGGTATGGATGAATACTTCCGTTTTCCAGCAAGTAACCCATCTCTTGTAATTATTCTGAGAGTTGACTGAACTTCAGAATTAAAGTTCTGCTTTGAACCTTCGGATCCTTTGCCACAGGAAAAGTGTACACTAGGCACAAACAAAGGCTACTGAATACGACTTGGTGGGAAAGTGTGGGCCTTGGACCACCTGCCTAGAAATTACCCAGCTGCTTCTTGAAGAACGCAGATTCCTGGACCTCACCCCGGGCTTCCTTCATGATTAGCAGCCCTGGCGGCTGGCCCGACAAGCATATATTTTTCTGGGCTTCTCTGGGGATTCTTAGGAACTTTGACTCTTGAGTATTCTCCTTGAGAACGCCCAGCCTACTCCATTCCCACTGGGAGACTTGTGGCCTCCGGCTGCTCAGCCCGTCTGATTCCCTGCCCTGTGCATCGGGAAGGCCCGGGGTCTCCAGGAGTTCTCCAGGCAGAGTGCCACCGACTTGCAGCATTCTTTTAGCTGGTCTCTGTAATCTCCCCAGTTCTTTCAGCATGGCCCCATGTGAAAGGGGGCCTTGGGTTTCTTCCTGGGCTGGAACAACGTTCCAAGAGAGTGCCTCTTCCCTTCTACACTGCTCACTGGTTTGAGTTTTCTGTTAGCATCACTGAGGCAGATTCCGAACAAATGAGAGATGTGCCGCCCCCCCCAATTGAACACACACACACACACACACACACACACACACACACGCACACTTTTTTCCAAGAGCCTCATAGAGAAGACGGTGGTAACAAGTTGCTTTTCAGGGAGAACATTTTGTCCTTGAGTGCCTGCTCTTTGGGGAGGAGTCCAGCCAGCATCTGAAAGCGATGTTGGTGCAGGAGACCCAGGCCCCATTCCCAGCATAT
>NW_022103915.1:32837791-32851435 GCF_000313985.2 Echinops telfairi
GAGGGCAGCAGGGAGAATCCGATGACCATTGCAGTCTTTAAAAAAAAAATCGAGGGCATTAAGCCCCCACATTGTGTAAGACTCTTGTGTTTTTAGCTTCGAGCTGCAGTGGAAAAGCCAATAATGCGGCCTTCAGGCTCACTGCCCTTGTCACTGAAGGGAAGCCAGGCTCATCACTCAGTTGTCTTCCCTATTATCTTGCAAGTCCTTGGATGGGGGCGGAGTGGGGGAGGGGGTGGGAAAGGCACCGTGTCCCAGAAACTTGATTTGTGGAGCAGGGCCGGAAGCATGTGATTGATCCCTGGAGATGGAGTGTGTTTGTGACTTCGAAGCTGGGTCTGTTTAAATATTCAAATGTCAGGACACAGGTTTCAGTGTGTCCCAGCAGGGGCTGGCCAGACTAGGCTAGGGAGAGACTCACATTTTCTCTTTGATACTCTTGTTGAGTCAATGCCCTGTATGCCCGAGTAGAACTGCCCCATTGGATTTCCTAAGCCGTCATCTATATGGAGCAGATTGCCAGGGTCTGCCACCCCCCACCCTCACCCCTTGCCCCTACCTCCTACCCGCCCTACTTGGCTGACTGGATTTGAATCACGAACCTTAACAGTTCATAGTTGAGTGCTTGTTCGATGTACCATCAGGACTTCTGGTTGATACCTGAGTGCCCTGCTGTTGCCTCATCCTTTGTTCTTGTTACCTGTGCATTAAAGTGATGGTGGTGGTGTTAGGTGGCTGGAGTTGGCTCTGACTTGTAGATAGTGACCCCATGTACCATCACACTACCCAGTCCTGTGCCAACCGCCAGTCATGGTTGTTGGAGCCCTTTGTTGAAGCCACTGTGTCTCAGCCTATTTTGCTGAGGGTCTAGCTCTTTTTCATTGACTTTCTTCGTTACGTCAGCCTACACATTGAATAATTGTGGTGAAAGGGGACAAGCCTGACGCACACCTTTCCCGATGTCCTTATCCAGGACCAGGGCTCCCTGGATGTGTCCTAAATACATGAGACAAAGTCTTAACCAACCTAGCTTCTGGGGCTCCTTCTTCCACACAGATTTGTTTTGCTCTTCTGGTAATTTCGACGTTCTTTTGCCAGCACTGTTGATTCAAATGCATCCGTTCTACTTCAGTCTTCATTCGTTGTCTGACTCGCCCTTGCCTGGGTAAAGGTTGTACATACCATGGTTCGGGCCAGGTGCGTCTTAGTCCTCCACCTGACGACTTTGCTCGTTAATACTCCAGCGAGGGCTTTTGCAGCAGATTTGTCAATGCTGTACGCCCTTTAATGTCTTGACTGCAGCTCCCATGAAAGTTGATTGTGGATCGCGTACAGTAAAATCCTTGACATAAGTCTCTCTTCAGTTGTGAAGGTTTTGTTTCCTGTCATGCGCTCTCCGGCATTGTGTGTCACCCAGGCCGTGTGCGCTCCCATCATGCACCTTGACATGTGTGATCCATTTCAGACTGGAGAATCTGGTAGAATTCTTTAAGATGTTCATCGTTGGCTTTAGTGGCTGGTGCATAAGTTTGAATAATAGTCCTAGTAACTGGTCTTTCTTTTAGATCAGTGGTTCTCAACCTTCCTAATGCCGCAACCCTTTAATATAGTTCCTCATGTTGTGGTGACCCTCCCAACCATCAAATTATTCTCATTGCTACTTCGTCACTGTCATTTTGCTACTGTCATGAATCGGGCAACCCCTCTGAAAGGGTCATTTGACCCCCAAAGGGGTCACGACCCACAGGTTGAGAACCACTGCTTTAAATGTTCAGCTCTTAGCCTATCACAGACAGCATTGAACTTCAAGATCGTGACGTGGTCTTTTTGACAGCAAGTGCAGTGCCGTCCGTTCCTCTGCAGCGAGCCCTGGAGCCAGAGTCGTGTACCCTAAGATTTTCTGATTCCAAGTGGCCAGTCCTGGTGAGTTGCAGCTCACCCACACCGTAAGCAATTGGTCTTTGTGCCTTCTCTTTATTTTTTTGATGACCTTCCGTTTTCCTAGAATCCTGCTTCTTACATTCAGTGCCTTGATTATTAATGGAGTGTTTTTTTCCTCACATTCAGCCTTGTGTCGCAGCGCAAGCACAGTGGATGCCTAGCAAATTCTTCACTGTTTTCTGGAGAAGGGAATAGGCACCACATGGGCTAGGACAGACGGGGGAACATGTTGGCCACAGCAGAGGCTCTGCAGAGGGAGAATAGGGCCGTGAGGGTGGATGGGGCTTACCGGGGTCCTAGGCTAGTAATGGTGCATCGTGGCGCTCCCAGAGACAAGTGCAGAGAGGCTCCTCTGTGCGGCGAGATAGATGTTCAGGGTAGAGGGCCTCATGGCTCAGAGAGTGCTCGAGCCAGGCAGAAGAGAAGTGAAGTCAGGAAGGTGGCAACATTGAGGATAAAGTGATGAGGCCGCAGGATAGGAGCTGTGAGCAAAACCCCGCAGGACCTGGCAGGTGACATGCAGGATGGTGGGTCTGGGCGAGAGGGACAGGCTGGAGTGTGGGTAGCTGAGGCCCGAGGGGAGGGTTTTCTGAACTATTCTAAAGAGGAAGGTGAATTGGAAGGAGTGATGAAATGACGACATTGTGGAAAGGCTGGGACATCCTGGCAGATGTGTCTAGTCAAGGTTCATGGACATTTGTGTCCCCAGAGGAATTGAGGAACTTGACTGATTTTGGAGATAGGTGGGGTCCTATCTCAGGTGAGCAGTAGTGGGTCACGCCAGCTAGGTTGGGACTTAGAAGGAAAGCCCCGATCCGCAGCTGACAGCATGTAAGCCAAGAGTGGGAGGTGTGGGGGTCCCGAGAGTAATGCTGTTTGGTAAGCTTCCGAAAAGTTTGGGGGGCTGTGACAAGGTAAAGGGTCTATGTTTTGACTATCCTCTGTTTACTTTTCTTAGCACCGTTCACAGGTATAGTTGCTGTTTTAATTCTTTCTATCATAGAATTCAAGAATTCTTTCTTGCTCTTTATATTCATTAAGAGCGTAGAACTCACTAGAATCAGGAGTCAAAGATGCTTTCTCTACAGGGGACGGTGGTCAAATGGAGATAGAGCTGAGTCAGAAGCCCAGGAGCTGAGTCTTCGCTGTCACTTTCTGGTTGCGACCTTGGGCAAATAAAAAGCCTACTCTGTGCCTCAGTTTCTTTATCTGTCAAGCAAGAACCGTAACACTCATGCTAGAGGGTTTCCAAGAGCATGAAACGAGACAACATGTAAAACAAGGAGCTTGCTCCTGGTTCTTAGATGGGGTTCCAATCTACAGTGCTACCACTTTAGCATTTCCCTCAGGGCTCCACTGTGGTTGGTGCCTGTGCCGTGAAAGTTGTGAGGCTCCGGGAGGCTCTCTTCTAATTGATTATCAGAATACTGATTATTGACTATGTGCCAGGGACAGGCTCAGCATTTTATGAGGGTGGACGCCTACATTCCTCACAGATGAAGTGTAATCTTGTCCCATTTCACAGACAAGGAAACTGAGGTGGTGGTGAAGGCGGTCAGTAGCGTGCCACAGGTCACAGAGTGAATCTGATGGTTCTGCCGGCAGCCTGACTGGTGCTCAGCAGGACAGGAACCGCTTCCATTGACACCCGTAGTGCTTTGGTTTGGGGGGTGTCTGCAATGGCTGTGACTGTTCAATGCCGTTGAGTCCGTGTAACAGACGGAGTACCGCTCCATCCTGCTGCATCCTTCCAGTGACTGCATTTGAACCCATGGTTGCAGCCACCGGGCCATCGACCTCCTCGAGGCTCTTCTTTGCCCACCCCCGGGCCCTCTGCTTCCCATCAAGATGGCCTTTCCCAGAGACGGGCTCCTCCCGACAGCATGCTGCTCAGAGGACGCACAGCAGCGCTCTCCATCTCACTGCTCGGGACCGTTCTGCTGGTTCTTCTCAGACAGCCTCTGGCAGTCCCTGCCAGGGTCAGTATGCTCTGCCAGCACCACAGTTCAGAGATACACTTCCAAATGCATATGAGGCAATGGAAAATGCCACCGCTTGGGTCAGATGCGCCTTAGTCCTCAAAGCGACATCTTGCTTTCAAACAGTGCATTCCCCCCTTCCAGTGTGCTGTTTGGCTTCGGGGCTGCTGCTTCCATTGCGTTGGTTGGGGATCCAAGTGAAAGAAAGCCCTTGACAACCGCAGTCTTTCCTTTCCTGGTTCCGTGTGAAGGTTTCCTCTGGGTTGCGGTGGAATCCAGGCTGAAGGCGATCGCCTTCGGTCTTCATCGGTGGGCACTTCAAGTCCTCTTGGCTTTCAGCGAGCAAGGTGGTGTCATCTGCTGATCACAGGCTGTTCGTGAGTGGTCCTCTGCTCCCAACGCTGCATTCTTCTTCAGATGGTCCAGCCCTCAGATGACCTATTCAGCAGACAGATTGAATGAGTATGGTGGATGGCTACGCGTCTTTCCTGATTGTCAGCCACTCAGCATCACCTCGTGTTGTTTGAACAGGTGCCATTTGGTCTGCATTGGGGTTCTGCATGTGCACAATCCAACCCAAACTCACAGGAGCAATTCGTGGCTTGTTCTGATGGATGACACTGAGCTTCTCCATCGTCCCTGTGCACAGGTGCCATCAGTCGGCTTCCCTGTGCAGTCCATCTGGTGGGGGCCACATGTAGAGTTGCCATTTATATTGTTGAAAAAAGCTATTTCCAGTGAGTAAGTCCTTGGGCTTAACAACATTTTTTCATGTGGTGGTCTTCCTCATTTCTATCAGCAAGGCCACATTTTCCAACT
Source organism: Echinops telfairi (assembly GCF_000313985.2). Lineage (NCBI taxonomy): Eukaryota > Metazoa > Chordata > Mammalia > Afrosoricida > Tenrecidae > Echinops > Echinops telfairi. The sequence continues at coordinate 32,842,531 of NW_022103915.1, forward strand.
ACTGTTCCTTTTCTCTGTTTCTAACTCTTGCCTTCCATCGCTGCATCTTGGGTAACAGTGACGGTGCGTGCATTTGACTCATTGTCGTAGTAACTGGTCTTAAGAGCAGGTGTATGGCTACTATCCCATCACTCTCACTGCCATCCAGGTGATGCGTGGGGCCTGGTGGGATCGGATAAAGCGGCCCTGCGTGTTTCCAAGATGTGACTCTTTATGGGAGTAGAAAGCCACGTGTTTCTCACTGGAAGTGTTATATTTTGAGATAGATCTTGAAATTTTGTTTGCTCTGCAGTGGATCACAAATGGAAATATTTTGAAAGGAAAGGGCTTGGTGTTCATCGGTGTGCTTCTTGGTGGCATAGGGGTTCCCTGTTGAGCTGTGGTCCCCAAGGGCAGTAGTTCAACACCACCAGCCGCTCCTCGGAAGACAGTCTGGGAGAGACCCAGGGGCAGTTCCACCCTGCCCTTCAGGGTTGCTCCGAGGGAGGCAGCATTGACTCGATGGCCCTGCTTGGGTTGGTTTGGTCTTTCTCACAGAGGCACATTCCCAACATGAGCACCACCCCTCCTTGCATGCAGTCAGAGCACCCACAGATCAGTGGTGCTGGATACAATACGGCTTGGTGTGTTCAGCCCTCAGATGACCTATTCAGCGGACAGATCTCCTAATACCTAGGTCAGGGCCAGGCCCCTGAGGAGTGTGGCTTTAGGAGCCTCTGCCTCTTTCTCCTAGCCCCCACTGTTTCTGTCCGGGAGAATTCACTTTGAATAAACATCAGGGTGGCCTGGAAGGTGCAGTGAAGTACAGGAAGGCAGTTGCAGATCTGGCTTGTGTGGCGGGGACAAGCGGGTACCCAGCTCCCTGCAGATCCTAGAGCTGGGAGTCTACCTCCTGCGCCCTCCCCCCCACTTTATTTTCAGTCGCAGTTGAAGGAATCATATCTTTAGGAGGTATACAGGTCTTGGAAGGCCCAGAAAAAATAGTTGAGAAGTGTTAGAATTGGGGAGGACTAGAGATTGTCTGATTTGACCCCCATAATTTACCAATGAGGAGTCCAGGGCCTAGAATGGTGTGGGATTGGTCCAAGAGTGTATTGTCGGTTCCTTTCAGAGCCAGGGCCAACCTCCCATCACTCAAGAGGGCCACCCATGCTGCTGGCCTCCTGGCTGTGAGGGGAGGAAGAGGGGGATGTCTTGGGCGTGGGAGGCCCTGAACTTGTCTGAAAGGAGCTTGTTTCTTTAACAGAGGGTCTAGAGCAGCGGTTCTCAGCCTGTGGGTCACGTCCCCTTTGGGGTCAAATGACCCTTTCACAGGGCTCGCCCAATTCATAACAGTGGCAAAATGATAATTATGAAGTAGCGACAAAAGTAATTTTATGTTTGAGAAGAGTCGTGGCATTAGGAAGGTTGAGAACCACTGGTTTAGAGGATGCTGGTCTTGGGGCCTGAATCTCTGGATTTGGGCTTCGTAACCACACTGGGCTTTTAGGATTGTTGAGTTTAGCAGCCCCACCCAAGTACCCTGGCCCGAGCCATGACCTTCTGAGCATCCTCCTGGGCTTCTCCACAACACAACGTAGTTGGTATCCGAGAGTCACTGCTGGGCATGCCTCTCGTGAGCTCTGTACTTGGGGGTCGAGCCTCTGGTGGGTGCAGGCCAGCCATCCTTCATCCCTCTGCTGGGTCTGCAGAGAGTGGGTGGAAGCCTGGTGGGAAGGTGTACAGAGCCCTAAACTTCCATTGGAGGCACTCTGGGAGTGTGTGAAGGAGCCCTGGGGCATAGTGGGGTATTTGTTGGACTGCTAACTACAAGATCAGCAGTTTAAAACCAGTGGCCTCTGCAGGAGAAAGATGAGGCTTTTTGTTCCTCCAAAGGGTCTCAGTTCTACTCGATCCTTCAGGGTCACTGACTCAGAATGGATTCGATGGCATGAGTTTGGTTTTGGTTTTAGGAGGGTGTGAGTCTCCTGTCAAAATGAACTCCTTTTGCACCTGTCTCGCTGGAGGAAGGCAGAGGATTCCACTCCGTGTGGAGTGAGTGGCAGATGATTCGGTGAAGGAATGATCATGAAGGTGCAGCTCGGGGAAAAGTATCCACAGGGAGAGCCGATGGGAAGCTCTCCCCTGTCTTGAGCCCCACAAACTGGGGGCTTCAGAATCAGGTGGGGGACAGGACTGTGGAGGACTTGGGGTTGTCCATTGGGGTTGTACCAGCATAAGATGGGCGGGAAAACACAGAGTCCCCGACTCCACCCATTGCGGACTTATTCCAGCTCATAGCAACCCCAGGTGACAGAGTAGAGTGGCTCCTCGAGACTTTTCTATCATCTTTACGGGCACCGATGGCTTCCCTGGGAGGGTCTGAATCACCTACCTTGGTGAGCAGCACAGACCTAAAGCAAGAAGGCCAGGTGCAACCCACCCTCCTCTCTCTCTCCTTTCTCACCATGCCCTCTGCTGACAGTGCCTCCTGCTGGTCAAATCTGACCAGAAGCAACGGCAAGCGCACACAGGAGACACAGTGTCGTTCCAGCATCTTGCTTCAGCGTCAAAGAGACCCCAGTTTGAATCCTGCCTCTGCCATTAAGGGAGTTGCTTAACTCCCTAAAACTTGTTTTCTTCACCTGCAACATGGGGATCACCATCATTTCCTCCAGGGTGGTGGTGATATTGACCTTCAGCGCAGGCATCGGCAGGTGAGAGGCCCTGGAGGCAGTGAGGCAGCGGGCAGCAGAGAGGGGCAGCAGCCTCCCTCCAGGTTGCCTGTGAGTGCTCTGGGGCAGAGCTGGGAATGAGTTGTGACTCCCGAGACTCAGGCTGTTTCTCGTGGACACATCCCGTAATTGCTTTCCGTCTCTCGGAAACCACTGGCTCAGATACCCACTGCGTGCTCCAAGTTGGGCTGATGAAAATGTGCCAGAGTCATTAAGTTATCAGTGGGGAAGGCGGCCGCCTCTCCCCGGCAGGAAGGCTTCTGCTGTCTGAGGCAGCCAGCTTTGTTCTTCTCCCCTCACCCCCTCCTCTGCCTCAGGACAAGAAAGGGGGTGGGGGTGGGGGGATGCTGCCTGTATTCTGGGGCAACCCGGAAGGACCCAGCCCTCCAGATGGGAATTGAGCTTGGGGAGCCCAGCTCTGGGCAGGGAAGGGAGCAAAACTATTTCCGACAGATGGATGCACCTCAGGGGGGCGGGGCAAGGAGAGAGAGGAAGGAGAGCTGGACCTTCTTCATTGTCACAGCCGGACCTCTCCAAGTGCACCGTGCCAGGAAGACAAAGCCCAGGTGCGTGACTTGCCACGGCTCCGAGGAGCTGAGGCTGCAAGGGCCAGCTGCTCCCTGGGCGAAGGCTTTAGATCCAGAGGTGCATGACACAAAGGCATGCGTGCTCCCGCTGGCCCACCTGGTGGGAAGAAGGTGGAGGGAGAGCTGGGGGTCCAGCCCTCTCAGAAGCCTCGCGAAGTCTTGGGGCTCCATCTGATTCAGCCCCACGGGTGATCCCAGAGTGAGATGACTGACATGACAAACAGACAGCAGATGGGTCCGAGGCTTGTGTTCTCAGAACGCCGTTTTGTCCCTACCCTCTCTCTGTGCTGCTCCCACCTCCCCAGACTCCAAAAGAGAAACGACTAGATGTCTCCTTCGTGCGGGTGTTTGATGGCTGCCCACTGCATCCCAGTGAGGATACTAACAGCTGGTGGTCCCGAGGTGCGAGGGCCACTGTGTTAGAGGCACCTTCTCAGGTGAGGGTCCCAGCCGTGAGGTCGGTGGCTGCTGTTGTGATTGGTGGTCAGAGCTGGCTTTGATGCTCGGCCGCCTTGTGTGTAGCAGAACACGTTGCTGCCCAGTCCCGTGCCAGCTTCGCGATCGCTGATATGCTCGAGCCCATTGTGTTGGTGTCTTGTTAGCCCATCGCATGCAGGGTTTTCCCCTCATGTGCCGACCACACGATGTCCTTCCCGGCCACTGGCCTCTCCTGACCACTTGCCCAAACAAGTGAGCCAAAGCCTCCCCACCCTCCATTCTGAGGAGGGTTCTGTTTGCTTTTCTTCTAGCACTGAGGTGTCCCCGCTTCTGGCAGCACAGGGGACACTGGGTACTCCTCGCCAGCACCACAGTCCAGAAGCTTCTGTTCTCGTCTTCTTTTGGGTGCTCATACGTCACTGCTTTCATTGTCTGGCTTTTCTGCCCATATGCTGCCATTTATCAGCCCCCGTTCCAGTGGTTGTGTGTTGGGTTGCTAACTGCAAGGTCAGCAGTTTGAAACTACCAGCTGCTCCATGGGAGAAATTTGAGGCTTTTTACTTCCATTAAGAGGTGCGGGCTCAGAAACTCACCAGGGCAGTTCTACCTTGCCCTGTAGGGTCGCTATGAGTCAGGATCGATTTGATGGCAGTGAGTTTGGTTTGGTGTCCAGACAGGAAGCTGAGGCACAGAGAGTCATAGCTTCTCGCACAAAGGTTAGCAAGTCCGGGCAGAAGTGGGGTGGTTCAACCCCAGTCTCCTCTTCCATCACACATGCTGCGGGCAGGAGCAGGGGAGTTCGTGGCACTGAAATACTGACGGCCAAGCCCAGACTTCCCGGGCTATCTCAAAAGGGGCTCCCTGCCTCTGGCTCAAGGTTAATTGTGGCCACACTCACACTATTGGGTCAGCAGTTTGGAGTAGCTTAGCCCAAGATCTCCACTTGGACATGAGTAAGTTTTGAGATCATCAGCATACTTTTTGGAGCCCAGTCAAAAATGAACAATTCGGGCCCCTTGTTCAAAATATGATGAATTTCAGGCTGGTGATAGAGGTGCATTAAACCATGCGTAGGCCCTTCCGCACGCAGGACTCCTTGTGACTGCTCAGGTCACACGCCCGAGAAGCCAGCTTTGCACGTCTCATAATAAGCGTTTGGAGTGACAGGAAGATATGATGAAATGCAGAAGTGTGCTGGCCTTTCCATCCCCTCCCAGCTAGACAAAGCAGATTTTCCAAGGTATTGCTTTCTATCTAAACCTAGTCTTGGAAGTCTTGGGCTATATGTCCTGTCCCTTTGATGAAGTCATTGGAGGGATGGGGACAGGGGGTCAGACGCCTCCTTTTGGGGTCAGGAATCCTGCTCCATTAGCTCCATCCATGCCTTTCAAATTCCTCGCTCCAGCCTCTTTCCCTTCAGCCGGTGAATGCACTAAGGAACCTCCTGTGTTAACCACCAAGCCGTACTGTGGCCGCTGGCCCCCCAGCCTCCCCAGCTCCTCCACCTACCCGGCTCAGCCAGGCCGGAAGGAGTCATTAGCCCCCCTTCCCCAGGCCGGAAGGAGTCAACCCCCCTTCCCCACGCCCTCATTCTCAGAAGAGTCCCAACCCTCCGCCATCTAGTTTTGTCTTCCATGATGTCACTCATTCTCGGCTCAAATTAGGGTGACCTCCTAATCGCCAAATCCGGTGGTTTCTTCCCATTCCCCACCCTTCTGGGCCTCTCCTCAGCACCTGGCATCATTCTGGCTCGGAGTGTGCCCCTGAGCCCGCTCATCCAGAAGACTGGCACGAGGCTGCTGGGAGGAAATTTGCATGATGCCCCCGGAGCCCGCCAGGCTGTACAGATACACTCGGTAGCTGTGACTAGCCTCGTCACCTTCACTGCCACGATCGTTGCGACACCATCTTGACCTCCTGCTCTCTTGGCTTTTGAAGCTCGCTTCTGACTGGGTCTTTAACAGTGAATTAAAAAAAAAAGACGTTTCTCTTTTAACATCAGTTATTTAGGAGACTAGTGTCAGAGTTCTGTCCTAAGTCCATGCCTCTGTTTGCTGTCCCCACAGTCTTTGTTGCCACTCTTTCCATACCTATGGCTTCCCATGCCCCCCACTTCTCTCTCTATCTGTGGCTTCCAGTGGCCCCTTCCTAGGCCATGATTTCCCAGGTGTATGAAGCCATTTCTGGACTGAGCTCATTGTCTACCTTCCTTCCATCTGGTTTCTCTCCTACAACTTTCTTCCCAGTTGCCTCTGTCGGAATCCTGAGCATTTTCAGTCTCCCTTTCTTGGATACCCACCAGTCCGGGTCTGTGAGGGTTGCCAGGGACATGATGGTGTGCAAAACACAGGGCCTGTGTGCCTGCTGCCAGGGGAGAGGTGGGATGAGTCCGGGAAGGGAAGGTCGTAAATCAGAACTGATTCTGCTGGTTCAGTGGGTGGGGCCAATGGTACGTGTGCTTGGCCACTAATTAACCAGTTAGTGGTTCAAGTCTACCCTGAGGTGCTGGGAAAGGAAGGCCTGGAGACCTTCCCACAGAAGCAACCGCTGAAAACCCTATGGAACACGCTTCTGCTCTGACGCGCGCACGCCTTGTCCCGGCTCTCCCGGCGAGGCCATGGTGCAGCTCTTTCTGCGTTGGGACTCCATCCCACTAGGTGTTTCTCTCGACCTGGGCCTGGGCTGTTAAGGGGTGTTGGCGCTGTGGGTCGGGAAAGCGAGGGTCAGTTCGGTCAGGGCTGTTGGGGCAGCTCTCGAAGGCCTGATGGGAGAAAGGCAATCAGTCCTGGCTGCTGAGGATGCTAACCCCGGGGGTCTTTCTCTCATTCTCTCCCTCTCCCTCTCCAGTCTGCGGCAAGCGCTACAAGAACCGGCCTGGCCTCAGCTATCACTACGCTCACACTCACCTGGCCAGTGAGGAAGGGGACGAAGCCCAAGAGCAGGAGACCCGGTCCCCACCTAACCACAGAAACGAGAATCACAGACGTGAGTTCCTAGTCATTCATTTCCATTGGGACAGCGAGGAGGGGAGCTGGGCTGGGGAGGATCTTTTCCCCCTCTGGCATCTCGGGGGCCAACTGTTGATGGACCTCCATGCCCTGTGGTGAGTTGACTTTTCCAGTTCAGCCAGTCAGTGGCCCTTGCGCCCAGCTGGGCAGAGGTCTCACACCCAGCTTGGCTCCCAGAAAAGGGAAGGTGAGTTAAGGCAAAGGGAAGGGTCCTTAGCTGGCCGTGGTCAAAGTCAGCTACACACTCTTTCCCATCAGTTCCAGAAGACCCATGCACAGCGGCTAACCTATGCTGGCCGTGACCTCCACTCACTGCCGTTGAGTTAATCTGACCCGTCGTGACCCTATAGGGCAGGGTCAAACTGCTGCTGTGGGTCTCTGGGACTGTAACTCTTTCAAGAGTAGAAAGCCTACTCTTTTTGTCTGATGGAGAGTGGCTGGTGGTTTTGAACTGCTGACCTTGTGGTTAGCAGCCCAACGCAGAACCATTATACCACCGGGCCTGGCCTTAGTGTGTGTCTGTCATTTCCACAAACACTCTAAGCTTTAAAAGAATGTTCTTTACCTGCCGCCGCCGGGTTGCTCACAGGGGCCACACTTGGGTACAGGACTTAGCAAGGTGGCCTTAGCAAGGTGGCCCGAGTCGTGGCGCGCTCGCTCTCGCACTAGCTTGGTAGATGTGAGCTGGGTGCCTTTGTCATTTGAGATGTTGGCACGGAAGAGATAAGAAGACCCTTCCTTCCCCACCTTCCAGCCATGAGCTAGCGAGTCAGCAAGCACCCTGGTCTTCATGACCCCGCTCTCCTCTTTCCCATTTCTTAACGGCCCGGGGCTGCATTGGCCTCCCGATGGGACTGGATAATGCAGCCTTGTAGAGCTCGCTTCAAGTTGTGGGCCATTCGAAGCTGTCTGTGCCATGTGTTTTTGATTTTGTTCACAAGATTTGGTAGTAGGTGCTCTTAAAGTGACCGAATCAACCCAGTTAGAGCAATCAGACCTTTAAATATCCAGCCTCTAGGGATTTAAGGCTGGCACATTTCAGTCAACCAGCTCAGTCAACTGGGCTGTCTTGGCCAAATATGTGTAAACATGGACTTACTTGTGGCCAAGACCACCTTCAGACTGGTGTGCATCTTTCCCAAACCCCCAATCCTCACTCCCCTGGTCCTGTTGCTTTTGTTGTTGGGTGCCACCAGGTGGGTTCCGACTCGTAGCCACCCGATGTTCAACAGAACAAAACACCTCCCCATCCCGTGCCATCCTCACAGGCCCGCTTTGATGTTGCCTCCCTCACAAGGCTGGAGTCTGTGGTGCTTTGACCTACTCTGTTCATCTGAGTAGACTCCCAAAGGCCAGGCAGGAGGCCTCTGACAGAGCGTTGTCGGCTCCCCCTTCCACCGCGGTGTCCTTGCCATCTGGCAGTTCCTGATGTCTCCCGCAGAGAGGCTTCCCTGCGCTCCTCCGTGTTCGTCTTCCAGAACTGACCTCTCCTGAAGCTCTTGGCCTGTGCCCTCCCTGTCTCCCTCCGCCTTGCTCCTCTGCCTGCAGAGTGCAGGAGGAGAAAGTGACCATCAAGCATGGGTGCTCTGGGAATCGTTTTGTGGCACTCGTTGCTTCTCTAAAGCAGGGTCTGCCACCCCACATTGCTGTCCAGTCCACTGTGATGCGGGACGGAGCAGAACTGTCCCGTGGGGCTTTACTGGCTTTACAGACACACACCACCAGGCTTCTCTAGCATGACGCTGCCAGGTGGGTGGGAACCACCAGCCTTTAGGTTAGCGGCAGGTTGCAGGCCGCTGGCGTCCAGAACCTTCGAGCAGGTCTTCAAACAGACAAAGCACACTGACTGCCACTGAGTTGGTTTCGACTTGGTGTGACCCTGGCAGGCGGGATACTGGCATGTTCCCAGGTTACGGGAGCAGGAAGTTCTCTCTTCTCCCAAGGACCGATGGGGTCCAGCTGCTGGCATCATGGGTAGTGGCCCGGCTGGGAACCCACTGCATCGCCAGGGCTCCTAGTGGGGCCTTGTTTCTGGTTTGTTCCGGGAGGTGCTGCACACACGCTGCAGGGTCTGCAGGACTTCTCTGGTCTGCGCCTCACTTCCCTCAGTTCTTGAACCTTCTGTTAGTGAGTGAGTGAGTGAGTGAGTGAGTGAGTG
>NW_022103915.1:32851535-32887984 GCF_000313985.2 Echinops telfairi
GGCAGCAGTTCCTGCAGACCTTAAGTGGAAGTAGGCAGTCTCCTCCCTAGCTACTGCCACGGTTCCCTCTCAGATGGCCGTCGACAGGGAGGACGCTGGCTAAGTTGTAGGAGGAGCTGCCGCTCCAAAACCTCTCACCTGGTGCTGTTCTCATCCCTGGGAGTCAGTGACGAGCCTGCTCGCCCACCACCCCCTGGCCAGTCCCACCCATCGCCCCTCCGAAGTCTGCTGAAGGGAAATGGGGTTCTTCAAGGAGGATCAGCTGGCTGCCCAAGGGGTTTAAACTTGATAGATGCAGGCCCTTCTCGCACAGAGAAGGCCCCAGAGCCCCTGCAAACATCATTTTTTTAACAGCTCCCTGAGAACTGTCTGACCGACTCCCATTTTGTTAGCAGGGGTGGGGGTGCAGCAGAAAGGTCCTTAGTGTCTCCTGAAGTACTTGTGTCTGCACCCCTCCTCCCCCTGTTTCTCTGGATGAACCCGAGGTGCTGCCCCATCCAGATCCTCTCATCACCGACTTGTGTACCCTGTCCTTCCTACATTCCCCCGGCAAGCAGCCCCCGACCTCTCAAGAGCAATAATTGCCAGCATCATTAATACCCAGCCATTAGCTGCTCCCACTATTTGGGGAGTGGGAGTTCCCATCCATTCTGCCCCTAAATGCCACTGAGCTGGTGTGCTGCATTGAACGTGACAGCTGTGCTGCATCCTAAGGTCTCAGCTTTGAGAGCCATCCTCTGTGGGGCTTTCCGAGTGGCAGAGGGGAACGGCTAATCTGCAGTACCCCCAGGAGAAAGCCTGGGCTGGAGTGAAGGGCGATGCTGACTCCCCCATCAGCAGAGCCGCAGGGTGACCCGAGCTGCTCGTGAGTGGGGCCTCAGACACAAACAGCCCTGCAGATCTGGCCAGGCCCCGGGCAGTGGGGTCTGCACTGCCAGCAGCTGTGGAGACCTTTTGACTTTGGTCCTCCTGCTGTCTCCAGCTCCGTCCCCCCAACTGTGTCTCCGTCGCAGCCTGTGGCGCATCCCTGCACCTGCTGCTGCTGAAAGGGCACTTGGAGGAGAGCCAGCACTGACCCCATTCGGTCCCTGTGCTGCCAGCTCAGCAATGGACTGCCATGCTGCCTGTCTCCTGTCCCCTCCCTCCCTGCTGACACCTCCCGCCTTTGTTTCTCTCCCCTTCTCCTGATTATAGGTTTCTCATCTCTTCTTGAGGTTTGTCCCTCAACCTCTGTGCCCTCAACTGCAGGCAGGCCAGGGATGCTAGAAGCTCCCTCTCTCTCCCCTGGGGAGACAGTGCTTTGGGATGAGGTCTCCCCCAACCCAAGCTGTTGACCTTCCCCTCTCTGTGAGGGTGGTTCCTTTTCCGCCCTCTCATTTCTCCCAGCACCACCTTCCAGTCTCTCCAGGTCGCATCACTGTGTGTGTGTACAAGCAGAGACACACAGCTGTGGTGTCTGACTCAAAAAAGGAGGGTGTGGCCAGATTGGGAGGGCCACTTAGAAGTGTCCCTTGTTAAATTAACTCCTTGATGTGCACCCTGGTGGTGCCAAGGTATCAGAAAGAACACTGGGTTTAAACTCAAAACCTTGTAAACAGGCTCACATATCAAGTCCTTCTTGAATTTCTTTTTACTCTGTTGATAAACTGGGACTTTATGATAGCTGATGCTTTTAAGGTACTTTTGGGAGGCAGGAGTAGGAAAAGTGGTAGACAGTTCTGAATCCCTGGACCTTGTGGAAAAGGCTCTGTCAGTCAGTCCAGTGCATTCCTCTGCCCATCCCCCCACCTACCCATCTTGGGTTTAATAACCATGCTGATTTTGGGCCTGGGAAGTTCAGTCCAGAGTGAGAGTTTCGAGAGGACAAAGTGACAGTTAATAAAGGACACAGACGGGTGCTGTTCGGTGCTACGGGGTCCGTTTTCACTCCTAGAGACCCGATGCACAACAGAACAGAATACTGCCTGGGCCTTCACCAACCTCACGATTGTGCCTGTGTTTGATCTCAGTGCGGCAGACATCCCAGTCCCTCTTGTTGAGGGTCTTCCTTTTGTTTGTTGACCCTCTACCAAGCCTGGTGTCTTTCTTTAGGGCCTGGACCCTCCTGGTAACATGTCGTAGAAGGAAAGACAAAATCACCTCCCTTGCTTCCTAGGAGCATGCTGGCTGTTCATGGTACAGCCATGCTTGTTCATGCTTCTGGCAGTTCGTGGTACTTTGAGTATTCTTCAGTCTTCCTCATGCACTGTCCAGCTTTTGCCTGCACGTGAGGCAATGGGAAATCCTATGGCGCAGGTCTGCTGCCTCTTAATCTTCAAAGTGACATCTTTATCATACTTTCAAGCAGTGGTTCTTTCATACAGTCCCTCATGTGGTGGTGATCCCCCAACCATAAAATTATTTTTGTTGCTACTTCATCACTGTCATTTTGCTATTGTTATGAGTCGGGTGACCCCTGTGAAAGGGTCCTTTGACCCCCAAAGGGGTCGAGACCCACAGGTGGAGAACCACTGCCGTTTAAAGGATCTCTCAAAACAGATTGGACCAATGTAGCACATCATTTGATTTTTCTGACAGTTGTTTCTATTGTCACTGATTGTGAATCTGAATAAAATGAAATCCTTGACAACTCCATTATTTTCTCCATTGATCATTGTGTTGCTTATTGGCCCTGTTGTGAACATTTTCATTTTCTTTGCATGAAGCTGCAATCCCCACTGACGGCTGTGATCTTTGATCTTCCGTAGTAAGTGCTTCAGTTCTCTTCACTTTCAGCAGGCAAGGGGGCGTCATCTGCATATTGCAGGCAGTTTGTTAATCAGCATCTCAGCAGTCTCAAACCGCTTTTGTCCAAACGACGCCTCTTGATCTGTGCCTAGGTTTCATCTGGGAACAGTTAGGGGTCCTGGAATTCCCATTCTTTGCAATGTTACCCATCATTTATTATGACCCATGCCGACGAGTGCCTTTGCATAGTTAATGAAACATGGGTAAATATCTTTCTGGTTTTCTCTGCTTTCTGCCAGATCCATCTGATAGCAACCAGGATACCCCAGCCCTTGTCTTCCATTGAACCTGGCTCGGATTTCTGGCTGTCTTGGTGTTTTAGTGCTGCTACAAGGGAAATGCCACTGAGGAGCGACTTTAATAAACAAATGCAGTTGTCTCCTAGTTTGGAAAGCCGGAAGTTCACACTCCTGGGGGAGAGGCCTTCTCTCTGCGGGCTCTGGGAGGAAGGTCTCTTTCCTTGGCAATCTAGTGAGTTTCATGTGACACAGTGCCGCGTTTTCTCCCGTCTCTGAGTTCTGCCCGGTGTCTAATCTCTTTTCTGTCTCAAAAGAAACAGCCTCCAGACCCCCTCCACACTAACCCTGCTCCACACTAAACTTGCTTCATCCACACAACAAAGGCAACCCCCTGCCAAATGGGATTATGACTGCAGGCCTCAATTCCCGGCCATCAGAGTCCAGTCCAGCTCATGTGGACTGTACAGGACAAGGTAGCCCTGCTCCTGTGGGTTTCCAAGACTGCAAGTCTTCACGGGAGGAGAAAGCCTTGTCTTCTGCAGGGTGGCTGGTGATTCTGAACCACTGATTTGACCGTTAGCCACCCAGCATGGAACCACTCGGCCAGCAGGGCTCCTAACCACAGGCATAGAGGTTATAATTGACAACATATACTTTGGGTGTAGATAGAGGTCAAAGAGCAAGATCAAGGGCACAGTGCACTTCTGTACCTTCAGGATTGGTGCGGTAAGGGTGATAGCAGCATCCCCTGGGAACTGGTTGGAAATGCAGATTCTTGGACTCCATCCCAGACCTCATGAATCAGACTCTGGTGGCAGGTCCAGTAGCCTGTGCTTTGAGAAGTCCCCCAGGGGGTTCTGGTGCTTACAGGGCTGGGTTCCCCGATAAGCAAGGTAAGCACTGGCTTACATAGTCTTACTTACTAATCTAATCGCTAATGAACATTTCCGTTAGGTTAAAAAGGACAAGTAGATCCATGCTTACCGGCCCCTCCACCCCTGCCAGAGGCGGTATATTTGAAACGAGCCTTTGACTCAGTAGGCAGGTGCTGGGGAGTTAGGTCGAGACAGACGCCAGCTATATTTAGAAGCATAATCTTTAATGTGGTGGGGGGACGATGTGAACTGGTTCATCGCAGCTAAGTGTGTAAGCACATGTCAGCCTGTGTGAGCCTTACTTATTGGGCAGTCTGCCACTGGGTGCATGCAGAAGCTTGAGAGCCACTGGGATGGAGTGGGGGTGAGGGCGGGCCGGCGGAAGTGATGCTTAGATTACCCCTTGAAGAACCCAAACAACCAACTCCACTGCCGTCGAGTCAATTTTGACTTATGGAGACCTTATCGGACAGAGTAGAACCATCTCTTTTTGTTTCGGAAACTTGAAATCTTTACGGGAGCAGACCGCCTCATCTGCTTCCCCCGGAGTGGCTGGTGTGTTTGAATCCCTGACCTTGTGGTTAGCATGCTCAATTCAGAGCTTACTCCACCGCCCCTATGGCTGCTTAGACCTTGAAGAAAGATAGAGGGGTGGGGGGTTTCCACAAGGAAGAGCGCTCTGCAGATAGCGAGAACCATAGATAAGAAGGCAGGGAAGTATGAAGTATGGACCATCAGGCCCTTGGTTGTTGTTGGGCCTGGCGCTTGTATGGGGCTCAGGGGCTGTGGAGGAGGGGCGGAGACAGAGGCAGGGGCCCTGGCTGGGAACGTGCCCTCTGCCAGGCTTTGTTGTCTTGGTCCTGTAGGAACTGGGGAGCCCCAGCAGCAGACGCTAGAAAGCAAGAACAAATGACCTATGAAGAAATCGGTTTGGAATATTTCTCAGTGATAAGTGGCACATGCTTTTAATATTAATTAATGAACTTTTTATTATTATAAATGAATTTAATATGCTCTGTCTCACGTCCTTGGAGCCCCTAAGTGGGCAGTGTCATTTAAAAATTGTGTTTTTACATTTTACTGAAGCCTGTTTCCTGGGCCCATGGTCTTGAACTTGGGCTGATCTGGATCCTTGGATATCTTTTGCTGAAGGATGGCATCCCTGGTACAGAGTAGACTTTTGGTACCCGCTGAAAGAAAAGACCCCGCCCTCAGTGCCCCTTTGGAGGGCCTGTACTCTGCAGAACTGAACGAGAACTGAGTTGATTAAAGGTCATGCCTGCTGATTAGATAATCTGAAAATTAGTCTGATAATGTGCAAATGATCTAAAAGAAGCACATGATGGTGCCACACTGATGAAGAAGGGTCTAACATGCTGGTCTTCTCGCATCTCTGTCCACTAGCATGTGGGCCTGGGGCAACCAGTCCAGCTGTAAGAGAAAGTGGAAATCCCCTTTGAAACAAGCCTGACAACTCTGGGTCACTCTGGCAGGTGCCTGGAACGCCATCGAGTCCACACCGAAAACCAAGCCCACGGCCCTCCAGGCCGTTCCTGTCCATAAGGACCCTGTACAGGTTTCCTGAGACTGTACATCTGTCTGGGAGCAGACAGCCTCACTTGAATCACTGACTTTGCAGTGAGTAGCCCAATGCTGAACACACAGCACCACCAGGATGCCGTCAACCGCTTACCCAACTTTGTTGCAGGACACTCAAGACTTGTTACAATGGAGATAAGGGAAACTTCCGATACAAGGCTCTGTCTATAGGAGAGGGGATGGGGAATGTCCGGCCTTGGGCTGTACAAAGTCTGGGGATTCGTCAATACCAGCTAACATCACACGCCTCACCAGAGAGAAGCCATTCAGGCCATCACCTGTGGGGGAAGTTAATTAAAATGATCAGCGTGGCTCACAAATGATGTCACAAATACCTAAATGGCTCTTGGCAGAAAAAAAGGTTCTGGTCCAGAAAGTGAGCTGTTGCTGGCTTCTGGAAGAGCAAATCAGAAAACCATCAACAGCTGTTCTCTCGGTGAATTCTTATTTAATGAAACATTAACAAACTATAAAAGCGAAGAGTCACCCAAGGGATTGTTCTGGCCCTTGGAGGTTTAGACCTAGGTTTCCAAACGTGCTGGGTCCGTGGAGTCACCTGAGGATCTGGTGCAACTACAGATCCCTGGGCTCCAACCTAGTGAGTTAGAATCTCTCGGGCAGTGGTGCTCCACCTTCCTAACGCCGCACCCCTTTCAGACAGTTCCTCTTGTGGTGCTGACACCCTAATCGTAACATTATTTTTGTTGCTACTTCATCACTCTCATTTTTTTTGCTAGTGTTATGAATTGGGCGACTCCTGTGAAAGGATCGTTTGATCCCCAAAGGGGTCGCACCCACAGGTTGAGAACCGCTGCTCTAGGGGGAGGAGCCCAGGGATCTTTAGTTGTACCAGCTGTCCAGGTGATTCCATTGATCCAGCTAGTTTCGCTACCTAGGATAGAAGCCAAACTCACTACATTGAATGGATGCTGACTCATAGTGACCCTATAGGACCACTTTCCAGCAGTGCTCCTAACCTACAGTGTAGACAAAACAACAGCAGCACCAACAACCGGGTGATGTGCATTCACCGTGACTCGTCACACCCCCAGGTGTGTCAGAGTAGAACTGGGCCCCATCAGGGCTTCCAGTGGCTGACTGGAGGTAGATCGTCAGGCCTCTCTAACAAGGTTCTTTTGGAGAGACTCAGTCTCCTAACCTTTCAGTGAGCAGCTGAGTCCGTTCACTACCTCACCCAGGCACTCTCCTGAATGTTCAGCTGTACTTAACGTTCCAGCCACCTGGGTCCTCCACACCCTTGACCTAGTGGCTAAGAAAATGGCTTTGTGCATGTGAAGCGTGACCTCTGTCCACTCTGTGTAAATGTGGGCAGCTTACCCTCCCCCGGTCCTTAGAACAAGTGGATCATAACCATATTAGCCCCCTGAGGCTGTCATGAGTCTTCATTGTGGCCACGTGTTTGGCACCAGGCTTGTACTTCCACTCCATCTCTGTCCCATGTGGGCCAACAGAGCAGTTCTAGGACCACAGAGGGATAATGGGTGTCAGGGCCTCCTTCTGTGGGAATGTTTTAGGAGTTTTCCATCACCATGAAGCTTCCTGTCTCCTTGCCATCGGCCATAGCCACCTGACTGACCTAGCCCTGCCACATCCATCACTAAATCTTAGATAGGGGACCCAGATCCTTCTAGGCTGGGAAAGCACGAGTCTTTAAGTACTGACGGTGTGAGTGGCCAATTGTGGGGTTAAGTGTAACTAGCCTGCCAGAAAGGCATAGCACGCGTCCTCAGCTTTCAGAGTGCCTTTGGTTTAATTGGGGAGATCAGATGGATACATGAAGCCCAGTTAGAGAGTGCTGTGGGGCGTGATGTTCCTTTATTTACCATCCCATCTCCCCGGGGTCGCTATTCACATCCCTCTGGGCTCTCTGGGAGCCTCTTGTATGTCTCTCTCATCCTTGGCCTCATTACCTAGGAGGTTCAGGATCGGACAGTCCATGTATGACTCCAGTCATGCTGGCTAACATGCCTTGACTGTGTCAGACACTGTGCTAAGCATGCAACGTGTCTCACGCACTGAGTCTGAACTCATGAGCCGTGTGCCACTTGTTGGAAAAGCTTATTTATTTTGTCCTTTGAGTTTTCCCCCCTTGCCTTTCCAGAAGTAAAAGGCAGAATAGGGCACACGTTATCTCCTGTAATGTTTACAGCAAGCCCATGAGGCATGTGCTGCTACTTTTATTTTACAAATAAGGAAGGGAGGTTGAGCAAATGGCCTCAAATCACACAGTCAGCATGATAGGAAACTGACACGTGAAGGTGTTTGAGTTGGACAGCATTCGGTTATGCTAGGACATTAGAACCCCCAGATAATGACCCCAGCTCCAAGTTGGGGTCTTTGTCATGATCCTGCTGATGTCCCCGACTTTGCCAAAGACATCATGTTGCACAATGGCTTTTTGAAAGAAATGCTCGTATTGACAGGGAGCCCAGGCGACGGAGTGGTTACGAGTGGAGCTGCTACCCACAAGGTCAGCAGTTTGAAACCACCAGCTCCACAGACAGACAGACAGACAGAAAGGCAGACAGACAGACAGACAAAAGGCATTCTACTCTAGTCTTGGAAACCCAGTGTCAATTCTGCCTTGTCTCATAGGGTCCCTATGGGTCAGAAATGACTTGATGGCAGTGAGATTTTTGGTTTTGTTTGTGTGGTAGTCTTCCAAGAGGGTCATAGTGGCCCAGTGGTAAAGTTCTTGTCTCACATGACACCCAGGTTCAGTTCCTGAGGTTCACAGCCTCCTCACAGCTTCCACCTGTCTGTCAGTGATGGCTCGTATGTTGCAGTGATGCTGAACAGATTCCAGTGGAGTTTCCAGACTAAGACAGACTAGGAAGAAAGGCCTGGTGATTTCCTTCAGCAATGAAGACCCTGTGGATCGCGGTGGGCTGAGTCTCAGAGGATCGCGGCACGGCGCGGGACTGAGCAAAGTTTTGTGCCATTGCGCATGGTGTTGGGGTTGAATTGTGTCCCCCAAAGGATGTGTTTGAGCCCTAACCCCTAGTCCATCTGGTTTAGGGGTTTTCTGTTGTGTTCATGAGGAACTATCAGCATAGGGTACGTCGTAAACCAATCATCTGTGAGCAGATCAGGCTCAGGAGCGAGCAGGTCAAGACCGCCGCCCTGGAGCACGGAGAAACTGAGGCAGGGTTTCCTTCAGAGCAGACCTTCCCTAGAGCTGGTGCCATGAATGAGGACCTCGGGTCTCCTAAACTGTGAGAAAATAAAATTTTCTCTTTTTTTCCTTTTCTTCATTTATTTTGATTTTATCTGCTAGTCCAACAATGAGAATTTTGTACTTTTTTTTCTTAAAAAAATTATTGGGGGCTCTTACAGCTCTTATCACAACCCATACCTCTATCCATTGTGTCAAACACATCTGTACATATGCTGCTGTCATCTATTTCAAAACATTCTCTTTTTACTTGAGCCCTGGCATCAGCTCCCCATTTCCCCCCACCTCCCTCCCCCGTGTCTCCTGGATAATTGATTAATTGTTCTTTTTCCCCATGTCTTACACTGACCACTGTCTTATTTCACCTGCTTTTCTGCTGTCTGTCCCATGGGAGGGAGCTGCAAGTTCTGTTCAGGAAAGCCAGCCGCTGTGGTCTTTCTGTTGACGGCACCATTGAGAAAGTCGGGCTTCCATGAGTTGGGGGCTGCTTCCATGGCCCTGACAGCTTTGTCACCAGCTGCTTCTGGTGACAGATGGACACGTGCCCTAGTATAAACCCTGGTGGAGACTTGCAGGTACTTGTAAGTGATCGTCATCATAGGAGGCAAAACCAAAATACCTAGGCCACGCTGTGCCCGTGGCTGCCTCAGGGTGGGCTGCCACCGGCAGTGCCGTGCTCCAGTCGCCCTGGGCTGATGTTGGAACTGGCGCTGCAGGCCCTTCTTTGTGACCCATCTTAGTCTGAAGGCCCCCGCTGAAACCTGCTTCCCGCCATAGCAACCTACAAGCCTCCACGGACCGGTGGGTGTCGGCTGTGCATGCGGGGCACTGACCAGGACTCAAACCCGGTTCTCCAGCGTTGGAGGCAAGAATTGTACCGCTGAGCCACCGATGTCCGCTAGTGATGAAGATTGGCTAATTCATAGCATTCTGTACGATTGTGGTTATGAATTAGGCAGGGCCTTCCCTTTCAGAGAGTCAGTTTTGTATTCGATAATTTAAGCTACTTATCAACATCCCCTTTGCTTTCCCTTCTCCCTCTTAAGAATTAGTGTCCGCCCCTTTCCCCAGGTGAAGGCCTGTCAGCCTTTAACCTGTTGCTTCCTCCTCCCTCCCTTGCCCTCGACTCTCCTGGTAACCTCAAGTTGGTTTCCTTCAGAATGAAAGTCTGTGTACTTTTTCTTCCTCTTCTTTATACAGTGGTCTTGTGCGATGTTTGCCCTTCTGTGATCAACTAATTTCACTCGGCCTCACGTGCCTCGTGGCTTCCTGACTCTTTCAGGATGCGTGTATTTATTCTGCTGTGTGCATGTAACAGTGTCTTTATCCACGCGTCCACTGGTGGCCGTGGAGGCCACATTCATCGCGTTTGAGCTCTTGGTTGGGGGGGTGCAGTGTCAGGTTAGCAGACAGGGATTCGGCTGTGCTCTTGGTTGGCAGGCTTCGTTTCCCACGGCTCGGTACTGCCTGCCTGTGTCTCCATGGCTCCCAGCCCCTCTCCCCGGCTTGCCTTGGAGGCGTGTGTTCTTCTTGGACTGTGCCACCCCTCGGCTCTGCGATCTTTGGGCTCTTCAGCACACCTGAGGCAGGAAGCCTGAGGCGCATCCTTTTTTCCTTTCCCGAATTCAGCTCTCGAGTCTGAAGGATACAGAAAAAGCGTTGGCTCATTTGTGGGCTCCTTTGGTTGTGGAGGTGGTGGCGGGGAGCGGTGGGAGAGGAACAAGCAGGGCCAACAAGAAGGGGTTCGCTGCTTCCTAATCATCTCATTAATATCCAGACAGCCCCAGCTCCAGTGTACCAAGATGTCCCACAATTCTTTAAGGGCAATTACATTCCCTTCACTTTAAAGGGAATTACACTCAGAGCTATGTTGACATAATTACCCTAAAAAATAATAACCCTTTCCCCTCAGGTGACTCATTTGGTGGGAATAATAAGTTCATCCGGGGCCATGGCTGACCCACATGACCTCCCACTGGAAAATGGAAGTACCCCGATGTGCCTTCCCTAATCAGCACTGAGAGAAGTAATGGCAGTCCCAGGCTCCTAGCCTCAGGTGTACACACAGGACATTACTGATGGGACGGGGGACAATCTAGCCCCAGAACTGGTGACATGATATACGCACTCCTGGCACTCAGCTACCTTTGGCAAACTGCACATCGTAACCGTAGCCAAAGCCATTCATCAGGATGGAGCCGTCAGTGTGAACAGGTACACGTGCACCAAAAAACCGGGCCTGTTTCCTCACTGGCGACCACAGCACCCCACCACTTGTCTGTCGGTGTGTCACACTGTGGTGGCTCGTGTGTTGCTGTGATGCTGGAAGCTAGGCCACCAGTCTTTCAAACGTCAGCATAGTCACCCGGTGTGAAGGAGTTTCCGCAGAGCTTCCAGACAAAGATCAGACCATGAAGGAAGGACTGGCTCCCCTTTTTTGGAGGAAGCTGCTGGAAACCTATGGATAGCTTGGCAGCATCGTCAGATACTGAGAGCCCACACAGAAAGGAAGAGGCTGGCGCAGGACCGTGTTTCATTCTGTTATGCAGAGGGTCACTGTGGGTCGGAGCCCTTTCGATGGCACCCAGCACCCCCACCCCCACCAGAGGACGGACTCAAGGGGAGGGCATGGCACTTTGGAGACCCAACTCAGCCTGGCAGTTGGTTTGGGCGGCACAGTTTTTAGGAGTTGATTCATAAGGCTCCCCTCTAAGGGCCGAGAGCTTTCTCAGTAGCCATCAGTTGCCACTGGGTGGCTTCGGACTCAGGAGGGTGTCGCACAGATTCACAGTCTCATGAGCTCCAGGGAGCAGTTCTCTTCTGCCCGATAGGGTCACTGTGAGGCGGAATGAACTGGATGACAGTGGCGTTTTGGTTTACTGTTGGACGTTTGGGGAGAGACTAAAGTTGAGCCTTCTGAGACGTTGTGGCCAAGTGAGCCTGGTGGTTCTTAATTCCTTCCATGCTGGTTTATCAAAAAATAACTAGGGGGAGGATTCCAGCAGGAGGGCAGACCCACTTCAGCTCTATCCCCACTCCTGGGCTCCCTGTTACTCCTTTTCTCCAACTCTTTCTACTGTCGATCAGAATAGGAGTGACGGTCGCCATGCCTTTAAGTGGTCACAAGCTCCTCGGGTGACTCGGCCAGCACTCAATTCCTGTGTTGCTGCTGCTGTTTTAACTTCCCTTTGCTGGGCAGATTTATTTATTTCTTCTCCCCCAGAAAGCCTCCGTGCAGGCTTGTCTATTCTTTCATTAAGTATTTATTGTCAGCTCCCCGTCAATCATGCAGCCAGGGGCCTGGGATGCGGAGATGAAAGGCCGGGCTCCTGCCCTCAGGGAGCTCCTGGCTAATAGGGAAAGAGACTCCACACAAATGCAGAACCAGCGATGAAAGTCAGGACTCCTTTTCTGCCTCTTCTTTCACCTTATTGTAATCCTCGCACAATCCGTCTAAAAGGGACCAGGAGACAAGCGTCAGGTCATGTAGGATACTCTCCCACCTCCAGACAAGCCTACCCTCCGAGCTCCTCCTCTAAGCAAGTCTGTAACTATTTAACCACCTCGGTGTCTAGTTTTCTCAGGACACGTGCAGTGGGCCCATCTCATTCTGTCTACTGTCGCCCTGGCAATGCAGGCTTTGTGTCATGCTCAAGATGTCCTGTCAGTCCTCAGCCTTCTTTTTTCTCTGGATGGCTCATCTCAGTGTCTGGGGACAGTTCCTCCCCCCACCCACTGCCATGATAACCTCCCTTCCCCTTGAATCCTTATCACACAGTAGCCTCATCCCTGGTGCCTGCAGTGTGGTCAAGTGGCAGTGGAGGAAGGCCGAGTTCTCTGCCATCAAGGACTGTACTCCAGTGGCCTAGTGGCCCTGTGGCGAGTGGCCGCTGTGTCCACTTCCCCGCCAGGCACCCAGGGGGCTCCCTGGCCTGCCCACACTCAGGGGGGAGACTGCACTTGCCTAACTCCTGGGCCTCTGGGCGGAGCCTGAGTCACTCTTTAAGTGGTCTCCGAAGAACCAACCTGAACGGAATGCCACTGTTTTCTCTCCTAGGCTCCTGGGCTCTCTTTTCCCATCAGTTCTCAGGAAGCAGGGAAGAAAGGTGTCAGACCTTGGGGATAATTTATGTGCGTAAACAGTCAGGAGCAGGGCGCAAGAGAGCATGAGAATTAAGGCCATTTATCCAGGCTTTGATGCTCGCTTTGCCCTCTGGTCCACCCTTTCTCATGGTCTTTCTCGCGCCACTTTAACCCTCTCCTCTCTGTGCTCCGCCAGGCCCGCCACCGAGCTCCTGCCTGCTGCCTCCCTCCCTGGCCTCTCCTACGGCCATCATGCATGCCTGGTGGAAGGTAGCAGACTGTGGCAGTGGCCTCCTGCTGAGGCCCCAGATCACGATTCTGAAGGGAAGGCACAAGGCACTGGCCGGCCAGAGTCCAGCATCCACAGCCACCTCCATAAGCCTGGCCAACCAGCATGTCCTCTGCAGCTGGCCTTTCCACAGCCCCGCTTCCCCTCTCCCCTGCCTTCACTCGGCCCTCTGAAGATGCGCTCGGCAGAGCCAAGTGGCACCAGGCGAGGCTGCTTTTACACTCGAGAGATGAAGTAATAACAGGTGGCAAGACTGGAGGCTGCTGGAGCCCAGGATTCCAGTTGCCATGGAAACGTGTCAGACCTGTGGAGGGACGGGAACTGTCAGCCGTGGAGGGTGGTGGGGGGCGCCAATGAGACGGGTGAGCAGAGGCACATCTTCTGGAGGTCTCTGCCCACTGCCTCCAGACTCCAGCTGAGCCAGCGCCTGAAAAACAGCTGCTGAAGCAGGCCGCGGCTGAGGGGTTGGGCCCAAGGGGCAGGCTCCGGCACGTGCATGTTTGTGCGCAGGGTCCCTGGCAGCTTGGGCTCCCGAAGCTCAGCCCTGCTGTGTGTGCGGGCAAGGAGGGGTCCACACTTCAGGCCTGGTTCCTATGTTCCTGGGATACTTGGGATGCAGCTCTGGTCTCAGCAGAAGCCAGAAGAGGAGGTTTTGCAGGCGTGTGTGTGTGTGTGTGTGTGTGTGTGTGAGAGAGAGAGAGAGAGAGAGAGAGAGAGAGAGAGACTGACTCTGATTGTGCCTGCCTCTCATGCTTTTCGTGACTGGCACGTCCACAGCACAGACCAGACAAAGGAGGGAGCGACGCCCTGTCGGGTAGTAGCTTCATGGAAGGTGTAGCCTACTTTACCACAGATGCTTGTTATTGACTGCTGCCAACCAGGCTCTCAGCAGGCTTGTGCATCAGAGAAGGAGACCCTGCCCAGGGCTGCCCCATCTCCAGGGTCGGCTGAGACCATTGTGATCTGTTGGAATTACATTGGCTGATTTTGGGACGTGGATCCTCTGCTGTCTTGGTGTGGGAGCTCTCAGAAACCAGTTCAGCATCGTGGCAATACACAGAAGGGGAACGGCTGCACCACGAATCAAACCCTTTCTCCAGGCAAGATGAGAAGTCTACCACGGAACCAGCACTGTCCCTGATGTAGCACAAAAATCCTGTAACATGAGGCCTAGTAGTGATATGCGATGGGCTGCTAACCACAAAGTCAGTAGTTCGAAACCACCAGCTTCTCCTCGGGAGAAACACAGGCTTTCTACTCCTGTTAAGCGTTACAGTCTCCGAAACCCACAGGGGCAGTTCTCCCCTGTGCTGTGGGGTCACCAGAAGTCGGCATCGACTTGATGGCAGTGCGTGTTTTGAGTCCTTGGGGGCGGTGGAGAGCCTCTCTCTGGGTTTGATTTACTTGAATTCTCACGCCCACCTGCTCCTTGGTCTTATTCTCCCCTCCCCCATGCATTTCTTCATGAACTGTCCCTGGTTTCCTCTTCCCACCCACTTGTCCCTTGGAGGTCTCATCTCCCTAAGGTAAATTCCTGACCTCTGTAAGGCTCACTCTGTTTCCTCATGTCTCTTATGTGATCTCAGCCCATGAACATTAATCAACAGGAAAGCAAATCCCTCACCCTGGACTCTGCCACCAAGATAGCAAGCGGGGCGTTGTCCCCCGTCACCTTATCCTACAAACCGGGACTCAGTTTCCCATCCAGAAAAGCTGGATCTCGGTTTAAATCTCACTTGCAAGGTCTGGGCCGGCTTCCTGCTTCCAGGGAAACCCTTCTCAGAATGATCTTATCTATGGCATCAGGAAATTGCTCATGGCAGGGTCAGGCCCTAGACCGACCCAGCCATGGTGTGAGCTCCCTTACGGACAGCAGCACCACCACCAAGCCCTCGCCAGCATCTAGAATTCTTGGGAGAAAGGTTCTCACCGTATGTGATGGATCACTTGGATGGCTTACTGCGGTAAGGATGTTAACTTTAGCTTCGCAGAAAATGTCTGCTCTTATCAGCCAATCCCACTAATTTTTATTTCATGTTGGCTTGCTGAATAAAATAGTGAGTGTCCAAAGTTGATTTCAAGAGATTTATGAAGTATTTTATATGCAAAGCATTATCAGGAAGGATCTACCCTTAGGACTTCTTAGGAAGCCCAGACATGATTAGAGTCACATGGTCTCTGGGACCCCCAACTTTTCCACGTCACACCTGGGGCCTTGAGCCAGCACTTGGATCTTGTTGAATGTCAGTTATGTCATTTGACAAAATAATGCCAGCTTCACCCTTGCTGTCTATATGAAACTTACTGAAATATTATCAGAAGGCTTCCAGCATCAGGTCTTGCTGCATATCTGTAGTGTAATTAATCTCTGGTTCTCAACGAAAAGCAGCTGGACAAGAGGAAGCTTGGAGGTGTATGGTTGACCTGGTGTCTCCGTTTTAGAAGACAAGGGATTGATTATATTGCCCGGTAAGTGCACACATAGAATGGTCTCATCTACAGTATTATTCTTCCAGCCGCCTAGAGCTGCCCGCCACCCAGTCCCAAGAGCCGGACATCACATGAGGCCAGGTGACTGGCCAGCCCTGTTTGCTGAGGACTAGGAAAATGAGCAGTCAGGGGTGTTCAGAACAATGGATGGCGTTGCCACAGGGCACCCGCAGCAGTGCCTTCCCAGTGCAGGAGCATCACGGTGTCAGCTTATTTACACTGCTGCTGCCGGAGCTAAGCCATTAGCTCCACTAATCATTAACCAGCCTCTGGGTGGACAGCGCATCAGTATTTTAGCAGTGAATTATGATGTGCCCCCAACCTGCAGGAGTGAGCAATTGAGTCGGGAAGCTAGGGCAGGTGGCGCAGTGTCCATTGAAAGAGGAGCTGTTCCAATCCACCAGTAGTCCCATGAGCAAAAAGACTTGGCCAGTTTCCTCACAAAATGGAGACTAAGTCGACAATGCTGAGAGTCTTGCCTTAGACTAGTTGACATTTATTTCTGGGGAACACAAATCTATAACACAAGGGATATAGTGTGTTAGAGAAAGTCTTTGTTTGATTTTGAATCAGCTTTTCTGAATGGAGAGGAAGTCAGGTACATGGAATATCTGTAAGGGACAGGTGAGAGATGATGAGACTAGACTTCCTGGGAATTTTAGTGGGGTTATGTACATGAGATTGGTTACCTTTCATGCAGGAGCTGTCTACATTGTGGTTTGCCTTTCCCCAGTTGATATCCAATTCAAATCAGTCACAGAACTTAACTCTGATTTACCCTTTACCCCTAAACTTAATATACCCCATCTCTTTCTATTACTGAGATGGAGAATATATTTGCCAACATTAACCCATATGTCCAACACCAATCCACAAAATCCTCCCCCATCTCACAAAACATACACTATGATGCTGATTGCAGGAGGAAGGCCGAATCAGTGAGCACGTAAGCATCTCAGCGCTGGCAGGGGTCTCCACATGGCTGCTCCAGCACCCAGGGCTGCATCAGGGTAGGTCCATGCGGCTTCTTGGGGATGTCTTGCAGGAAGTGAGCCTTGCCAGCTGAAGCTGGGAACTGCTAAGGCAGCTGCACCCTAGTGTGACCATCACAAAGCAAGAAACCCGAGAACTAGAAAGGCGAGGCTCACCGAGCCATTTATCCCTCTGCCCTTCAATTAATCCCACATGTGTTTATCGGCCAGATTGGCACAATAAACTAACTACCTCAACTGGGAAATGGAAAGGTCATTAAAATAACAAAATAAAGAAAAGAGCAAAATGCACCCCAGAAGAGACTCTGAAACACTTGAATGTAGAGTAGCTAAAGCCACAGGAAGAAAGTGTAAGCAGAAGATGTCATTGGGTGACTCCAAAAGACAAAGTGTTAACAATGAAGTGTGCAGCGTCCTGGCTCAGCAAACCCAAAGGGATTTCGGACTTGGCAGTTCTCAATCTAAAAGAACTGAAGATAAAACACCGAAGAATTCTGTGCACATATTGAATGATGTAAGAAGCATCAAAAGAAGATGGAAGGATTATACAGTCACTACCGAAATAGTTGGTCTGTATTTGACCATTTCAGGGGTAGCATATACGCAAGAATGGGTAGTATCGAAGGAAGATGCCCAGGCTGCACTGAAAGCACTGGTGAAAATGAAGCTACAGAAATTAATGGAATACCAATTGAGATGTTTCAAGAGATTGGACACTGGAAGTATTCACTTGCCTATCCTGAGAAATCTGGATGACGGTTACCTGGCCACCCTCCTTGAAAGAGATCCATATTCGTGTTCATCTCAAAGCAAGAGGACCCAATAGAGTATAGAAAGTATCAAATAGCATCATGAGTATCACACGCAAGTTAAATTGTGTTGCAGATCATTTTCAAAGTGGTTACAGCAGTATGCAAACAGGGAGCCGCCAGCATTTGGGTAGGAGAGCTGGGTTTCAGGATCGTGCCCGTTCACCACCCTTCGCATGCACGCTGAGCACCCATCAGAGAAGCTGGACTAGCTGGAGAAGGCGGCGTCAGGCTTGGCGGAGGGCTTACTAAGAACCCTTGGTGTGCAGATGCCACAGTCTTGTTTGCGGCTGAAGAGCAAAGAGAACGGCATGGCTACGACTCAATGTAAAGGGACAATCCTCACAACTAGATCAGTAGACAACACCGCGATAATCAGAGGAGCGGTTGAAGTCGTCAGTCTTTCACTTGGGTCCACAATTGGCAGTTGTGGTGACAGCCAGTCAAATGATGTATTCTGTTGATCAAATCTGCTTCACATTAGTGAGCAAATCTATCACTTTGAGGACTAAGGCAATCCTGACACAAGCTGTGCTACTTTTATTATTATGCCATGATATGTTCATTCATCCCAGGGACGTGAAAACTGGACAATGAATAACATGAATAAGAAAGACTGGAGAGTAATTGATACATTTGAATGATGGTGTTGGAAAATAATATTGAAAGTACTGTTGAATGCCAGAAGAACAAATATGTACAGCCAGAATGCTCCTTAATAATTTGGACATGTTAACAGGAGGGCCAGCGCCCTGGGGAAATGTACTATGCTTGGTAAAGTGGAGGGTCCTCGGGAAGATGACACGTAACAACTCAAACCTCTTTTCTCTTTTTTACCGTTTGGCAGACCTCCATGTTTGAGTCACAGGCATGCTTGGGTTTTCATAGGAAAATTGTACAAATAGTTAAGTTGGCAATTGAAGGGAAAGAAATGAACTTACTACTTCTGGGCCCAACCACTAGAAGTCTTATCGGCAAACTAAAATGTTTGCTGATGACATGATGCAAAAGAGGATGTCTGACCTCCTGTAACCTCACCAGGGCACATCCAGACCAATGACAGCCGCTGCCCCAGCTCCATATCTATGAGACCGAGGTCAGACATGCCTCCACCTGCCAACCTTTTTGATAATTCTGACACCCCAACCGTCTTTTTCCTGTACTCCCTACTCTCCGCCGGGTTTGTTAATACATTGCATTGATCACACAAAACTCACAGACAATACTTATTATTATGGAGTTTACCCAGGACGTTAACAGGGCTACAATTCATCATCAGAATACCCAGTGTGTAGTTCTTCGATCAAGACAGCCTCCCCTCAGCCATGCCCAGAGATAGACTTCCTTTAGTTCTGGGCCTCTCAGTCTCTTGGCTTCTGCCTTATTTGGACAAGTGTTAAAAAGCTCTTTTTTTCCCTGCCAATAACTTCAGAAAGCCCTCCACTCCACCACTAAGCCTCAGTCCAAAGGCGCTCTAGCTCCATGGGCTGGCAAATCGAGCTCCCCAAATAATGCCTGAGGCACCCGTGTCTGCCACCAACCCTCCAGGCCAAAGACTTCAGCTGTTCTTGCTCTGTGGTCCAGGAAGCCCACTGCCCCTGCACTGTCTCCTGTTGGCCTCTCTGTTCTGCTGTCTCCATTGCTGTTATCTGTTGCCACCTCTCTTCCATTGCTCCCTTTCTCTAGTCTCAGCTTTCTGTCTTCTACAATGAGGAGGGTGAGTGCAGGGATCTCAGTGTTAGAAGGGCATACTCCACTCCTTGTTCTTCTTTCTTGATGGTTGTGCGAGCCCCCTCTCTGCTTGGCTCACTTTAAACGGGGGTGGGGTGGGGGAGGGGAGAGGCAAAAGTGGCCAATCCCTGTATTGGGGTACCTTATACCACAAGTGTGTGCCATAACCGTTCTATACACGATTGGCAAGCTACCCAATCCCTTTAGGGGACCAGGGACTACAACCACCTCACATTTCCATCACCCTACCGAGTCATTTGGCAGGAGTCACAGAGCTGATAGCTAAAAGGGCCATACTACACTTGGTTCTCGGAATTTATTTGAGAAGCCATTCTGTGTGACATAGGAATGTCTGAAGTGTAGTGAATGATGAAGACACCCAGGCTCAATAGACCACCGGGCGTGGCTACCTCCTCCATCTCTTCCCACGGAGCAAACGTTTTCTCTTCTTGCAGAGAATTGTCTGCTTCCCTGAAGATGAAAATCTATGACTTCGAAACTGATTAAACAATCCAAACAGAAACTGATAAATGGATTAACCCCCTATAATGTAATTCAGCACGCTTTTGTCTTCCGCCTTCCCCAGGTAAGTTTTTCCATTCCTGGAGGCCAAGCAGAGGCAGGCAGGAAGTAAAGGCCAGAGGGGATCCTATTAAAGTGGGTGAATCCATTTATCACTTACTGTCTGGATGGTCTTTCTGCTCACATATCTGCTTCCTTTTACAGATGTGTACCCTACGGGACCCCGATTAATGTCAGTCCATGCATAATGAAAGATAGCAGGCATTCGGGCATGGCAAAGAGGTAGATGCCCCGGTGGTTAAGGCTAATGCCATAAACGGATAGACTTTTCTTCTGAGGCACACACAGAGTCTTAATGATTCCTTTGGGGTGGTTTCACAAAGAAATGTTCACAATAGGGATAGCGGGGGGAGGGGGGGGAACCCCTGAATAATGGAGGTGTTTCTCTCCATACAAAGAATCTGTTCACGGCCTGGAACCAGCCCTTGGCAGGAGGATTTCAGTTTCTTGAGGGCAGGTGCTGTTCGCACACCTTTTTTAAAAAGGTTATGTCTCAAGAATGTTCTTTGTTTTTACTCAAAGAGAAAAGACTTTCAGTACCGGGCACGGGTGGGGTAGTGTGTTCAATTACTTGGGAAAGTCTTAAGACTGAAAATGGGTTAGTGTAGTCATCATTCAACTCACCTGTGACTAGGGCTTGAGCCAACCATCTGGCAAACGGGGACCCCAGTTCTCATTCCAGGCACGTGGGGTCTGCAGACGAACACGTCAGAGGTGCTTTCGATGACCAACGTGCCGGGACATTGGGGGAGGCGAGGCTGCATAACACCAGACACTGATTCCACTGAGAGGCTCATGAGAGCCCTCAGAGCATCTCCACTTTCCTTCATGGAACTGACCATCTATCGGTGCTTCTTTGTTTTCCTTTGCAGGGACAGGAGGAATATCTCCTAAACAAGAGCATCTTTCCCAAGGTCCAGGTCCAGGTATTGACTCTTCTCTCTCCCTTTAGTCACTCCACTGAAGTTTACGGTCGCCACTTAGTGTTGTTCAGAGTGAGAGGTGTTCCATTTGCCTAGCAGACCTTCTGGATGGATCTCCTCATCCAGGGAGTTAGCTCATCAGGAGAGCAGGGGCGTTGCTGTAAAACTACAGGGCTGGGGGAGTATTGACACACTATACTAAGTCCAGGATGACTTGTAAAAGCATTAGCACTGTTGACCCCAGAAGGATCAAACAGAACAACCGGCCCCATTTAACACCTGGTAACAAAACCTCAGGTTCTAAACTTCACATTTTTTCTGAAGCAGATGCTACCACTGTGGGAGGAGAGGTTGAGGCAGTTGAAACCCACCTCAGCCTAAGATTGGAATTTTTCTCTTCTTATTTCCCCAGCCCAGAAAGGACCGGATGGGACAGTCATTCCCAATAACTACTGTGACTTCTGCTTGGGGGGCTCGAGCATGAACAGGAAGCGTGGGACACCTGAAGAGCTGGTGTCCTGTGCAGACTGCGGACGCTCTGGTGAGTGTGGCCCTCCATGCATCGTGTGCCCGTGGACAAGGGACTGCGCGGCTTGCATCCTTGGGGGGGGGGGGGGCGCAGGGCGGAGGCCTGGTGGGCATGATGATTGGGAGGGGAGGGAGGGAAGCGGCTTTTAGGGCATGTTGATCTTTTTCTTCTTTGGGTCTGAAGCATCTGATGGGATGTCCAGGGGAAAGGGCAAGGAGAAAAATGTGATTTGCTTCGGGCCTTCCATGCGGTGGAGATTCCTTTTGTGGGTACGATTGCAAACAGCAGTGAGATAAGAGTGGACGCGCTGGAGACACAGGCAACCTGCTTTCCTGTATCTGGTGATGTGAATGCAACCAAAGCTGTGGTTGTCCTGTGGGAGTGCCCGGGGACC
Source organism: Echinops telfairi (assembly GCF_000313985.2). NCBI lineage: Eukaryota > Metazoa > Chordata > Mammalia > Afrosoricida > Tenrecidae > Echinops > Echinops telfairi. The sequence continues at coordinate 32,873,054 of NW_022103915.1, forward strand.
AACTGGAGGAGGATGGGAACATAGATCTTGGCAGAACAGCCTGACCTCGGTTCCTGGATAGCTTCATCAACACCACCACCATTGGCCACTCATCCCATGTCCTCATATGGAAAAGACACCCTGGTAGATCCAGGATAAATTCGCAGGGTGACTCCGGAGTTCACTTGACCGACTGTGTTTTTCACCATTTAATCTTACCTGAGGATGAAAGAGAAAGGGGGGGGGGGGGAGCGGGAGAGGTTTTGGTCACGTGCCTTCATTCTTAACCGGTGTTCAGGTCTTCCAGTTCTGTAAAAATTGTTGTTTCGCTTTTCGCTTCCAACCAAACCATTGGGTTTTGGCTGATCCTGGTTGGTTGTTGGTTCTACGTACCTTTCCAGTACTTTCATGACATAACTAGGCCAGAATGCCAGGCAGGAGGAAGAGAGGAGTCCAAGCTTGTCTCTGTTCTTCTCAACTGCTGGCTTGGGGGTGAAATGCAGTTCAATGGGGTGCTCGGTGCCAGCGATGAGAGTCGCTGCTCTGTCTGCCTTTCTACCCGTCTGGATGACTTGCAGTCCACCAGGGAGGCCGGAGAGGGCTGGTCTTCAGTGCTTCCCTGACGGCAGCCTTCACGTTGGGGTTACTGAGGACTCAAGACTGACTTGGTTGGAACATCCGTCATTAGAAAACGACTCTGGTTTCTGTTGCTTACAACCCCTGACGTTTCACTCCTGACAGGGTGGCTGGCTTGTACATTGTTGACAGTTCACTTACTTGCAGATACAGTAGCTCGTACGCTGAACTCTTCACTCTCCCGGGGTAGCTTAGAAAGCACGGGCCTATGTATTAGTGGACTCTGGTCTTTAGCTCATTCCAAAGGAAAATGAAACAAATGAATTACCGTCTGTAAAAAGCCAGCAACCAGGCAGAATCTCTGCCGCTGGAAGCAAGGTCACTTGGCAGAGAATGGGTCTCAGTAGAATATTAGACCGCTCGCTCTAGGATTAGGGTGGGCTAGAGAGGGAGGCTACAGAAGGCTCCTGGAAAATGGCTGTATTTACTCCCCGCCCTTTTGTATAGAAACTAGAATCCTCCCGTTTGATCCATGGGGGACCAGGCGTTGGCAGTTAAGTTTGTCCAGCGCCCATCTCTCTGCAGCCTTCACTCAGCTTTCTCCTCCCAGGTCTGTCTGCTGTGTGATTCAGGGCTGTTTTATAGCGTCTAGGTATTCTCGTCCCGTTGGCTGAGGATTGATGAATTTGGGTAGATCATTTAGTCAGGGCCTAACTCCGATGTTCCTGAAATAGTTGATACTTGGGGAGAAGCAGGTGGCGTTAGCCCCTGGGATTTGTTTGTGAAGGCAGGTGGGCAAATACTTCAGTCGGGCCTCCCTGGGGTCCTCACAGGGGAGCCCCGAAGGTCTGCCACGCCCTTCCCATCTGCCCCAGCACTTCTGCTTGCTGGCAGAGAAGGCGGGTCTCAGAACTGGCAAACTACACAGCATGTTGGTACCTTATTTGGGGGCCCATTTAGAATGTGAACAAGTTGCATTTCAGGATACTGTATTTTATTGCCTGTTTTTTAAACTCCCGTTTTCACCTTTATAATACTTTGAGTTAGATTTGACAACTCTGAATTAAGTAGCTAAGCAGTCAAGACCTGGGCATGTCTAGTGGCTAATATTTGTGTGTGTGTGTGTGTGTGTGTGTACACACCTGTGTGTATGTGTATGTTTGTGTCAATCACAGAAACTCCTCCCAGTGGTTAAAAAAAGGAGAGACTCTTACTCCTTATCAGTTATCAGACTTTGCAACTTCTTTGGGCTTTGAGTGCAAATGAACTCGAAGGCGTAAGGGCAGGCCTGAAAGAGCATTGAACGGAGGGGATTAGAAGCTGGCTGGAGGCTGAGCCACTTTGAATGGGTTACCTGACAGCAAAACCTTCTCCAAGCGGACTGTCAAAGTGAGAGACAAGCGTTGTTCAAGAAAACACGCACTGCAAATACCCCAGAAATACCAACCAGGCCGCAAAACTGCCATGAACATCACGGTCTGGGGCGGGGCGGAGCGAGTGTGCTGTGGAGGGGACGGAGGACCGTGGCTGATGCTGTCAGGGTCACACGCTGTGCACGTAGGCATCACGGCTGAGAACGGGGCCTTCTCCTCGGGCATGGGTTGGGTGGTGGGGGTGGGAGGCTGTCTTCCCTAGGAATGTTTGCTTTGCCCCGTAATCCCAAATCCCTGTCACCAGGCTTTGACATACCTGGCTAATCATTTTTGGTGTGGACCGGTTTTCTGTTTTGCTATTAAGAATTAACATTGTGATAGTGTAATATGCATATTAATAATGATGTCTGTTGCTTAACCCATGTGCTGATATATTCATCATACATGTCAGCTCATTTGGGAGGAGAAGGCAGGAAGGAGAAGGAGGCCGCGGCCGCAGCACGCACCACGGAGGACTTATTCGGTTCCACGTCAGAAAGTGACACCTCAACTTTCCACGGCTTTGATGAGGACGATTTGGAAGAGTCTCGCTCCTGCCGGGGACGTCGCAGTGGCAGGGGCTCGCCCACAGCAGATAAAAAGGGCAGTTGCTAAACCCACGAATCAGACTCTGGGCTGCCCGCCACCACCTCCGACTGTGGTCATTGTTCTGGTTCTGATAGATCTTTTTTTTTTTTTTTTAATGAAAGAAAACTTTAGGTTATTCCTTTGTCCTGACTGCTTCCTTTCATCCTCTCTGCGCCCCTTCCTCCCTCCCTCTGCCCCGCCCTTTTGGGTACACCCACCAGAAGCACAAACTACTGAGAGAAAATGAAACACAATGCAGAATGGGAGGCCTTCCTAGAGACCTGGGATCACCAAGTCCCGTGTGTTTTCTATAGGAATGGGGAGTCAGACAGGTGATCTCTGGCAGGGCGGCAGGGCGGGGCTGGGGACATTTCTGGACACGAGCAGAGTTGATGTCCGCAGGTTTCCTATTTATTGACAAATTGAAGAAGGGAAGAACATTGGATTTAGATACCAAGACCCAGTAACATAAAAGTGTTATTTATTCATTCTTGCTAGATTAGGAAGATTTTTTTTTTTAAGGAGAGAGAGAGAAAGGAAGTGAAAGACAGTGAAGTCCTATTGCTATCTAGAAGCCAGCCACTGGGTGGGGAGGATTGTCTCAGGATGATTGCACACTCAGTCCCCCATTGGAGCTGGTGGCTCCCCACAGCAGATCCCCCCTCCTCGTTTTTTCTCCTGACCTCTCCATCTTCCTCCCTGCTTTTGAGAATGTCAACAGCTCCAGAGACGTCTGGGGCGCCAGCGCCCAGCTTCCTGACCAGCAGCCACCTCCTCAGCTCCTCCTCTGTCAGCACAGCGGCTCTTTTGTGGTGGCTGCTTTTGTCCTCCCTTTCTTCTTGGTGAAGAGCGAGCTCCAAAATACAGGAATGGACTAGAAGCAGAATGTCATGGACCGGGCAGTGACAAAACGCCCCGAGGCCACACTCATGGAAGACAGAAAGATACCTCACAGTATATTTCCCCTGCCCTCCCCTGTCTAAAACCATATATAAATACCTGTTGGATGATCCAGTCTCCTGTGTTTCTTCTGCTGTGTTTATAGTGCCGCCAGCACTCTGTTTTATGTCTCCAGTAGCACCTCCTGAAGTCAATCAAAGCAACACTTGCTCAAGGCCCTTGGGGTGACGGAGAAGAGCAGCCATCTCTTTGGCAGCCCCAAGAAGCAGCTGCTGCCTGGTCGCCTACCCCAAAGGTATGTCTTGGCTGACTTGCCTTACAAGCTGGGAAGAACTCTCAGGGTGGTAGGGGTTTGCTTTTGTTTTTAATGGTTTCCTTCTTCTTTCTCTAACCCCTGCTTGGCTGCATCCCCACCCCAGATTGTCTTTTGTTTCTCTGGGTCCTGGCTTCCTTAGTGCGAGGGTGGCTTCTGGAAGGTCTTGTGCCTGCCCTCTGCTGCCTGTGTGCATGCATACCTGGGTACCGAGGTGGGGCCGGAGGCTCGCTTGGAACAAGGGAGGAGCGCTGTGTGGACAACATGGGCTTTGGGCTTTGGGCTCTGAATTCCACTGCAGGAGCAAACGGCTGGGGACGTGCTTGGCTACCTCAGTCTCCTGCGACTAACCCTGCAAGTGGATTCCAGGGAACTGAGGCTGGAGGTGCCTGCTGGATTCAGGGAGCCATGAGGCAGTGTGGCCACAGGAGACTGCATGTCTAGGGTGGCACTCCATGCTCCGGGCCCTGAGTTCACTGCTAAGAGAACCAGACCCAAGAAGTGTGGCCTTAAACCGCACGTTGTACTGTTCCTGCCTGCCATCCGTGTGAATAGCCCAATGCGGTCAGCTCAGGTCGGCCCTGCTCGGGAGATACAATCTCCCCTACTATTCTCCACCTCCTTTGTCTGTCCCTGTAACGCTGACTGAGTCCTGCATTCAGAGCTCTACGCCTCTGAAGACGAGATGGGAGTTTCCGTGTTCACATCCACATGCTCAGCTAATCTGCGCCAGCATTTGAAACATGTCTGGATGCGTGTGGTTCTTGAAGTTCTCAATGGAAACTTGCTTTCGAATTGGAGGTTGTTGGCTTAGTCTTTCATTTTAACACCCACATAATTAAAACCTATTAGAAAAGGCCACTGAATTTCAGAGCCTAGGTTGAGGCTCAGAAAGGGAAGGAAGAGTGTAGACGTTTTAAAGCAAGTCTGGTCTCCAGGGAAGTATTTATCTGTGGATGGCTGTTTCTCTTGTTGAGGGTGGGGTGAATCGTCATCCTTTGCCATTGGTATAGCAGTGAAAGCAGTTAGCCAGTCAGCATTGCCTGAGCATCTTGCCTAGCCTTACAACAGCGTCAGGGGTTGCATGCCTTTTAATTCTTATTTTTAACACATAGGAGGGATTGGGAAAATGATCCAGTTCAACGATTTCACTTTTCAGTTGAAAAAAGTTAACCCAGGGAGGTTAATGTTGAGAAATTGGAAGGCGTGTCCCTTTGGAGGCAAATGAAATGTCTGAAGGCCCAGGAAGGGAAGCTGTCACGTGGAGACAAGGCGGGAGGAAGTTGGCTGGTTTGGGCTTCCAGGCTCTTTTGTGGCGGACGCATCTTCACCCCCCTTCCTCTGGGTAGCAGTGGCCAACGTTTACGTGGCAGACACTGTCTGACTGTCTTACTTCATTCTCACGACCACCCTGTGAGATAGGTGCTAGCTCTAATCCCCAGCTTACAGATGCAGAGACCGAGGCTTGGTGCTACCCATATTGAGATTCACCCTGTATACCCATGGCCCCACCGTTATCAATGAATCAGAACTTACTTCCTGACATCCTGACTCCATAGCCTGTAGTCTTTGCCATTGCTCTCCTGCAAGTTCCGTGTGTGCGCGCGCGCCATTTTGCCTTTTGTGGTAGAGTAAACCTTCGTACCCTATATATCTATATTTAGATACATGAGGGGTACCCAAAAAACTCAGAATGTTTTACCCCCAAAAGTTATGTATTCATATATTTTTAAGAAACAACCATATTACCTACAAAGTACTCTCCATTACACTTAATACCTTTGTCAATTCTGCAATTCCTTTCATGGAAATATTTTTCATACTCAGCTGTTTGGATGGCTGACAGCATCGCCACCCTTTTTTTCCTTCTTCACCTCTTCTGTGTCTCAAATCATTGTCCTTTCATGTCCCTGTTCATTCATGGAAACAAGAAGAAGTTGCACAGAGCGAGGTCAGGTGAGTGAGGTGTGTGGAGCAAGAGAGACATGCTGGTTTTTGCGCCAACCTGGCGCACTGAGATGGCTGTGTGAGCAGGTACATTGTTTGTTCTGGTGGCAAAATCAGGCCTTTTTACTGCACACTGTTACACAGTCTTTTCAGAACCTCCAAATAAAAACTTGATTAACAGCCTGACCTGGTGGAACCAACCCCAAACGAGCATTGTCTTGATGTTTGATTTCACTTGATGAGCTTTGTTTGAGCAAGGTGACAACGGCGTCTTCCACTGGCTTGATTGATGTTTGCTTCCAGGGTTGTAAGAATAGCACCATGTCCTGTCACCAGTAATGATCTTGGGGGAAAAAAAGTCTGGGTTGTCTCGGGGCTGTTCTTTCAAAGCACGGCATGTTTCCACTTGAAACTTCCCTGGTCAGTCAGAACCAGAGGCGCAAATTTTGCAGCAACCCGTCTCATTTCCAAATCTTCGCTTTTAATTCGCTGGACTGAGCTCCAAGATAACTTCCCCATCCCTTCCATGGTCTGTTGTCTGTCTCCACGCTCCAGGGCATGAATTTTGTTGACATTTTTGTCCATTTGGAAGTTGATGGGTGTCCAAAATGAGGTTTGTCATCTATCGACATTTCATCTCTTTGGAAATGAGAAAGCCACTCATACACTTGAGATTTTCCCATAGCGCCGTCCTTGTAAGCTGTGTTCAACATCACAACAGTTTCTGCGGCATTTTTCCTGAGTAGGAAACAAAATTTCACAGCTGCACGCTGTTCTCTTAACTCAGCCATCACAAAAAACAAGGTTCCAGTGAAACTGCTTTCACAAAAATTTCACAGACAGAACCTTCCCTGGCGACGCCTCTGGGTGCACTAACTCAGAGGGAGTTGCTTGACCGTTGAGTGGGAAAAATACAAAATATGAAAGCTTTGCCCAGCAGAGTTTTTTTCTATTTTTTTTGGTCCCTCCTCGTATACTTTGTAGGTAAAATATACCTTGTGTGCCCTCCATATTTTGAGAAAGGTTTATTTTGATATCATATAATTATACATGTACACACGCACATATATTCCAATTCAAGAAAAAAGTATTTGTAATGTGAATGTAGGTTTAAAGGTAGCCTTAATAAAAATAATTTTAATCATGGAAAGGTAGATAATTAAGATTCTGAAAAAGAGAATTCCTCATTGAAATGTGTGTAAAATATTATAGAGAACTCATAACAACCATGTCTAGACGTGTCCTCCTAGACATTAGGGACAAAGACCCTAATATATATGACCTTGGGGATTGTGGGTGCTGTGTGGGCAGCCAACACACCTCTCTTAATTGCCGAAGTTATTAAATAATTATCACTACTCAATTAAAAAAAAAAAGTTGTTTATTGTGTTTGTGCTGGGAGTTTACACAGCAAGCTTTCCCATTTGATAATGTCCACACAGACTATTCATTGATATTAGTTACACTTATCACAACGTGTCAACGTACTCTTAAACTGTGTCTAGTTTGTGCCCTTACTGGTACTCTAGTTTCTCTGCTCCCTTACCTTTTCCTCTTTTCCTCTGAGTAATTGTTGCTCTTTCGGTCTCATACTGGTAGTTTTTAAGAAGGGCACTGGTCTACAGTTCATATCCCTTGTTTTGTGTGCCACTCTGCTCTTTGCTTAAAGGTGACCTCAGTGGAAAGAGTATCTCTGTTCTCTCGTTACCTTTTCCAGCTTGTCTGTTGTTTTTTGAAATAACAAACAGAACTTGATGTCCGTTCTGTTTGCCTGCCAGTCCATCTGGGAACCAACCACTGTGAGTCTGATCAGAACGGTCAGTGTGGATAGCTGGGCACCGTCTAGTTCTTCTGGTTCTGGCTCGCATACACATCTTTTTTCTTTGAGCTTTTGATTACCTTCTTTTTTGTTCTTGGGCAGTAGAGATGAGACTTGCTTAGATGGCTGCCCATAAGCTGTTAAGGCCCCAGACAAGACCCATTTCACTAGGATGCCCTTCATGACCTTTGTGAACTAGGTTATGCCAGTTGACTGAGTTTTACCAGGAGGCTCTGGTCCTGTGCCCTCTGGCTGAGGTCACGACTAAAATTTCAAAGGGAAAGGAAAGTGGACACGCCAAAGAAAAAGTGGTCAGAGCAGTTCTTTTTGTCCTCAGTTCAGTAAACCACTACTCAAAATACTTCAGCTATGTCCCCTCATTTCCAGGATCTCATCCCAAAGTTAAAAACCCCAAACTCTCTGCTATCTACTCGATGCTGACTTACAGTGATGACCCCATTGGACAGGGTAGAACAGGCCCTTGCGAGTTCCCGAGACGGAAACTCTTTATGGGAGTAGAAAGCCCCATCTTTCTCCTGAGGAGCAGCTCGGGTTTCCACACTGCTGACTTTTCAGTTGGTATGCTAACCACTACCCTACCAGGGGTCCTACCCCACAGATTGGGGGACCCAAATACAAGACTTTGAGTTTGCCACAAATATTTGGGGAGGGACGGGGAAGGGGGAAGGCGCTGCTGATGTGGAGGTGAGAAATGCTACCCAGTATTTGTTTCCTACCCAGAAATATCTAATTCTTTACTTCTGTTACTGAGATTTGATAGAAATCAGATTCTATAATCACTGTAACCCTGGGAGTGAAAAATAAGCACTTCATTGTTTAAAGGCCCTTTAAAGTCAGTAATACAATTTGCTTCTGGTGTTTTAGAGAGAAGGATTTAATAAAAAATTAGGTGTTCACATCAATAGTATTCCTTTATGTCACCCTGCTTACTTTGCATCTCTCTATGCACTTAATGGGCTGCAGCCTGATACTGCCTTTATATAGCACTTGAGGGAACACAAGATTATTACTCTGGGAGAGAACTAAAGGCTCTTTGGAGCTTCTCACTTCATGGTGGAATAAAATTAATTAATTTTATCCCAATATGCCTCCTGTTACAACTGATGAATATGATCTTGAACATGCACTTAAGGTTTGGGCAGATTCCTGTCTTAGAAATTTGTCCACAGGGGATTTTTTGAAAGGGAAGTTATTTGTGTGGTGTCTTTTCTGAGTGAGGCATTTTTCAATGGGCGAGCAAAAGCCCAGACTAGAAATTCAAAATGTGTTGCCAGGGTTCTCGGCCTTAGTTCCTCTAGCTCCGTGACATAGAAATCGTCCTCTCTTACTGATGAAGAAGCTGAGGTTCCATTAGCTTAGGCGCATGGTCCGAAGGTACAGGTCAGTAGGTGGTGTCTGGATTTTATCTTACTCTGCTGAGTGGTACGTATTTCACACCTAGATCACACTTGGGAGGTTTCTGGAGCAAAGTGTGTCAAGGATGTTGAGTCCTTTCACGCCGTGCCTCGTTGGATTAGGGGAGGTATTTGCTGCTGTGAAACCAAATCAAAGCCCAAACCTTTGATCACATTAGAATTGTGGTGAGACGTAGCAGCTAGCAGCAAGAGTGTTTGAAATCCTAATGAATTTCCCGGCTGAGATTTCAGAACGGGCCTTGTGGGGAGGAGAGGAGTGGAAGCAGGTGACGGTGGCAGAGTGCGCTCTCCGACCCTCCCCCTCTGGTCCCAGGCCCAGGTTCCGAGCACGAAAACCTTGAATTGTAGGTACTGTTTTGCTTAATCAGAGCGATATTTTATTCCTCAGAATAACAGAGCCGGAAAAACATTTTTTGCTTGATTGCTTTCCAGAACAGCTGACAATCACGGGGGATCCCTATCAGAACGGATTCATTAGCTAAGAAGCATGAGCAATTAGGTGCTGAAAGTAAACACTGACCCTCAGCCAATGACTCAGACATTTCAAAGGTTTTTCATTTTGAAATAATTTCAGATTTACCAAAATAATGCAGAGAGTCTCCACATACCCTGCATCCAGTTTCCCCTCCTGATGACAGTGGGAGCGCCCCCACCAGGACATGGTCCTTGGTGCAAAGCCATATCTATGGTCCCGATTCAAGTGTTGCCCATTGTCTCACGAGTGTCATTTCTAAGGACCACATGTTACAGTTAGTTGTCCTGAGTCCTTAGTTTCTCTTGCTTTGTCTTGATAACCGAACTCCTAGAGAGTCCTGGTTAGTTATGGCATAAAGCGGCATGCACTGTAGACTTGTGCCATGTTTTCTCATGATGTAAGTCTGATTGTGCATTTTTGGGTAAGAACTCAACAGAAGGAACACCGTGCCCTTCTCAGTGCCTCCTACGGGGCACATCATTGATTTGTGCCACTACTGGTGACTCAGACTTTGGGCCCCCTTTAGATTTGTTCTGTGCCCTTTCCTTGCCAGTGAAGTTTCAGGATAGACGTCTCAGAGGCCTGGGGTGAGATTACTTTTACTCCGAGACTCCTTTATTCATTCAGTGATCAGGGCTGAGTAACAAAAGTATGTATACGAGGGGTATCCCCTTCCCCACCCCCCCAAAAAAGGAAGAAAAATTTCAAGGCTATGTATTTAATTTTTTTTTTCTTTAAGAAAACAACCTTAGCACCTTCAAAGTACTCTCTGTTACACTTAATACATTTACCAAATCTGCGGTTCCACTTTTGGAAGCATATTTCAAACTCATCTGTTTGGATGTCTGACTGCAGCTCCCTCGTTTTTTTACTTCACCTCTTCCAAGTTGTCTAACTGCTGTCCTTTCATGTCCCTTGTCATTCTTGGAAACAAAAAGAAGTCACATGGAGTGAGGTCAGGTGAGTAAGGTGTGTGGGACAAGAGAGGCAAACTGGCGCACTGAGATGGCTTCGCAAGCAGGTGCATTGTGGTGGCAAAAGCAGCCCCCCATCTGCCACAAATCAGGCCTTTTGGGTCACACAGTTACACAATCTTTTCAGAATCTTTAAGTAGAAAGCTTAACTAACAGACTGACCTGGTAGAACCATCTCCAAATGCACTATCCCCCTCACATCAAAACAAATGAGCATCGTCTTGATGTTTCATTTCACTTGAGCTTTTTGGGGAAGGTGACGGCGTCTTCCACTGGCTTGATTGATGTTTACTTTCAGGGTCGCAAGCAAACATTACTGTCTCATCACAAGTACTGACTTTGGGGAAGATGTCTGATTGCATCAGAGCCGTCCTTTCAAAGTGTGGCATGTTTCCAGTTGCTGCTCTTTTTCCTGGTCAGTCAGAACCGGGGGCACACATTTTGCTGCGACCCTTCTCATTCCCAAATCTTCTGTTAAAATTTGTTGAACCATGCTCCAAGATTTTCCAGATAACTTCCCATCTCTCCCATGGTTCATCATCTGTCTTCGAGCACAAATGCATGAATCTTGTTGACATTTTCATCCTTTCGAGAAGTTGACAGACATCCAGAACAAAGTTCATCATTAATTGACATTTCACCTTTTTTGAAGTGAGAAAACCTCTCATACACTTGAGTTTTTCCTGTACACTGCCCTTGTAAGCTGTGTTCAATAATACAACAGTTTCTTTGGCATTTTTTCCAAAATAGGAAACAAAATTTCATGGCTGCATGCAGTTCTCTTACATTGGCCATCACAAAAAACGAGGTTTGAGCTAAACTGCTCTTAAGAAAAATCCACTGTGACCAGAGAGTATCTTCCCAGGCGATGCCACTGGGTGCACTAACTCAGAGTGAGTTGCTCAGGTTGCTCCATGCTCAAGTAGTGAGAATAATGCATACTACAAAAGCTCTGCCCAGCACAGCTTTTTACCTGTTTTTTGGGGGTGGTGGTGGTGTTAATTGTAGGCCTGTGAAGGATAGGGTGAAATGAAACATAAAGCCAATGGATTTATTGCCGAAGCTATTTATTGACCAGTTGCTTTCTCTGGTCTCTGGCTGGGCAGATTAGGCAAGATTCAGTTGGGCACAAAGAGTCAGGTGGTACTGTGGGGGCACGAGGGTGTGGCGGGATTACTTTGGCTGTGAACCTCCGTGATAGGGCAGTTTGTTTTTGGAGGGAGCTGTCAGTAAAGAGCTTTCGAAAGGAGCTGGAGCTGAACAACCACAACCAAAGGCAAGACAGCCGAGAAAGCCAGCATGACAGTCTGAAGGCGTGCTTACCTCTAGTTTTGGGCGATAGTGGTCTTCACAACCTATTTTGATTGCTGGTAGTCTTTCTTAGCAAACAGAGGATGCTTCCTGAGGGCAGAGTTTGTGCCTTTTATATCCTTTGCACAGTGCCTAACACCAACCTGCCACAATGAGTTTTCTGTTGAAATGAACAGAGTGGAGCAATCGTCCCGAATGGAAGGATTTGGTGCCTCCTTACGTAGTGGGTGTTCAGTGGACGTTGTTTACAGAAAGGCTGTGGAGGTCAAAGCTAGCCAAAGCATCTATCCGTCAAGTCAGACGCAGGTAGATGCGTTCCGGAGGCTGTGAAGTGGTGGTGGTACTGAAGGAGCCAGGAGGGAGAGAGTCAGCACGTGAGGACGGGTGAGGGGTCAAGTTGAAGTCAACCTGGAAGGATAGCACCGAAACTTCCATGGAGTGGACTGTGAGCAAAAGATGGCATTCACCTGAGCCATGTTTGGTCGCCTGCCAGAGGATTTGAAAGAGCTTGCGATTTCATCGAAGCAAAAGCAGAAAGATAGGGGTGGGTAAGTCAGTGGTGGAAATTTGAGGAAACCTAAAGGGTATTGGGCCGTGGCTGTGACATCTGACCCATCTGACGATCTGGGCTCACTGATGAGTGGTACAGAGAGACTCCTGGCAGGGGGTGGGAGCCTGTTAATGGGTGGTCAGGAGAAAGGCCCCACTGGTGGATCACTCAGGTGAAGACACTGGAGGCAGGTGGCTACAGCGCAGAAGAGATGAGCAGCAGGGGGGAGGAGGGAAGCTTGAGAAGGCACCGGCGAGGCCCATCCGACACAAGGCAGTGGGATGGCACTTAGAGGAAGGGAAGCAGCAGATGGGAGAGAAAACATGGGAATGAAGCCCTTTCAAGGCTGCTTTAGAAAACAGTAGGCTCATAGAGTGAGAAGCACATCTAATCCAAACCTGTGGGTGTACCTAACCCGAGAGCAGCCATTAGGCAGCGGAGAGTGAGAATCCTTGGGTGGTGCAAACGGTTGACACACTTGGCTGCTAACGGAAAAGTTGGAGGCTGAGTCAACCCAGAGGCACCTAGGAAGAAAGGCCTGGCGACCTGCTTCTGCAAAAACCAGCCATGGACATCCTGTGGAACACAGTTGTACTCAGACACAAGGAGGCTGCTGTGAGTTGTGGGGGTGGGTTGCCAACTCATCTGTAACTGGTTTAAGTAGAAAGAGACGGTGGATGAGGAGAGGAATTTCAGCTTGGAAGAGGCAGAGCTTGGCTGATTCATTTGATTTTGAACTTGATTTCTTTTTGACTATTTGCCACATGGGTCTCTCCTCCGTTTTCTCTCTGGCTCGGTGGGCTAAGCATTGACAGCTAATCATAAGGTCAGCAGTTCAAATCCACCAACCACCCTCTGGAGAAAGATGAGTCTGTATGCTTCCATAAGGATGTATGATCTTGGGAACTCAGTAGAGGGTCGATATAAGTTGGAATAGACTTGATGACACTGGGTTGTGCGTATTTTTGCCTCCTGGGCATACAGCTTGTTTGTCACACAAGCAGGGCATTGGGTTGGTGGTACCCATCTCTGGCCTCACGAGCTGCTTCTGAGGTGAGATGTCATCTACTTGATTGTATTGCTCACCGCTTTGTACCAGCTGCTCCATTCATTCCAAAGACCAAAAGAACGGGACAGATTTCATTTTAGCTAAAAGCAAAATCCTTTTTCTAGGCACCCATGCAGGCTTAAAGGAACCCCCCCCCCCCCCATAAGCTGTCACCAGGACACTTGGGACCACTGGACTAGTTGAGGGCTGTTCTAGATCTCTGGACTTGGTATTCTTTCTGATGAGTTCTGGGGCCACAGGGATGGGGGAGTGGGGGAGAGAGCGAGTGTGTGCCAGTTCTTTTGTCATGCCAAATTAGCATCAGGTGGGGGTTTCTATGACCCATTGATCCTACACCTCATAACTACTTGTTTCAACCTGGCTGACTGGAAAAAAGAGTCCTCATACAGGTCCTTCTTAAGATTGTGTGGAGGAGCCCTGGTGGCTCAGCTGTTAAGCACTGCTAACCAAAAGGTTGCCGGTTCAAACCCACCCAGAAACTCCACTAAGGACCCAGTGAAGCCCAGGGGCCAGTTCTACTTTGTATGTGGGGTCACTCACTATGAGTTGTAATCGACTTGATGGCATTTGGGAAAAACCAACAAAAACCAGGGTGCTTTTACAGTAAATAAAGGTTGCTTGGTTAGTTTCCAAGTAGAAGAGAAGGAAAAATATGCAGAAAAGATTTTGCCGGGTACACCACCTAGGAGTAAAAGTCCAGCCACGCTGTCTGTTTCTTCCGACTCGCCCTGTGCCTGGCCGAGGTGCTACTGGCGTCCGGGCGGTTGTGGGAGACACTAGCCAGGCGTCCGCTCGCTGCACACAGCCTCGTTAGCTTGGCAGTTAGTGGATGGTGTCTCCCCTGCCCCGCCCCCCCCTTTCAATTAATTTTGTTTCCACCGCCCCCATATTTAACATCTTTTTATTTATTTTTGTTCGTTTGTTTGTTTTTAGGTAGTTGTGCCGTGCTGTTGTTTTTTGTTTTATCTTTCGTTGCCTTTCCCTCTGCAGTCAACTCTGACCCGGGACTCCGGCAGCCTCCAAGCAAGCCATTTCCGAAGAAGGTGAAAAGAAGCCAAGACGATTTGTACCGCACTGCCACCGCCACCGCCTCCTCATCCTCCTCTTCATCTTCCCTTGCTGGGCCCCCTCCTGTGCACACGTGTCAGCCAACACAGGAGCCTGGATTGTGGGAAAGCCCGCCAGCGCAGCGACGAGAAGACCGCTCGCTGTCTGCTTGTGACCGTCTTCACTGCCGTCGCTCCTCAGTGGCTCCGAGGAAGGCGCCGCGCCACACCACGGACGAACGGACAAACAGGCAACGAGTTACCTATTTCCTTCAATATGTGAAAGAAACCAGTTGGTTTATAGTACCTTCTACTCCACATGTTAACAGGAATTTTGTGAAGACATGACCCCCCCCATCTCCCCACCCCCCAAAAATGGACTTCATGGCAACTAAAGACAGAATATTCACTCTGAGGAAAACACCTCACATTTTAAATAAGAAAATAAAAACCAACTCTACTCTCTCAGGCTTTTAAAATAGCCATGAATGTATGTGCTTTAGGTATTTAAAATTTTTCTTTCTTTTTTCTTTTCT
>NW_022103915.1:32888919-32932229 GCF_000313985.2 Echinops telfairi
GGGAAGTTGGGCGGGCACCGCCTGCCCGCTGACCCTTCCAGGTTTCTCCTTCAAGGGCAAGCCTGTGGGAGGAGGTTGCCAAGAGTACCTTTGTATCATTCTGTACCCCTCTTGTGTGACATTTTCTAATGGAAAATGTCCCTCGTCAAAATGCTAATAATTATAATAATCCTCTCTCCAACCAAGCCCCACAAATTACAACATGTGTAGCATTGTGATAAAGCTTTGCCTAATGTAGGGTTTGTATCAAGTGTGTGTAAGTTTCTGTTAAATAAAAGCCTGTTTCCAATGCTTCTATAGCATCTCTGTAAGTGTTGCTTTTCCAGCCTCATCCCACAGGAGTTAGCTTTTCACACCGTCATGTGGGACCCCCTGGAGGATTGTGCCCGCTTGCATGCCTGATGGGTTGGCCCGGATTCTTTCATTGAAAAGCCTGGTCTAGAGCAGCAGTGGCCATGGTTTGGCTGACCAAGGTGGCATGGGAAGGGGAAATACCCAGGGTTGATGCCAGCATCTGCACGCTGGGCCCAAAGTTGCTGTTGCCCGCCCACCCCCACCCCCCTCCTCCTCTTCATGGCTAACGTGCATCTGTTGAGAACCGGGTCATGTGTATAGCACTGCATATGGCTGTTTCAGTATTGCCATCATAGCAGTGCCAAGGATAGCAGTTTTGTACAAAAATTCACAATTCAGTGTGCACTTGGGAGAAAGGTGAAGGGTCCATGTCTCCATTGCCTGAAACCTCTGCTCGTGATGCCACCTCAAGCTACCAGCATGTGTGGCTGAGAGCTGGACTCCTATGCTTTCGCCTCTGTTCATGAAGGTGGGCACCCTTTTCTTAGGGGCCGCTCAGGGGTCATCCTTGCAGGCCAAGTCTTGCCTCCAGGGCATGGCCAGCCACACGGGGGCCAGGGGAACATGAGCAGTGGCCAAGGGCAGCCGTGGCATGGGAATCCTGCTGCTAGGGTGCGCTCTCTCTTTCCGACCAAACATCATGACATTCAGTAGGATCTTGAGACGTTTCCCTAGCAGCGAGAAAGGGATTTTACTTACTGTTGACAATCCACCCACTTCCTACAGTTACCAAACTTTGAGATGCCAGACCCGATTCAGAGGTCACCTAGGGAGTTCCAAAACTTCTTAGAAGGAAGGTGATTGCACCTGACCTCTTCCAATTTATACCCCAGGAGTGGGCACCTTGATTCTGGTGGGCCAACCCACTTGAAGTGTGTCTTAACCTTGTAGCCGAGGCTTTCTTAGTAGGTCCCATCTGTGGACTTCTCAGAGGGGTGAGCTGTCGGGCGTGGAGCGGCTCTCGTGTCAATGTAAATAACTAAGGCCAGAGCAGACCCAAGGAAATCGGATGGCTGTAATGGCAGGCCATGCAGGAGCGGGCTGCCTTTTTCAAGTGTGTGGTAGTTTGTTGGCAAAGCAGGTGTGTCCTTAAGAGATGGTCGCTGACCTAGAGCGTGGGAAAAGGTGTCCACATGAATCCGGGAATGGGGCACGGGGAGCGATAGACCCCTTATTTTTCGTGTCCACGTAGACAGAGTGAATATAAAGTGCTTCTGGAGGTGAAGATGTCTGCAGCGCTGGTACCTTTTAAGAGTGTAGGGAGCCAGGTGTGAGAAATGGAATCATATCAGGGAGGTGGGACCCAGCCCTGACTCCTCAGGGAGACGGCTGGAAATGTAGTGAGGGAGGGAAAGCTTGGCCTCCTAATGGGGCAAGCCCCTACTCCGCCCACGGGATGCTGTCTCAGGAATGTGGGCTAGAGTTCCCAAATGTTTTCAAGAAGCCAAAAATGTTAAAAACCAAAGCCTCATAAAAATCTTTCCATTTAAAAATATTGGCAATAAATGAAAAAAAAACCAAAAACCACCACCAACAACAAATACTGACGATCAACACTGCGTGGACCAAGCCAACCACGACTGTGCACTAGACACAATTTGACGGTCTGGGGCCAACTTTTCCCTCCCCCAAGGAGTGCCAGTCTGGCTAAGGCTGATGTGGAGGTTGAAATGCCTTGCTATGGACTCCTTCGAAACTCCTTGGCTTAGTCTGTGAGCATCGAGAAGTCTGCTGATTTAGGATTGTGAGGAGAACGAGGCCCTGGGTGGCTCAGGATGGCGCTAGGCATGTGTCGGCTTGAGATGTCATCCTGGTGGAAAGACCCTCATGCTGTGCCTGTAGATGAAGTTGTACAATGTAGAATTTAAAACTTTGTACAATCTTTTGGTTTCACTTTATTTATTATCACCGAGCAACTGAACCATCTATTATATCACATCCCTTTTCCCCTTCTTCCCTTTTAGATAAACCCCAAATCACTTCATTTGAGTAGAGTCGAATCATGAGTTTTTTAGTATTCCCAACGCAGCAAATTCTGGATTGCCTTTGCTTCAGAGGAAGTATCTATTCCTCCAGAATTTTTAGTTAACTTTATCATTTTAAGTAGTTTAGGTCTTGTGTGCATTGTATTTCAAGGATACTTTGTAAGAGAGGACGCAGAGACTATTCACTCGGGCCAGAGTCTTTGTTTGTTGTGTGTCTTTGTGTATGGGTGTTGTTACGCTGAATACACAATTCGTTTTCCTTGTGATTTAAAACAGGGCCTGGCAAACTTTCCTGTAAAGGTCCAGACAGTAAATAATTTCGGCTTTGTAGGCCATATGGTCTCTGTCATAACTGAGTTCTGGGGTGGTAGCACAAGAATAGTCCCAACAATACATAAACAAATGGGCATGGCTGTGTTCAAATAAAACTTTATTTACAAAAGCTGGCCGCTCTCTGGATGTGGCCCACCGGCCATTGTTTGCTGAGCTCTGGTGTAGAAGCACGGAGCATTTACAGTTAGATTGCAGGAGGGGAACTGAAGGTATTCTCTTAAGGATGAAGAGAGGACTTTCATGTCACGAGCTACAGGGCCAGGGCCCTTTCATGATTAGTAATGTAAGCTGTAAGAGGCCCCAGATGAAAATGTTTCCGAGCCCAAAACAAAAGAACTCTACCGGAATATTCCAGAGAGTTGTCTGCTAGAGTTTTCCAATTGGGTTGCTCAGTGCCGTTGCTTAACCGAGAGCAACTTTGAATGATCCCGCCTAACAGTGACTTTCTGAAGACACGATGACGGATGTCATTCATCTCCAGCGATTTATCTAAGAGAAAGGGTCACTGTTAGAAGAGTGAACTACTGTTCATGCAGATGTCTCTGATGAGCTCAGTAGACAAAACGGAGCCTCACCTGTAGGAGAGAAATGATACGTTGGGAGGGATGGTGCTGATGCCGTTAAGGAAATGCTTGCTCTCTGATGACTGGAGGCCCTCAATGGGCATGCCTCCCTGAAAGTGCACATAAATGGACTGTGGGGAAGTCAGCTTTTTGTGGTTCTAACTTCCCCCACTTTTTATCTCATCTCCCCAAAGTTCATAGAAAATTATTTTCCTCCCCAAACAGTAGAGATCATTCCTGATACCACATCTCCTCCTGAGTCAAAAGCCATTCTAGATTTAAACAGAAGCAAAACAAAACTAAACAAAGCATTCTAGAACACGCAATGAGGCTGAGATTAGACCAGGAGTTAGTCACAAGAGATGGCAGCATCCACACTGATTAGACGGAAGGGGAGATGATCTTTCTCTATTAGAGGATGTTTGCGAAGTGATTTGAAAGGATCAGTAACTTCTCAGACTCAAGGGTACCTCCTAGTGCGGCCTGGTGGTCAGTCCCTTGAGGGACCTACATGTTTCCTTACAATAGTGGGGATTGGCATGATAACTGCGTGGTCCCTTTGCACCGAGCTCCCCCTTACGATCACATCTAAGGTCTCCCATGGGTCTAGGCATAGACTAGAAGGAGAAGGCTTCTTTAGACCAAAAGTTGTAAGATCCTTTCCATGTTACATCAACATGGTATAAGGACCACAAATCTCTTGGTTACCTGACCTTAGACACAGAAGGAAATCTCATGGGAGGAAATATCATCAATGGTTTACCACCAACCTGATTGGTCCGGTTATGTAGACGACCATTGGCAATCATCTGGTGAAGCACAATCATGGCAAAAGTAGACCTGCAGGTCCTAGTGGAGCATTAGCTGACAGATGACCACACTACTTGCTTTTAAGTCAGCAGGGGACCAAGATGTGTTAGTGTGCAAGAGCGGGGAAGTCACGCTCCAACCATCTTCAACCTTTGAATGATGCTATCTTGGAATTAGGGTGTTGGTGAGAATTATTGGACATACCCTGGACGGCCAGAAGAACAGACAAATCTGTCTTGAAAGTACAACCAGAGTGCTCTTGAGAGGGAGAATGGCAAGATTTTTGTCTCATGTCCTTTAGAGTCCGGTCTGTGGAGAAGGACATTGTATCTGGTAAAATAGAGGGTCAGTGGACAAGAGGAAGACTACCCCCTCCCCCCCGCCCCCCAAGCCCTACAGTGGCTACAAGAGTGGAACTCAAGCAGAACAGTGCTTGTGGTCATAGCTCAGGACCAGGAAGGTTTGCATTCTGTTGTCGGGAGGGTTGCTATGGGTTGAAACCAGCTCAGTGGTACCTTCCGCCAACGATATTCACTGTTTGACCCGAGTCTGGTAGGATGAGCTGGGGAGACGTGGGGTGAGGATGGGAAGCACAGGAAAGCTCATCGGCAATGTGTAAGGGGCTGAATAGAAAGCTCTTCAGGGAAAAGATTTGTTGCTATGTTTGTGCCACTCAGTCTGCTGCCTCAGTGACCCTGGGTACAGGAAAGATTGGTGGTTTTTAATGTGAGGAAGAGAAAGCCTAGGGGGCCACTTAGCCTTCAGGAGTGTACTGTCAGAGGAGACCAGCTCTGTGCGTCACCAGAGGGGACACAGAGAAGCACCTTGGGCCTAGAACACATCGGCGAACAGCTCTTGGGACTCTTAATAATGGACGCCTCCTATAGCCCATTATTTCTGTGTTAGCTTTAAATAAGTAGCAAGAATTATTCTTTCTATACTTGGTGTGTGACAGGAATTTTCTGTGGCCCAGAAATATAAAGTAGGATGGGAATGGCTGAATTATGGTTGAGTGAGGATGATAGTTTGTAATCCTAAACTTCAAAACTGCGTGGTTAAAATAGATTTTCTTGGCCCTCAATAGAATCCATAATTGAAAACTAGATCCATACTCGTGTGTTTTGACTACCCGTTGCTAACTCTCTTTGGTTGCTTTATATTACCGTTCAATTCATCAAGCGCCGAAGTGTTGCTGTGTTGCCCACGAGGTGGTGGGCAGGAGGAAGAGGAGGCTGTCTGCTTTCGTGAAGATTCACAGCCTCGGAGCCCCAGTGGGTGAGACTAGACAGCAGCGGGCTTCCTGTTGCTGACACAGAGCTGCGTTTCACAGACACACCAGAGCAGCCAAGAGGGCCCAGAACAGACGGCCGGGACGTGTTCTATGTGCTCGTTGGGATGCTAGGCTTTCTAGAGAGGGTTGTTGGTGAAAGGCACAGGACCCATTTCAGCTTGTGGTCGTTATTCCTATTTTAGAAGCAGTTGTCCAGCTAAGGACTTTTGGTTTTTCCAATCGAGAGTGTTCTAGCTCAACATTCTGTACAAGCTATCTGTTCTTGGGGAGGAGAGACAAGGTGGTTAACGTCTTCCAGATACGACCGCTTGGCATGACCAAGTTGGGACAGAAAGTGAGTACCCGATGGGTTTGTCCAAGGGAGTGAACCGCACAGGTTGAGGCAGTGGGAGACGTATTCTGGACAGACATGTAGCATGGGTGGACAGGGAGGAGAAGGCAGCCAGCTGAAGGCAACAGCCTGAGCCCCAGCTCTGAGGGGTGAGTGGGCTCAAACAGCCTCGGGGTCAGAGCAGAGATGAACCTGAAAGAGTGTTGGGAAGTCTCTGAGCTGGGCTAGAGAGTCAGGCCGATGTAAATAGCATCCAGATTGAGTTGGATGAGTTGATATAAAGCAGAGGAACCAGGTAGACCGTAGACACTGGAGGACTAGCAGGAGTTCTTGAGCAGGATGAAGGTGATGTTTCGGGTGCTTGTATGAGGGTCACCTGAACTGGACGTGCCAAGAAGTATGGGTTCATTAACTCTTCCCGATCCTGTGGAGTTGGTCGTGGGCTTTCCAGGCAGCCTCTTGCAGCAGACCCCAGGATCTCTTGTCTTCTGTGTGACATTTGTTCCCCTGATGAAATACTCATCTTGTTGCGTATGCGACCCAGAGGTTAACCTGATTTCCTCGCCATTTTTCATCTGGTGGGAGAAAGATGGGGCTTTCTACTCCCATGAAGAGTTACAGTCTCGGACACTCAACAGAGGCAATTCTCGCCTGTCCTGTAAGGTTGCCGTGCGTCCACATCGACTTCAGAGCGGTGAGCTCCACCCATTATCACTCAGAAACAGAAACTGTGATGACACTCCCTACTCCTTTGTGGTGCATTTGAGGCTTGCAGAAGGAATTGTTCTGAGAGGCTGGTTAGATCCAGAGAGAGTTTTGCCTGAGAGGACAATTGAAATTTGACATCCAAGTCAGCATTCGTCCTCTGAGTCAAGTTGAAGAAAGGGCCCCTGACTGGTGCATGGGCAGAGGGAAGGAGACCAGCTTCAGATTCTGGCCAGTCTCGTCGTCTTCTTGCCTTTGGGAGTCGAAGCACTGGGCACCCGGACATGATTGCATCTCGGAGGAATGAAGAAGTTCTGGAATTGCCACCCTCGGACCCTCGTTTTCATTTCTGCCACCTCTTCTCTCCTTGCTGTCTTGCTCGATGGACTTCCTTCCTGGCACCACAAGTCCATGTGTAAGAGATCTATATGGCTTATAATCCCAAAGACCATGACCAACTTCTCTACCGTGCCCAGGATGGCGAGGGCCTCCTCACATGCTCACCACTAGCCACCACACTCTCCCAGCAGTCTCCCCAGCAACCGTGCCAGGAGTGTTCAGACCAGATGCACAGACCGCAAATCCAGCCGAGTTAAAGGACGTGGCCAGGGCTGCAGAGACGTGGTAAGAGACTGCGACTCAGCTCCAGGTCTTCTTTCTGTTGTTTGTCTTCGCGTATTTCCTCGTGTATGCTACTTGCCTTGAATATTCAGTGACCGTTGGATTGACTATGAGCGGCAGAGCACTGGGCTGAAGGAGGTTCTCGGGTAACGTCGAATAGAAGCCTACACTAGAAGACAATCGACTGTCCCTCTAAGGGAGGACACATGAATGTGGGCTTCGGGATCCACCTCTCCCCTCCCCAGGTATACATCATCTGGGGCTTGGACAGCATTGTCTCAACAAACCCTGGCAAAAATCCCTCGCTGTCTGCTCCAGACGGTAACATCTGTGGAGGAGAGGGTCCATTGTGTGTGAACTGCATGTCCAGTGCAAGGGGTCATCCCTCTTGTCTATTTCAGACACCCCTAGATCACCTACGTAAGGCTTGAAATCCCCCATGTGTGCTGCAGAAAACAGTCCAGGCTCACCTCTGATGGACGAGAGGGAGGGAGAAAGGGAGAGAGAGAGAACGTAGCGCTTCTGAACAGCACCTTGCCCTCCTGCTCCTTCTCCCTTTATTCCAGGAAACCCTCTGTTGCCGCTCCCCACCCCCAGCCCTCCTGGTCTCTGCTGCACTAATCACAGCTCATTTCTGCTGCATGCCTCATTTGGGGCAAGGGTGCTCCCGGGCTCCCCAAATGGAGGGAGGGTCATTAAGCATGGTGGGCCAAAGGAGTCAGCCTGTCCCCTCCCCTGCCCCACTCCTCTACGCTGCCCTTCTCTCTCTCCACCCTTTAATGGCCTTCGCCCTCAGCTTCTCCTGTGGACAGGGTGGTGCTGGCTCTGTCTTCTAATGGGCAGGGGAACTTGGCTCACTGAGCACCAACTCTCCCTTGTCCCAGCTTTCTGATCGTCATCTGTAATAGCCCTGTGAAGGAGGCCTTGACCCCATTGCAGCTGAGAGGGCTGAAGCTGAGAATGGTTACATAATATGCTCAGGGTCGGGCAAGTGCACCTGCTGCTTTGACTTCCCGGAGTTTCCCTGGTGGCATAGTGGGGTACGCACTGAACTGGTCACAGAAAGGTCAGTGGTTCGAACCCACCAGTTTCTCTGCAGGAGAAAGATAGCTTTCTGCTCCTGTACAGAGTTCCAGCCTCAGAAACCTACAGGGGCAGCCCTGATCCGCCCTGTGTGGCCTCTCTGAGTCAGAATCTACTGGACGGCAGTGGGTTGATTTGATCTCCAGGAGGCTGGAATCCACTCAAAGGCCAATCAGCAGCAAGGCCTGGCGATTCGCAGAGCACAGTGTTCATTTGCAGCCAGCAAGGGTGGCAAAGAGATCCACCCTCCCTCTGCAGGCGGGCGCTTTCCTTGGGATTGCTTTGCCTTTCTTGCCTTAGGAAAGATGGGATTTAAAACCCAAATCAAAAAAACCAACCAGCCCCAAACCACCTTCTGTTCTAAGTCCCTGCCTCCCTGCCAGTGACCCAAACCTGAGTAGTGGTGCTTCCCAAGGCCCCTCTCTGCGGAAGCCTTTGAGAACAGCCTGGCACTTCTCCTGGGGGCTGAGCAGGGACAGCGGCTTGAGCAGGGCCAGGCGTCTGGGCGGATGGGACTCCCACGCCCTTATGTGCTGCTAGCAAAGTGCTCAGATCCCAGACCCCGCTGTGTCACCCCTCTCCCCAACCTCAGTCACGTGGAGCCCAGGCCACAGGGTGGGAAGACTTGGGAGACCTGGGTTAGAGGTCCAGCTCTGCCACCAGTGGCATGTGACCTTGGGTGAGTCACTGCCTGATGGGGGACTCACTTTCCTCTTGCGTGTGAGGATGGGGTTGGGCTAGGTGGTCTCCCAGATTCAAACCTGCGCTGACAGTCCGAGGTTCTGCGGTTACCAAGTAAGGGACACAGGTGACTGCTGCCCTGTCTGAGACACGCTCGCACTTCTTGGGAACTTTCTGGAAGCCGGTGTAGAAAGGTCCATCTGGAGTGGAGGTCCCGGGCACCATCACAGGGAACTGTGCGGCGGGAGTGCCAGCTTACCGTCGACCTACATCCCCAAGCAGGTCACAGAGAATTGAGGTGCTTCCTGCTTGTCCAGTGGGAGCCGCTGACCCACGGCTCCCTTTCTACCTCTGTGCGAGTATCTACTGATTTAGCAACAGGCCCGTGTCTGTGTGGCCCAGGCTGCCTGAAGGACACTTGGTCACACAGAATCGTTTGTTTCTCTGCCCGCGTTGGCCTCACGGAGCTCAGCCCCCGTTTCCCACAGACTTGGCACTGTGTTGGCCTGCAGGGCCACCAGCCCCAGAACTGCTGGGTGCAGAGAAGGGGCTATAGAGGGAATCTGATAGGGAGGAAACTGAGGCTCAGGAGCCGTTGCTAAGATCACAGAGCCCCCAGTCTGTGGACTCTCAGTTTAGTGCGTGTTTTCTTACTGGACCTCTTCCTCCAGCCTACCCTCACCCGGACTTTGCTTCTCCCCTCCCTGCTCCCGGGAGCCAACAGACGCCTTTGCCCTCTAAGTAAGTCAAGGCCAGACCAGACGCCACTGATGACTCCCCTGGCCCCTGGTGAGCCCATGTGTCAGAGCAGACCTGTGCTCCAGAGGGTTTTCAGAGGCTGATTGTTCAGAACCCAATCTCCAGGCCTTTCTACTGAGGAACTGCAGGGTGGGGGCGGGGGGGGCGATGACTCAAACTTCCAACCTTTCTGTTAGCAGCAGAGTGCGTGCGTGCGTGCGTGCGAGCGAATCCTTGGTACTCCCTGGGTCTCCCTTTACCTTAAAAACTCATCCAATCCCTTACCTTTAACTCTGTGGGGGCCTCAGCCTGGTTTGGCTAGCCTCTTAATCCAGAATCCTAGCTTAGTGGTGCGGCGGGCGGAGCAGGGCCGGTCCTCATCAACTCTTAAGTCTCCTTGTGTTTTTGGCCAGGCACCCTTGGAGAGTGGATGGGACAGGATGGTCGTGGAAAGGAGGACCAGACTTCAAGTCAGGGAGGCAGGCTCATCTAACCTACTTCCCTGACTTGGGGGGTCGCTGCATGGTCAGCAAGCCCTGCTCACCTCCTGAGGGGCTCATGAGCCCCCCGGCCAACGTGTGCCTGGAAGGGGCCTTTCCTCAGACGGTTTCCAGGGCCCCAGTGCCGTGTGGTGACTGGTGTGGGTGTTGGCTTGTGGGTGGGTTTGTATCCTGTCTCTGCCACTCCCTTGCTGGGGTGTGTCGTTTACGCTTCTTTTCTGAGCTTCAGCTTCTTGCGTGTCTACAACAGGGGCAATAAACCCGGAGCTACAGGCGGTTTGAAGAGTTAAGCCCAGGAGTGGACTTAGAGTACTGGCCACCTAGGAGACACGCAGTGAATACATTGTTGTTTGGTGTCCATGATGTGAGTGCCCGTCTCAGAATCGGTCAGAGATTGGGCTGCCGCATCGTTTGTGGATTTCCTCAGCTGGAATTCTGGCCTCTGGACGGAATCAGCACAGCCCTGCACCTCCTCTTCTGCCCTTTCCCATTCCAATGGCTCCCCTCTTTGTCACCTTTTTTCTCTGCCTCTTGTCCCCACTCTCCCCTTACCTGGACTAATCCCCCCTCTGTATTGCTTCTCTCTGCTCTCCGTATGCTGGGACCCTAGGTGACCTGAGATGACCTTTCCCCTTTACTTATTCAGGGCTCATGTGCATCCTGGCATTTCTGAAAGCCAGCGCTGTCCGGCTGGGGTTTGCCTGCTCTGAGCACTTCCTCCTATCCCCAGGAGCACCGTCCTCTCATCAGACACCCCCACCCCCAGGCGCGCAGTGTCCCACAGCCTCCTTAGGTGGGGATTTCCCCATCCCGATTCTTTTTGAACTTTTCTGACTTTCTAATCTTGGGGCTCCCTGGCAGTGGGAGGAACGGGGACAGCTCATTCTGGGGACAGGTAGGAGGAGGGAGTAAAGCGGGGGAGGTCCGGGGACAGGGAGCTGGCAGGGGGGGTGAGGAGGAGTCGAGATGGCTTCTTCCTCCTTCCTCATGGCTTATCCAGTGCCATCAGGAGAGAGGGAGAACTGGGCGGTGAGGTCTGGGAGACTGGACGTGATGGGCAGACATGCGAGGTGAGGGAGAGAGAGAGGGCTGACCAGGGCACTGTGTGTTCCTCTTTTCAGCAGAGACCAGTCAGCAGACTGGAGTACTGCTTTGTGTCCTGTGGGCACAGGGGCACAGTAGGTGGCTAGCGGAGTGGCAGGACGCAGGGGGGAAGGGGGGAGCAGATCCATGCTGGGGCGGGATTAGAGGGGTGGTGGTGGAATCTAAGGGGGGTTGATGAGAAAAGAAGGGAATGGCATGAGAGGGTGGGATGTGGTGAGAAGTGGAGGGCCGGAGGGAGATGGAGACCCCATCGTAACCGTCTCCCTGCTCTGGATAAGTAAGGGCCGAGTGACCGCTGCAGCTTGTCTCAGTCATGCATTCATCCACCCGTTTACTTAGTTCTGAACCCAGAGACAACCCGAAGGACGGCCTCAACAGTTCCTCCACGTCCAATTCAGTGAGTACTTTCTTAACGCGGCACCTCCCATCTCGCTCCATTTCCCCAGTCATTGCAGCACCATCAACATCCACGCCTGGACCACAAACGTTCTTTGGTCTCTAGAAACTTGCTTGCTTCGTATAAATGGGAACGTGCCGTATCTGTCCTTGGACGGACAGATTTCCCTCCAGGACACTTTCCAGCTGTGGGGCTTGGGTTGTCTTTATGGCTGCGGAGTAGGAAGGAGCTGTCTGCGCGTGATTCCGCCCCAAGTGTGTTCCTCTTAAGAAAGTTCAAGAGGCACTCAGAAACTGGTGCAAAGCCACGCTTGCGCTGGGGCCTTTTAATTCACTCATCATTTGACGAATGCGATTTAAGTGGGCTGCGGAAATCTGCAAGGGTTTTCTCGGACACAGTGGAAGCGAGCTCTGAAGAGCCTTCCGCCCCCGGCAGGTCAGTCGATGTATTCCCAACACTGGGATGGGCATCTGCACTGGCTCCTAGCGCTACCCCGGACGTCTTCTCAGTGCGCATCCAGAGGACTTGGTCCTGCGAACGTGGAGGGTGCCTGCCTCCAGCTGCAGAGGGAAGCAGGGCTGCTTCTTCACGGGGCCCGCAGGTCTCTGGAAACAGCAGTGCTCTCAGGAAGACAGTGCATGTCTGGATCGTGGCCAGTACAAATGGATGCCTTTGCACCCAACCATCTTGGACTGTCTGGGGCACTTAAGAGTCTGTTGACCAGAGGCTCTGAGCTCCAGTGAGCAATACACAACTTCCCGGAATGCAAATTGAGGTTTGGGGCTGCCCCAGGCCCCAAAGCAGAGAGGCCAAACCTTACCTTTGTGCTTTGGTCTTTGTTTTTAATAGTGTTTTCCCGCGTAACAAAGCCGTAGGGATGCCCTGTCTTCTCGAGTTGGGGGGTGGGCAGGGGTGGGGGGTGGGGAGGGGGAAGCATTTGAGAGCCTTTTTCTGAGGAAGGCAGGTGTAGGATCAGCATGGCCAGTGGACACCCCTGCCTGGCCCCCAGCCCCACATGCTTGCGTTTTTGCCTGCCCTTCTGACAGCTGGAGTCCGGGGTGTTGCCAATGGTTCAAGCGCTTGGCTGCCAACCAAAAGGGTGGGGTGTTTGAGTTCACTCAGGCACCTCGGGATAAAGGTCTGGCGATCTACTTCTGAAAACCCACCCCCTGGGAGCTCTTTGGAGCAGAGCTCTGTGCCGACCCACCCGGGGTCACATGGCCGCTGTGCTCTGTTTTCATTGGCAAGCAGAAGAAGGCTGCACAGCCCTTGGGCTGGACCTGAAGGGTAAGGCCACAAAGGGAAGTGGTGTTTCATTTGCTGTTCGTATGTGAATTGATGATGTGCGGGCTCGATGAGGGTTTTGGCGGTGGGGAAGCGGGGAGTCTGATTAGAGAGAATGAAGACTGAGAGAGTGGATTTAGGGCCATGCATCTCACAAGTTATAACGTGGTTGTGAGCCCCTGGCACCCCTCTTTCCTCAGTTTTATCTTCAGATGCTTTATATGTTCAGGCGCCTTGTTTACCTTTGCGTGATTTACGTGGGTAGATTGTTAGTGAAAAATACGGTATGCCGATCACCTGGGGCTCTTGTTAGAATGCAAATTTTGATTGAATAGGGCTGGGGTGTGCTTTTCTAAGAAGCTCCAGGTGAGGGCTGGTCTGAAGGAAACCTGTTGGATAGTAACTGGGAGTTGAGCTGGAACCCTGGTGGTGCTGTCAGGTAAACGTTGGGCTGCTAACCTCAAGGTTGGTGGTTCAAGCCCACTAGCTGTGTTGTTGGGGAAGGATGAGGCTGTCTCCTCCTGTCAAACTTTACAGTTTGCCAAGCCCTATACAAAGGGGGGCCCTGGTGGCGTAATAGGTTACGCATTGGTATGTATTGGGCTGCTAACCCCAAGGTCAGCAGTTTGAAACCCCAACCTCTCCTCAGGAGAAAGACGAGGCTTTCTACTCCCATCAAGAGTTACACTCTCAGAAATCCACAGGGGCGGCTCTCGT
Organism: Echinops telfairi; assembly: GCF_000313985.2. Classification (NCBI taxonomy): domain Eukaryota; kingdom Metazoa; phylum Chordata; class Mammalia; order Afrosoricida; family Tenrecidae; genus Echinops; species Echinops telfairi. Next base: position 32,902,417 of record NW_022103915.1, read on the forward strand.
CTGTCCTAGAGGGTGGCTGTGAGTTGGAATCAACTTGGTGACAGTGCCTTTTGAGAAACCCTACACAGGGTCACCATGGTTTACAATCAGCTCGATGGCAGTGGGTTTGGGGAGTGGAGAGATAGCCCAGAGAGACCTCCAGGTGCAGAAGTGTGAAGTCTACAAACACCAACGTTGTTGTTTGTTGGTTTGTTTTTGAGGGGCGGCGGAGGGCTGTGGCGAATGCTTTTTGGTGTGCCTGCCACATAGGGTGTAGTGGTGGTTGGGAACACGGGTGGGAAAAGAAGATGGATCTACAACAGGCAGCTGTGACTAGATGGCAGGGAGCTGGTAATGCCAAGGAGTTTGCTGCATGCTGTGGACACAAGACCCAGGGGTGCTTAAGAAGGGGTGTGTGGAAACTTTGTAGCCGATGAAGTGGAAAAATATGAACCACTATGAAAAGGAAAAAAAGATCCTGTTTAAGAAAAAAAATCAGATTATTTTCTGTGAAAAGAGAAGTCTGAGGAGGTTCCAATATGTTTGTGAACAAATGCAACGAAAAGATAAGAGAATTTTCCTCATCCTTTTTGAAGCCCTCCCCCTTCCCTTGTATCTGACTGTCAGTCTAACCACGACAACAAAGTTACCATTTGGTTTGAGGTACTAGTTGTTTATACAGGGTCACAACTATCTCAGAAAGGAAAACAGGAGGTAAGAGTGCACCGGAGCTGGATTGAGGTTCAAACACTTAATTCTTACCAAGAAAAAGACACAAAAAACGAACTGGCTGATTTTGTTCGAAGTAGATCACTAGATGGTTTCTCTTAGGCACCCCTGGGGGGCCCAAACCTCCAGCCTGTTGGCTCGAACTATTTGCCCCACCTGGGACCTGGCTGCCCAAAGCCGGTTGGAGTCACTGGGAGAGCTAGTGAAACTACAGATTCCTGGGCCCCTCCCCTGAGAGATTCTGACACGGTAAGTTGCAGATACAGCCCAAGGAGCTGGAGTTTCACCAGATCCCAGGTGATTCCAATGATCAGCCGCCTAGGACTCAGGGACTGCCTTAATCCTCACACAGGGCGTTAAACCCCTGACGCTTAATAGTATCTAGTTCAGGTCAGCGGAAAAGACAAGAACACGGATGAGCACGTTGGCTGCAGCAAGTGGACTCAGACCTGGAAATGCAGGTGAGGGAGGTGCAGGACTGCCGCTGTTTCCTTCTACTATACCCAAGGTGGCCGGGAGTCAGAACCAGCTCCAAGGCACTTAGCAACAGCCCACAGACAGGGTTATTCTTGCATGTAAATTCATAGACGGCAGTGGTCGCTTCGAGAGCTATACGGAGGAGGATCCTGAGATCCCATCCACGCATCCTGGAAGAGTGTTAAATTGATTAGTGATGTCTGTCATGCATATGGGTAGAATGGTGGCATGCCTGTTACATATTAGGCTGTCCTTGTAGGGGAGTAAGCTCTCTGGTGATACATTCTTAATTTTCTCACACTTATTCCTTTGGCGAGCCAGAACCTTTTCAGGGCTATTCAGGGCTTGCATTTCCCTGGTTCTGAAATGGAGTAGACAACTATTTGTCCTGAAGGGCTTTGCGAATCTTTGGAACGGTTGCAGATTCTCATCTACGTTCACAAAGGGCCAGGAAAGGCCCCCCTTCCAGATACTTGCCTGTCCAGTTGACTCTGCTATTGATGGGCATTTTTGTACTGAAGAAACGGAATAGACTGCGTGTCTCAGGCCATCATTTCAATTTAATCCGAAGACAGATGCTGGTAACTGGAAAGAGTCATTGATTTGCCTTCTCTTATTCTATGCCAAACTCTATAATTTCTCCAGAGGAAGAAGATAAAACCCATGTAAAAGCAACTCCTTTCGCTTAAGTAAACGGCGAGATCAATTCTCGCTGATGAATTTGTTGGGCAAACGTTTGCTTGATTGCGAGGAAATAGCTGGATTAATCTTAGCTGAAAATTTGGCCTGTGGAAAATGGCCTCTCCGTTGGTCCGAGTGACCAAAGAGGGCAGGGTGAGCGTAGACCCGGCAGTGCCTCGGTGCTGGGGGTTTGAAGCGACCGCTGACCTCATGTGGGACCAGATGATGCCGGGTTCTGAGGCGCTCCCTGGGAGCTTCGAGACAGTCTCTCCTTTGAGCAGTGTCAGCTCAGTGTGGTTTGTATCTCCTTTCAAGAAGGGTGTGGAAGGACGTCAGTGCCCTCAGATCTTGGAGACATCTGTGAGAGTCTGTCACCAACATCATCCTCATTGTCCATTCTGCCATTGCCATTTGGAAATTAAGTGAGTCACCCAGGGATGCTGAGGGGTGAGTGGAGGGGGTGGGGTGGGATAAGAAGCAGTGAGTGAGCCTTTGTTGGGGTGGGGTAGGGGTCTGGGCATCTTGACTGTGGAACAATCTGGTGACTGTCAGAAAGGCCCTGGTGCCCCGAGCTCTCCTGAGGAAGGTGAGTGAGGAGTCCACCTGCCTTGCCTATGCCACCGTGTCATGGGCGTGTCTGGGGCCGATGTCAAGGCAGCTCTTCTTAGGGGCTTCCCAGCAAGGGCTGGGGCTGGGCAGTCCACACAGGGTGGCCCTGGGGGGGGGAGGGGTATGGACAGCTGGTTCTGTGTGGGAATCATAAGCCCGGTGAGACGGAGTGGGTCTGGTGGGGCAGTGGCGGGGAGGAAATGACACCCTGGAAATGCCAGTCTCTGACCTCTCAGAGCTGTGAAGAATGAGGCTGTGTGTGTGTGGGGGTGTCTGTTGGGCTTCCCAGGCATCAGAGCCACTAAACCGCCCTGCAGCTGCGAGGGCCCCTTTGAGTTGTGGGTCTGGCCGCTCCCGAGGGGTTCTCCCCAGGTTTTCCAGTTAGAACTTGCCAGACGGCGCGGATTTGATGTCCCCCCTCCTACCAATAAGCCGGCTTCCTGAGGGACTGTGTTAGAGGTGTGAGCCACAGAGGCCCAAAGGGGCCTTCAGGGACAGCCGTCGATCATGGGTGGTACAGAAGACACTGAAGCACTGAACAAACTTCCTGTGCATGAAAGGGGAAGGCCCGCTGCCCTTGACAGTTGAAGGTAAGAAGCTGCCCTGAAATTGGGCTGCTGCCTCTCGCTCAGCCGTCGCAGAGCGGAAGACAGTGAAAGACAACAGGGTGAAGCAGAGTCTAGGAGCCGAGAGGGGAGGCCTGGTGCTAGCCTAGCTGCATGCCTCGCTGCTTGAGTTGCAGTTTCTTTGCTGGGAAATTCGAAATATTCAAACCTGTCTTGCTGATGTCACAGGATTCTTGGGGTAGGGGTCGAGGGGGGGAGGTAATCAAATGAAATTAGTGAATATCAAGATGCTTATTCTAGATTCTTAGCAATTATTATAGGCCATCCAAGTACTGTCTTCTGTTTACCAAAATACTGTGGCTTGTAGGTGGTTGGTCGGCTCATAACAGTTTGGCCATACTTCTGGGATGCCTTTGACCTTCTAAGATTGGGGTCAGGGAACCTGAATGGGAAGTTGTTTCGGAGGTGAGAGGTCGGCTCAGACAGGTGGAAGGAAGGTGGAGCAGCGTGAGAGCGAGACGGGAATAGAGGACAAGACCAGGGGCAGAGATGGTGCCCTCTGATGGCCAGTGTTTCCGTGAGGCCACCTGGGCAAATAACTGGTCTGGCCCTGGGACTCAGGGTGAACACCCTCCTGTTGCATCAGATGGTGAGGGCTCACACCTCCGTTTCTCTTTTTGTCATCTCAGTTCCCATGCTTCTGGAGGTTAAAGATTAGGATAGAAAATCACATGGACTCCCACACCCCACTTCTGCGCTTCGTTGTCCAGCTGGGCCTGGCCAAGCCTGGGAATCTCGACTCTGCGTAAGCAGATGTCCTGTCAAGGGTTCTGGTTGTCTAGAACCAGCTAACCAGACTCCCAACTCTTTCCCCTTTGCCCTTGCACTAGTGATCCATCACCGTGTAACAACTCACCCCCAAACACAGCAGCTAGAGACACCGACCATCTCTGTCCTCACCCCGTCCCGGGGGAATCTGGGCATGGGATCGCTGGGGGTTTGGGCTCAGGGGCTCTCATGTGGCTGTAGTCAGAAGTTGGCTGGGGCCACAGTTGTGTCCAGGCTGAAAGAGTCTCTTCTAACCCCCAGTGTCATCCTGGTGGGCTCGGGGAGGGGAGCCCCATTGTTTGCCGACTGTTGGGTGAGGGCACCCTCAGTTCCCTGCCACGGGGGTCTTTCCAGAGAGCTGTCACACCCCTTTCTCTTCTCTTTGTTGTAAGTTAACCACGAAGCCCAGCCTACCCTCGAGCGGACAGGAAGAAGTCGCACCTTCCGAAGGCGTTGCAAAGAGATTGTGGGCTTCAACAAACAAAAACACAACACTGCCATGGACACCAGAGTTGCTGCCTGGTGGCGGCTTCCATTCTCCCACTAGATTCTCACAGTCTGTGGTGCTGTTACCCCTGCTGTGGGCCCTGATCTCCCTCCTGGCTCTCCCTCCCCCTCCTGAGGAGATTACATGTGACTGCTTGACCATGAATCCCGGTGGGGCAGTGATGAAACGCTTAGCTGCCTGCAAAAGAGAAAGTACCATGCGGCTCCGCAGGAGGCAGACCTGCTGATGCTCCCACACAGGACAGCTAGAAAACCCTCCGAGGTGGCGCTATTTGGGTGTACATAGGGCGGCTGTGAGTCTAACATCAAGTCCACGGCCAGCAGCAACTACTACCACACACCCTCCCGTGTTCCCCAGCAAGCTCCAGCTTCTGTGTTCCGTGTGCTCCAGCTTCATGGGTGGGGTGTGGACACCCAGGAAGGAGGAGCTTCACTGGACATTCACAAGGACGGAAATGGCTTCCAGGGAGATGTGATGCATCCCTGGGAGGAAGGTCAGAAATGGATGCTGGCCGATCCTCGTTTGGCCATGGAACCTACAGCCCAGATCTCCATTGCTCCCCCTGAGTCGGGCTTAGAAATAGGCAGCACTCCCCAGACAGGTTGACCTGGCGCTTCCAAGCTTGAGACCTGCGGACAAAGGCTGATGAGCAGGTGCCGTGGTGGTCTGAGTTGATGTGGACATCAATTCCTTGCCAGGTGGTGATCCTGGTCACCCAGCGGGCTCGGAGGACCCACTGCTGCTGGAGCTGGCTGCCGTTCGCATCACAGGTGCCTTGCTCCACCACTCCTCTGACCATCTCCCTGGAGGGAGGGAGCCACGCCCTGCTCTTTCTTGGACTCTGAATGATTCTGCCCAGGTTCTCCACCCCTTTTCTGACCACACTCTCACTACATCTCTCCTGATGCCCGGGGATGCCTCCCCTGCCCTGACCCCACCCATGAGCCCAACAAGATCCTCTTTTTTTTTTTTGCCTGCGGCCTGTTTTCTCATCCTCTTACTGCTTTTTGGACACCTGCACTGAATGTCTGGTCGGTACCACAAAAGCCACGTGTCCAGACGATCCTTCTCCCCAACTGTACCGCCCACATCTCAGCTAACAGGACGATCATTGTCCCGCAGCCCAACCGAGGAACTTGGAGGCAACTTTTGACTCGTCTTTCTTCCTTACACTCGTAGCCAAGGTGACACAAAGCCCTGTTGATCAGTTCTCACTCTGAGCTGTCACCCGCTTTCTCCGTTCACCCCACTGGCACTGGGCCTGCCCTGGGCTGCTGCTCCATCAGGGTGGGAGGTTGGGCCTGCATTGTGGGTGCCTGGCACATCAGAGTGCTCAATAATCACTGTGTGAACAAATGGAGATTGCAACACCTCCCAACTGTACATCCGCCCCGTGCCTCCCATCATATCGACTTCTTGGCCACCAGAATCATCTCTCTAAAATGTGGCCACGAGCAAATCGGAGCCCTGCTTAAAAGCCTCTGAGGACTCCTCGCTGCTTACAGAATCAAGTTCAAATCCGTACACTTGAACAGGAGGTTGCTCATAACTCCCCCTACCCCAGCAGCAGCATCTGCCACCCCATGCTCTCCCGTGCCACTCTGCTTTGACCGGCACGACATGCACCTCGTGTTCCCGCTCCCTGGAAGGCTCAGGCCTAGTAGTTCACTCTGAATCTCCTTTCTTTTCATTTCAAGAGAACGCAGATGCTCTCTCCTCTCAATAAAAAATAACATTTTTTATTGGTACCCCGTCTGTAAGTACTTTGTTCACATCTCTACTAAGACACTTAACCCATTGCATTACAGTCATTCTTTTTAAAAGTGACTCTTTGCCTACTGGCCATGTAACGAATGACCCTAAACTATAGCAGCTTAAAATAACAAGCATCTATGATCTCCCAGTGTACGTGGGCCAGGAGTCCAGGCATGGCTTAGGAGGGCGCAGCTGGCTCCGAGACTCAAGCGATTGTAGTACTGTTAGCCGCCATGGTTGTGGCTTCATCAGAAGACCTGACTGGGGGAGGATGTGATTTCAAGCTCACTTATGATTCCGTTTACCTTCGGCTGTTGGACAGAGGCCTCCTTTCATTCTGTGTCATGTGGACTTCCCCACAGCACATCATGCAAAAGAGCAGCCAGCTGCTTCCCTCAAGAGCAAGCAAATGATAAAACACAAAGGGAGCACTCAGGAGAAAATCACAAACTTTTCATAACCTAATGTTTGGAAGTGGTGTCCCATCCATTCTGCCATATGCCTGTTCCATACTCAAGGAGAGAGACCAACAGTAGGATGAGAACACCAGGAGATGGAAGGTCAATGGAGCAATCTTAACCGTTGTCTATCACAACCCACTAAACTTGAACTCCTTAGGGTGGATCCCAGTCTCATTTATCTTGAAAGCCGCAGCATTTAGTACAGCGCCCGACAAGAAGTGATCAATGAATTTGGTCCAGTGAAGTGGAATTATTCTTCTATAAGAATCTGATCAAATAAAGTAGATTTCAAACCCAGAAGAATCCTCAAACTTAGACTAAAAATAAGAAGGAAAGAAAAGATTAAAACCACTAAAAATTTCTGAATGATCTAGGCATGCTGTGAGGTCATTTTCACCCAAGCATTTTAGGGCTGAAAAATGATGGAAAACCAAGAAAGTATCTTTCTTCCACCACCCCACTCCCCTCCCTGTTGACTTAGCTTAGTTGTATGTGATATTATAGGGATTGAAATAACACCTCAGAGACAAGCCAGGAGCACTTAGACTACTCATGAATCCACCTCCCAATTCCCAAAAGTCTAGCAGGTGGAGGATCACAGATGATCGGGAAGGGACTCATCACCGCTCTTTTCTACTACGTGCCCATCAATTACATCCTAAGATCTTTCAAGAACTCTGGCATGATAGGGTCTATGGTTGGAGCAGCAGTTTCTTCTTGAGGTCCATTTTGCTAAAGAAAACCCAGAGCCTTTGGCCAGGGTCCATGATGGGAGGGTCCTGATGTCCAGAGAGGTCTGAAATGCATAGCTTCTCAAGGATCTGCCTCTGACATTGAAGTTGGGCACAGGACACTGATGCAGGCTGGCCTGTGTATACTCCTGCGGAGCAAGCATCCCTTATCAGATGGCTGCCCACAGCCGATGATCCCTGCTAAAAGTTTAAAAGGAGACTCGATTTGAGCTGTTCGTATTGATTTCCCTTGTCTCCTTCTCCCTGCCTGGCAGTGTCTTCCCACTGTCACATAGACCAACTCGATCCAGATCTGATATTCCTCATGGATGAACCCTACCGAAGGGCTCTGTCTGCCTGCACATTCATGACAAGCCATCTGCGCAGTCCCAGCTTACCACAAGGGGGTGGGAGGTGTGATTGATGAGTGATGCTTTAGGCTCGTAAGGAAATTTTCTTTCTTTCTGCTCTCTATCATGGTCATGTGATGAGGTTAATGTTAGGCTCGGACTGGGCTGGTTTACATGAGAAAGATGACATACATTTTAGCAGTGCTTCCTGGCTGCTTTCATTGTCTTTGCTCCCCAGTCTCAGCTGGCAAACTTCTGAAGACCTGTTTCTCCCAGCAACCAGATGGACAGTTTGGTATCAAGAGTATCTCTGGACATTGTCTTTATGGGGACAGAGTCACCTCTTCATGGGTGTCCGATTCCAATTCTGTGACACACTGGATAACGGTGTGCCCACAGATGGGACGATTTGTCCCAAGGACTCCGAGGCGGTAATGACTCTCCGATTGCGATAGTTGCTGTGTGAGGGTGGAGAGATCCTCTTTTCTCCCTGCTACATCCTAGTGCCTAGCAGAGGGCCTCCCACCTTTATTTATTCAACAAATCCAGATGAATAAATCATCCTCGGTCCTCAGCTGTAGTGACTAATTAGGAGCTCTGGGGCCATTACTTGGCTGTCAATATCTTTCTAGTGCTGTGCTGTTGCCCCAACCTGAGCCAGCCAGGTTATGTTATGTAAATCCGGATCAAGGATGCCCCATTTCCGTTATTCCACTGCATCATGCCCACGGGTTTGTAGACAGGTATCAGTCTACTGTCAGGGGGACTCTACCTTGGACCACACCTGACCATGAAAACTTAGAAAATGTCTAGGGCCGTTGGAGAATGGCCATCTAGCCCATTAAAAGTGTTCTTCGTGCTTGCTTGAATGTGCTTGTATGATTCTTTATAACATCAGTGCAGGAATCCTGTGGTGTGCATGCGTGTGTGCGTGCCCCGTGGTGTCTGGGTGCCACTGAGTTTGACAGCCTTAGGGGAGGATCAGAGGAGCAGAGCCTAAGAGGAGTTGAACTTGCTGCACAGGAAGGCTGCCCTAGCAAAAGGCAGCCAGCTCATACCATCATGCACTTTTAACGTGTTTGTGTTTGTCTGATCTTTGTCATCCCCTCCCTCTTCCTCCACGTTGTCCTCTCTGTTACGTTCCAAACGATGGAAGAAAGGGAGTGCAGGTACCTCCGGAGGGCCACTGTGGTCATCGATGTACAGATGTGTTTAAAAGTAACACCAGGGCAGATAAAAAGCGAGCCTGCCTGTTACTGCACAGGGCTTACAGAGCAGGGCTCGAGCAAGAAGCAGTGCCTGGTTCATGTACTTATGGTAATGTGCATGTAAATGAGGCTGGATTCTTGATTGCTCAGAACCGGCTCTGTTCCCGATGACGCAGAGCGACTCAGAGCCCGTCCCTCTACCTGGCCAGGTAGGTGGGATGGAAAGAACTGGGGAGGAGAGGATGAATGAGAATGAATGGATCTCATCGAATGAGATGGCTTCCCCAAGTAAGCTAGTAATTTTTTTCCCTCCTCTCCTTCAATTATTCTTTAGTATAGATAATTTGGATTTGATTGTAATCCAATCATACAACAACATACAGCAATTCTGTAACAACGAGAGCGTCTTCCACATTGTTGCACTATGTAAATATTAGACATTTAGTGTTTCTATGAATCTAGAGAACTTTTAGGCATTGGAACTACCTTGGTTTCTAATGAGCATCTCTGGAAGTTTGCTCCTGGTACTATTTCAGAGGAGAATGGATGCTGTGAATTTTGTATAGTATCACTGTGGTCCACCTAAGCATCAGACCAAGGGTTACAATTGAAGTCTTGCACTAACTTGCCTAAGAACCATGCACATTTAAGCTCTCCATTTCTAAGAAATTAGTTGTTAAGAAATCAACATTGATAAATAAGGTAATAAGATATAATTAGATGTTTATAATTTCACAATGAATAAATAATAGACTGTGTATCTCTCGGCAGTTATTTGTATTTGTTTTATTTCTGTTTTTCAGCACTTACCTAGCAATAGAAAAAAATTATTTTCTTTCCTGGAGCTCTAATTTAATCAGGGATGTGGCTTAGTCTAGTCCAAATTAAATATTGGGGATAACAAAATAAAGAACTCTTTTAATAAGACTCATAATGGAAGAGACGCATGTCATAGCCATTTGTATGTTTTTTTGTTGCCCAGAGTCTCTTAGAAATGGACTGTGTTTCTTTCCCTGGATTGAACCCGCACAAGGCGGATAATGACTTAGGTTGGCTTCTATGCCGCAGCCACCGCTGGAGCTTGCCGGTCAAGTATATTCAGATATCTTCTTCCCTACAAGGTTGGGAAGATCCAGGCGTGGGGGCATTGTGGGTAAGCCCGTGTGGAGGTGGGCAGCTGTGACTGTGGAACCAGCCCTGGGTTTGCCAGGGTCTCTCTGTGTATGCGTCCCACCCCACCCCACGCACTTCCACGGCCATCCCTTGGCCTTTGCCAGCATCTCTGCATGGGTGGCCTTCCGTCGGGCACGAGACGTGTCCTTCAAGTGGTAACTCAAGCCGTCGTTGCGTCCAGACTCCTGCCTTCTCTTGTCACGGAGCTCAGTACACCGGAGCGTCATCACCGCCAGGTTCTCCCCGCCCGGGGACCATCTTCTCCCCTCTCGATTGGGTTTCCTTCTGTTCCCATTGACTGAAAGAACTCCTGAAGCCATATCCCCGTGGCCTGAGAATGCTGTTCAGCAGCTCGGCCTCTGGGACCCAGTCTCTTGGTTGTGCTTTCTGTTTGAAACGCTCGGGCAATGCTGGAAGGGTCACACAGTGGTCAAGTGCTCAGCTGCTCTCCACAAGGTTGGCGGTTGAAACCCATCAGCTCCTCCATGGGAGCAAAGACCTGGGTTGCTCTGAGTTGGCACGGGCTCCGTGGCACACGGCACCACCAAGGTTGGATGAGGACTGCTGCTTCGTATCAAGTTCAAGGCCGGGCCAGCGAACTGTGGCAGGAGATCTTCTGAACGCTCCTGAGGGAACACATTCAGAGGGACGCGCAGGAAGGACTTGGTTGTTAATGAACCGGTTGGGATGAATCATGCACACGACGCCACTTTCTAAATTCACTTTGATCATTGGAATCGAATAAATGCCCTGTTGAGTCATCTCACCCACGGGGCTCTGGGAAGGGTCAGTGCGTCTTCTCAACATGGCTGTTTAAATGGCAATGCAGGTGTTCCTTTAAGAAAACCGGAGATGGCAGAAAGCAACACCAGCACACACATGCGCACAAACCCTACACTTTCAAGGGAAGTACAATTGGGGAATGATTTTTAACTTTCGAAGGGGATGGAGGTAAGCCTCTGTTAAGTGGTAAGTGATGATGAGTTAGAGCACTGTGCCTCTTCTTCTCCCACCCTTGTATTGGAAAGACAGTATCATCTACTCCCTTCCAAGGGTGTTGGGATGTCGTTGTGGGCAAAAACTCCGTTCTAACAGTGGGACCTGAAATGGACTTCTACCACTTTCCTTAGAACCTTTTCCATTTGTCTAACAGGGTGTACTTCTTGTTGTTCGTGGTAGATAAGAAGCCTTATTCTTGCAGTTTTAGCTGGAAAATGATTGTTCCTGTCCTTGGAGACTAGCATCAGATGTGCTTGTCCCTGCTGTGGTGGTACAGAGGGGCCAGTTTTGTTCTGGGGACATGTTTTTGCACCTGCTGATGGCTACTGGGCGTTTTGTGGCTGAGAAGTTGTCCTCTTATTTCCATGTCCTATGGGGTCTCTATGAGTCAGAATCTACCTGGTGGTGGTTTGATGTTTTGGAGTATTTTCCTCCTGTACCAGCATGTCCAGCAGCCAGAGTGGAGACTGCGTTTTACCAAAGGCTGGAGCCTGTGAGAGCTGGTGGTGGTGGTGAGGTGCCCTCAACTCAGTTTCAGCTCATACCAACCCTGTGTCCGACTGCATGAAACTCTGCCCGGCCGTGCGCCAGCCTCACAGTGGTTCTTAGGTTTGCACCCATGGTCGCAGCCACTGCATCGATCCATGTTGTTGAGGGTCTTCCTCCTTGTCACTGCCCCTCAACCTTCCCAAGTAGGACGCCCTTCTCCAGGGACCGGTCTCCTGACAAGGTGGCCAAAATGCAGGAGACAAAATCTCCCCATCCTTGCCTCTCAGGAGCACCTAGCTGCACAATGTATTATTCTTTTTATATTTTACACTGACCCATGTCTCCCTTCCCCCACAGTTTCTCCCCACCCCCCTTCTCTCCACCTCCCTCCTACCCTCCTGGTATCACTTCTCCCATTTCTATTCCTGAGGGGTTTATCTGACCTCAATTCCGTGTGTCATGAGCTCTGATCTATATCTGGGTACATGCTCCTGCTCCGGTCTAGCTCGCAGTGAAAAGCAGGATTGGGTCCTGATAGTGGGAGGTGAGGAAGCCTCTAGGAACCAGAGGAATATTGTGTGTTTCATCGGTGCTATACTGCACCCTGGTTGATTCATCCCTTCCTGTGACCCTTCTGTCTCATTGTCTACATATGGGTTTGGGGTCTCTGCTCTGATCCCCCTCATTATCAACAATATGTTTGTTTGGGGTCTTCTGATGCCTGTTACCTGATCCAGGCGATACCTCGTGATCCGACAGGCTGGTGTGCTCCTTCCATGTGGGCTTTGTTGCTTCTGAGCTAGATGGCCACTCGTTTAACTTCAAGCCTTTAAGACACCATATGCTATATCTTTTGATAGTTGGACACCATCCGCTTTCTTCACCACATTTGCTTACACACCCATTTTGTCTTCAGCGATTTTGCTGGGAGGGTGAGCATCACAGAATGCCAGGTTGTTAAAACAAAGTGTTCTTGTGTTGAGGGAGGGCTTGAGCAGAGGTCCCAAGTCCATCCACTTCCTCAGTGTATTGCCATATAAACATATGGACATAGGCCAATATCTCTATTTTTATGAATTAATATATTTACATATGTACACACCTATGGTTATGCCTCTATCCCTGTTTGCTTCCTAGACCTTTCCCATTTCCTTTCACCTTCCTCCCGCCCCACCATCACATTCGCCCTTCTTCTGCTTCTCAGTAGTTCCTCTCAGCTAGATTGTTGTTGTTCCAACACCCCCAGGATCTATAGGTCCTCCTCGCTGTTGCTTTTAATTCCCTAGTTGTTCCCTGTCTATGGTGTTGTTTGCTCACCGCTCCCTTCCCCCGCCTCCCCACCCCCCACCCCAAGTCCAGTAGGGTGGCTTTTGCTCTCATCCATCAACACTCCCCTCCCTCAGGTTCTGTACCGATCATTGACAAACTCAAGAACCTGTGGCAGCCGAAAACGGATCATCTTTTCCTCCCTGGAATCTCTTCTTTTGCTCGCTGTGACCCCATACTTACCCAATTCCCCCCTCACTTCTCTGGTCACTCTGTTCCTTTTACTAGTTCTTTCTTTTGACACATAAATGGATGAGTTTCTCAAAGCTCATGTATGATGCTCTTCATGCCATCCCATAACTTTCCTGGTCCTGGGTCATTAGTGTTTAACGCACCAAGCCTGTTCTTCAGATGGCCCTCACGTCAGATGAGACATACTCAGAGCCCCGTCATGGTTCTCAGGGGCTTGTTTCAGTTTTCTTCAGCTTCAACCTGAACTGCCTATGAGCCATTGATGATCTGTTCCACACTTGGCCATGGCCTTGTCTTGACTATATTATTGAGCTTCTCCATCATCTCTTTCCACAGGTGTAACTGATGTATTCTATGATGTACAACGAACAAGTAATTGGTCTTAAAATCCTGTCATGCCAGTTCCAGCTGCCTTTCTGTTGCCAAGCCCATATTTCCCAGCTACTGATCCTGCTTCCTTGTTTCCAACTTTCACATCCCAATCACCAATAATTATCAATGTACCTTTAAAATGTTTTTATTTTTTTATTTTTTATTTTTTAAAACCTTTAAAATGTTTTATGGTAAACTGGGTGAAGTTTTACAGAGCAGATCATCAGTTTTATATCCAACAATTCATATACAGATTATTTCATCTCATTCATTGTAATCTCCTCGATGAACATCACTTATCCTACTTCCTCTTTGTTTTTTGTATCACATCGATGCCTATTGATGGCTTGTTTGATCAACTTCAGACTGAAGAACTTGGTAGAAATACTTATTTTCCTCATCATTGGCTTTAGTGGTTGGAGCATAAATTTGAATAATAGTCATATTAACTGGTCTTCCTTAGGTGTATGTGCATACATAGACAGCATTGGCCTCTAAGTTAGGGCTTGAAATGCTCTTTTTGACTCAGTGCCATTCCTCTTGAATTGGTCATTCTCAGTATAATAAGCCATATGATTGTCATTTTCAAAGTGGCCAGTACCAGTCCAGTCAGCTCACGAATGCCCAGTATATCCATTGTTATGTGTTCCATTTCATGTTTATTCTTCCAGGTTTCCTAGATGCCTACTTCGTATGTCTACATTTCACTTATTAATGGATGTTTGCAGCCATTTCTTCTCCTTTTGAATCCTGCCCATCAGCGAGTGAAGGTCCCGAAAGCACTGCCCAGCCGCCTCACTCAGGGCACCTCTACTTGGAAGAGGCACCTCTTTCCGAGTCATGGTTTAGGTGATTTCCAACCTGAGGCTCTCATCTTCCAAGAATATGTCAAACAATGTCCCACTGCTATTTATAAGGTTTTTTAGTGTCTAATTCCTCAGACTGGGCCACCTCTTCTTCCTAGTCTGTCTCAGTCTGGAAGCTCTGCTAGACCTGTCCACTATGGGTGACCCTGCTGGTATTTGACATAGCAGTGGTCTCGCTTGCAGCGCCACAGCAACATGCAGACCACCACAGGATGACAAACGGAGAGGGGAGTGGTGGCTTCCTACACAGTTTCATAAATTCTCCTGGCTTCAGATACCACCTATTTATCACAAGTCTTCACAGTGACATTGCTAGCCCAGACTTCTCTTTTGAGCCCCATTCAACTACCCAGTTGACCTCTCTGTCAGGAAGTCCCTCAGATTTCCCCGAGTCCCACAGGTTCACAATAGATTTGGTTCTTCTTCCGTTTGGTCCCCACACCCTTCCTCAGCTGAGCGAGCGTCACTGCAATCCGCCCAGCTTCTCTGGTGACAAACTGGGGACGATGTCCCGCCAGCTCTCTTTCCCGGACTCGCAGCATCTAGTAATCGTCCAGTTCTGTCCGTTAGAGCTCGGACATTTCTAAATCTCTGTCCTCATTGCTGCACCAGCTTCTAACAAATTTCCCATCTGACATCTTGGTGGTCCTCGTTGCCCCCAATCAATTGTTTCCCTAAACAAAAGCTCTTAAAAAAAAAAGATTTACAATTTTGGTGTGCTTTTTAATTGAATTTTTGAAACTTTTCATTTCGCCATATTCATAAAGACGTACCAACTTCAGAGGGCGAGCAAAGAAGCGGGACAGAAAGAGGAAGCATGAGATGCTGTGCAGTGAGCAATCGTACGCTGAGGGGATTGTAGTACGAATCAGAATGCCTGTAGGTTATTGAATAATGTAGAACTATGATCGACCCTATAAACCTTCACTTACCTTATAATAAAAAGTTGTGGTTTTTTAAAAGTACAAGATATATAGAATGTATACCCATACCCACTACCTTTACTGGTAACACCACACAGAACTATGGTATCTGACCCAAACCGGACAATTGGCATGGATGCAATCCACAGGCTTTACCCAGATTTGCTCAGTCTGATATGCACACTTGTGTAGCGTGCGATGCCGTCTCAACCATCCCCACAATCCAGATACAAACCTGCTCTTTCACCTCAAAGGCCCCTCTTAGGAGAGTACCCTCCTTTACAAATATTCTTATTCCTGCAGGTGTGACTGAGGTCACACGGCCTGAAACAAGGGGGGTGGGAGTCTGTGCGATCTGGCTCAAGCCTCCTCTCTAATGGCACCTCTGCTCACTGGCCTTGCCCTGCTTGTCAGTTTGTCAAGTGCCTTCAGTCCTCAGAGTGTCCCCTTCCACCCAGTGACCTCCTTCACATCCTGAGGCAGCAGCTTAAAGAAAGATTTCGTTCTCGGGACAATTTTCTTGACACTGCAGACTAGGTTGGGCTTTCCTCTTGTTTGATTTTAATTGCCAACGATGGTTTTCGTATGTGACTCCTATCACCTAGTTCTAAGTGGGTGGATATGCGTGCCACGTGTTCATTGATGCTCTCTTGCCAGACGGGAAGGACCTGTGGTCTGCCTTACCACCATGCCTTTCTCTGTCTGGGGCGCCAACCAGTACAAGGTCCAGGCCTTGTACGTGCTAAGGAGACGACTTGTTAATAAAGCATTATTATGAGCTGGCTAGGATGATGCCATTAGGCAAAGTCAACTTTGCCAGATTAGACGCGTCCCACTGTCTTGACTTCAAACTTCCCTGCCAACCATTAGAATCTCAAACGTCATTTACACTTCCATCTCCATCCCAGCATTCCCGGCGTTCTGTAAGAGTTTGGGAAAAGAAACAGCTCTGGTCAGGACCCTTCTTAGGCCTGTGAAGAGTCATCCCGGCTTCTAACGCTGAGCATCTTTCTCTCCAGGGCCCCTGCGGGCCTCACCCAGAGGGTTCTTTCCTTCAAGAGCTGTGGCAGTCTCTAATTGAAATGGCACCTGAGAAGTCTTAGATCAGCCCTGTCCTCAATACTTCCGCCCTGCTATTTGCTACCTGCCGACCATCCAACAAGTCATTTCCACCGCCATGCCCACCCGCAGAGCAGACGTGAGGGATTTTGTCATTCAGAGCCCCAAATCTGAAGGGTTGTCCAAGTTGAAAATACTTGACTCAAATGACTGTGATGTAGCTCACTCTCTGAAGACTGGACACGGTGGAAAGGAGGGGCACCCTTTTGGGATAAGGCTTTGCCAAGGACACATGATGGCATGGGATTGGAACTTGCCTATGGAGGATGCTGGGTGGGTGGAGCTAACCGCAGTTCATAGCCCCTAGCTAGAGTGGTCTAATGGTTACACACTGGGCTGCTAACCACCAGGTTAGGGGTTTGAAACCACCAGCTGCTCTGCGCAAGAAAGATGGCCCTTTCTACTCCCGTAAAGCGCTCCAGTCTCGGAAACCTACCAGGGACAGTTTGACCCTGTCCTGTAGGGTCACCGGAAGTCGGAATTGACTCGATAGCAGTGAGTGAGTGGCAATAGTGTCCCTCGTTGGAAGCACATAATTCTTCCCATGAACGAGGCGACACGACGCACCGTATTGGGGGCATGTCAGGGGTGGGCGCTTGTGCAGAGAGCATTAGGACAGTCAGCAATGGACTCCGTGCTGGGAGCTTGAGGGAGATTCCTGGCTGGTTCACAGCTCTGAGATGACGGAGCATGATCCCAGCGTGCCTTTCCTGCCTTTCTACAGCTCATAGCTGCCCGCTCATTGTCGGGCTCCCCCTTTGCGGTGAGCTGTGGCCGAGGAGAGAACAGAGCCACACTCGCTGGTCCCTTAGGACTATGGGCTCAAAGGTTGTGGTGCGCTGCCACGCCGTTTGTCTTGCTGTTGGGGTAACTGGCTTAAATGCTAATGGCATGGAGGAAAGAGTTGGAAGCAGTGAGCGATCTTTTGAGGAGACCCCTGGCCATTGTGTGCCTTTTGTTTTGAAAGTCTACTTTGTCTCCCTCTTGGCCTGGACACTTCTTCTGTCGGCCCCGGCACTGTTCAGAACCTGAACGTTTGCTCGCTCCGTGGCACGGGCACAGATATGCTAGATGGCACTGCCTCATGCTGCAATCAGACACTGTCCCGGGAAGCCTCGCGTGATCCATCTGACCTTCTTCCCTGTGTCCCAAGGCCATGTGGAAACTTTTTTGGACAAGAAGATCCGGCTCCAAATAGCTTTTACATCCTGGAGGCGATGCTGGTATATCTCACAGTGCCGCCCCAGACTGTGCACACTGCAATGTACTTCCTGGTTCCCTCTGATCACCACTTTTTGCCCTCATCAACTGGAGTGCCCTATGAGGACACTGGCTATGAGGGCCAGGGGGCTTGATGGCATCTACCCTCAGTGTCTATTTTCTTCACTTAGACCTTGACCTGATGCGATGGGGGAGGAAATGGTGCTGAGGTCCCGAGTTAGCCTCCTATCAGACTCTAACTCACTCACAGATGTGTTTCTGGATCGTGGTGCTGAGGGGTGACAGGTCAGACCCTCTGGCCCTAATGCTGCTCTCGGCTTCCTGTTTCTGGCTTCCTCCAGGTCACCCGACCTGCCTGCAGTTCACCCTGAACATGACGGAGGCTGTCAAGACCTACAAGTGGCAGTGCATCGAGTGCAAATCCTGCATCCTCTGTGGGACCTCGGAGAATGATGTAAGTCTGGGGCATCCCGTGCTGGGAGGGAGGCGTCTAAGGAGAGTGGCTTTGTAGAGTGGAGAGGAAGGCAGGCCTCTCACCGCTCACTGCCCTCCTGGAGACCAGTCAGGGAGGACTCTCTCCTTGTTCTCTGGCCCAGGACCCTTGGGAGCCTCGTAGTATGAGGACCTGAGGTGCTCTTTGCCTGTGGGGACAGAGACACAGGAGGTGTTGGCCAGAGGCTGGTTCACTGGCCACTTGCCTTTTACCTTGAAGCTCAGCAGCTCCCTGGCCGAGAGCAATGATTGACAGTGGTCACCGGACTTAGAGTTGGGATGCGCTTGGCTGTGTAAACAGGATTCCAGAGTGCGCTATCTCGTCGGTCCAAATGTCACATGCAATACATTCAGAATCAACAAAAACACTTTGAGTTACGGACAATTTCAAGCATGTAGCAAGAGACTCCTGAAGCAGAAATACCCCACCGTCGGCTTGAACGCCGACCAACACATGTCCCAGCGCATTTCCTACAGACCGCCTCCTCCCCTAGTGTGGCACCAGTCATAGATATTTCATATGTAGCTCAGAAGAAGGGCTTCGTGTTCAGTTTTCCACGTAAACACTGCTCAAAAAATACGGCCCTTACTTTGCAGCTAACTGATGTTCTCTTAACGAAGTGCTTCTCCACCTTCCTGATGCCGCCACCCTTTCACACAGTTCCTCGTGTGGTGGTGACCCCCAACTATCACATTATTTTCGTTGCTACTTCATCACTGTCATTTTACTACTGTCATGAACTGGGCGACCCCTGTGAGAGGGTCATTTGACTTCCCCATAGGGGTCAGAACCCACAGGTTGAGAACCACTGTCTTAAAGTTTCTTTTAATACATAGATTTTCCCTTTGTTTCTCGCCTTCTCTCTCCTTCACCCTTTCTTCCTCTCCCGGCCCCTCCTTCTGCATCCTCTTTATTTTCGGCCTTGAATTGAAGACATCCCATCCTATGTTCATTGAAGTGTCCGGGACTGCATTTTACTGGCTGCATCACTAAGGTGGCGGTTGACATTTCCCTTTGTCTCTTTTATTTCTTGTCAAATAAATAAAAGAAACTTGATCACATTCATGGGAAAGAACAGCAATTTTTTGGTGGAGAACAGGGATGAAAAGGTAATAGAATGTTTCCACGAATTGTAAAAACACTCATATATGTAAAATAGAAATATGTAATCTATACACAATTCATGTGATATAATGCAGATGGCACGCAACCTCTCTGTGATATGTAACACGAAAGAGTGCGCATATGTGTTGTTCTTGTTGGGGGTGGGTGCCATTGGGTGGGCTCTGACTCCTAGGGACCCCATGGACGACGGAGCGACACTCTGTCTGGCCCTGCGCCAGCCTCACCGTTGTTGCTCGGCCTGAGCCCCGGGTTGCAGCCATCATGTGCATCCATCTCAGCAGGGATCTGCCTCTTTTGGGTCACCCTCTGCTTTACAAGCAGCCTGTCCTCCTGCAGGGACTGGTCTCTCCTGAGGATTGCATGTCCACAGCAAGGACCAGGAGGCCTCTCCCTCCTCACTCTGAAGAGCGCTCTGGCTCTACCTCTTCCAAGTCAAATTTGTTTATTCTTCTGGCAGTTCATGGTGCTTTTAGTATTTTACCAACACCCTAACTCAAATGCACCAATTCTGTGATCTCTATTCATTTGCCCAGCTTATATCAAATAGACATAGATGACGTATATATAAATAAAAATGCACAAGCACGCAGATGCACAGGTGTCTACGTATTTGGAAAGATGGCTTCATAGAGGGTTTTGCGTGCTTCCATAAGAAGATATATGATTCTCAGGTTCTCTCCTTTTGTGAAGTTAGCCGCCATTGATGATCATTGGCTAGACCAATGATTTCACCGGGGTTGCAAAATGATCACATTCTTATTTTATAACTCCTTCTTTGTTTATTAGCTGGGGTCATTCTATAAAGAAGAACATTCCCAACACCCTAGGCACTTAAGCGGAGGCAAGTATCGTATGGAAAAGGCAGGGTGAATGCTAGATTCCACCTTTTAAAAAATCAGTTTTCAAAATAACAAGGACTTCAGAACTTGCACATGATTGAAAATACTCAAGAAAAAGGGATTGTGGGATATCGTCTAAATGTCATGAAATGAAGCTCTTTTCTCTTTCTCGTCTCAACCTTAGAACAAAAGCCAGTATTAGAGAAACACGATCGGCATTTCCACTAAGATCAGGAATCAGAAAAGACAGCCCACAATCACTACTCCTATCCAACTCGGTTCTGGAAACATTAGTCCATGTGATTAGCTAGTATTTAGCTGAATTTAGAGAATATAAAAATACATATCCATTCACTTCTTAGCTGTGTGTCTTGGGAGGACCGGGGAGGGCTGACCCAGAACTATTCTCCAATAAAAGGAGAAATGGCTGAGGTCAAGACTGGGGCAGGGGATACGGGCACAAGAGGAGCTTGGAACATCTTGTGGTGCCCTAAAGGACGGAATTATTTGAAAAGCATAAGGCATGTCTAAAGGACACAGGTGCCAACCCAAAGGAATGTCCAGCCATTAAAGCTGGAACAATGTGAGCAACACAATAATGATCATCTAGTGAGGTGCCTTTGCGCCCGGCAACCCTTTGTACAACAGAATGAAGCAGGGCCCAGTGCTGTGTCACCCTCACACTTGTTGCTACGCGTAAGCCCATGGTTGCAGCCTTCTAATTGAGTCTTTCCCAGTTTTGCTGACCCTCTAATTTACCAAGCATGATGTGCTGCTCCAGGGCCTGGGCCCTCCTGGTAACATGCCCAAAGTATGTGAGACAAAGGTTCACCTTCCTCCCTCCTAAGAAACATTCTGGCGATACTGCTTCCAAGAGTGATTTGTTTGTTCTTCCGGCCACTCATGGTATATTCACTGTATATTTTTCATCAATACCATAGTTCAAAAGGCAGAAGCTCTTTGTATTAGTCTGGGTACCCTTGAGAAACAAATCCACAGAAATTCATGTAAAAGAAAGAGTTTTATATAAAGGTTAACTATGCATCAAGAAAACATCCCAACCCAGTGCTGCCTAAGCCCACAAGTCCAACATTAACCCATTAACCATATGTCCAACACCAGTCCACAAAGTCCTCCTCCATCTCACAAAGCAGACGCAATGATGCCGATTGCAGGAGGAAAGCTAAGTCAGTGAACGTGTAAACATCTCAGCGCTGGCAGGAGTCTCCACATGGCTGCTCCAGCACCCAGGGCTGCATCGGGGTAGGTCCATGTGGCTTCTCCTTGGGGATGTCTTGCAGGAAGTGATCCTTGCAAACTGAAGCAGGGAAGTGCTAAGGCAGCTGCACCCTGGTGCGACCATCACAAAGCGAGAGACCCTGAGAACTTGAAAGGCGAGAACTTGAAAGGCGAGGCTCACCAAGCCATTTATCCCTCCGCCCTTCAATTAATCCCACATGTGTTTATTGGCCAGGTTGGCACAATAGACTAACTCACTCTTCTTTGAACTTCCTTATTCATTATTCAGCTTTAGCATATGAAGCCACTAAACATACCATGGCTTGAGTCAGGCATACCTTAGTCTTCAAGTGACCTGTTCTTTGCTCTTGTACTGCTCTGAAGATTTCTGCAATGCCAATGCCATTGGAGGGCTGCTTTTCTGCCCACCCTGGGTGACCCTGTTGGTATTTGAAAGGCCAGTGGCAGAGTTGCCAGTATCATAGCCTCACAAAGCCACCACTGTACAGCAAAGTGGCAGATAAGGGGTAGCCCCTGGAAATATGGATGATCTCAAATGATAACCCAAAGAATTAAATAAGTGTCATGACTGGCCTCAGTGAATCCATCAATTCTTCCAAGAGAATTGGATCAAAAAGGGACCAGGTGGGTCACAAACAAACCAGGACACTTTGGATGCAAGAGGCACAAAGTATGGCTCTTACACTAGCATCCGGGTGTCTGGCCACAGTGGATTCTGTATGCTTCCCAGGGGCGTGCCTTCTTGACTTGGGCATGTCTTGGCCACTCCCAGCTGGCCTCTCAGCACCATGGGTTCACATGACCAATCTGGGGCTAGTGAAGGGCATTTTATGGACTTGAAATTCATTCCCGGTTTTCATGAGTCAGTACCTTAAATACTTTCAAGGCATTCTTTGGGCCAGCTGAGGGGAAGGAAAGCAAAACCAACCCTGCAGGCCAGGAGGCTGCCCACTGGTGCAATAAATGTTCACCCAAAGCTTCATGTAGCTAAGGATACAAGGATGAATACAGTCTGCCCTCGAGGCTCCCACAAACAAGTAAGTGTGCAGAGCATAGGAGACTATGAGAGGTGAAGGATGGATAGGATGACATGGTCAACGGGGGGGGGGGGGGCTTTGGGGGGAGCAAACAGTTAACAGACCTGTTTGGAGCCCATCCAGAGGCAGTGTGGAAGAAAGGGCCGGCCTCCTATTTCTGAAGATTCGGTCACTGGGAATCTCACAGAGCACAGTGTTACGCTGACACACTTGGCATCACTTGTAGTGTCTCGGTGCCGTTAAATCGATTCCGACTTCCGGGACCCTGTACACAACAGGGTTGCCGTTGAATTGGTTAAATCGGTTCTGACTGGGAACCCTGCTCAGTCCTGGGCCAGCCTCCCAACTGTGTCATTTGAGCCCATCGTTGTCAAGGGTCTAACTCTTTTTTTGATTCTTGAGCCTGGCGTCCTTTCCCAAGCGTGAGATCCTTCTCCAGGGACTGGTCTCTCCTGATACAAAATCCATGAGATGAAGTCTCATCCTAGCCTCAAAGGAGCATGCTGGCTGGACTTCATCCAAGACAGATTTGTTTGTTCTTTTGGCGGTCCCTGGTACTTCCAGTATTCTTCTCCAGCACCGTAACTCAAAGGCGTCAATTTTCTGTCAGTCTTCCTTATTCAACGTCCAACTTCCACATGTATATGAGGTGATGGAAAATATCATCGCTTGGGTCAGGTGCACCTTTGTCCTCAAAGTAACATCCTTTCTTTTCCATATTTTAAAGAGGTCTGTGTAGCAGATTTACCCGATGCAGTGTGTCCTTTGATCCCTTGAATGCTGCTTGCAAGCGCACCGACTGTAGAGCCCAGTAAGATGAAATTCTTGACAACTTCGATCCCTTCTCCATTTATCATGCTGTTGTCTATTGGTCCAGTTTGAGGATTTGGGTCTCCTTTACATTGAGCTGTGATCCATCCTGAAGGCTGCCATCCTTGATCCTCATCAGCAAGTGCTTCAAGTCCTCCTCACTTCCAGCAAGCGAGGTTGAGTCATCTGCCTATTGCGGAAGGTTGTTAATGCGCCTTCCTCCAATCCTGAGGCCGTAATTCTTCTTCAGCATCCCAGATTATCTGCTCGGCACCACTTCTATTAGAATCCACACATTGCGATCCTGGCCTTGCGGGTGCCATGTTTGCTTCCTCCAGGTATAGTTGTTGCGCATTTCACAAATAGGGCGTGTGAGGTAGGGAGGAATTTAACTAAGGCCCTGAAACATCTAAAGTACATCCTACACATGAAATCATCATCACGGGCTATAAAAAATTCATGAACTTCTCATTCAACCCGTGGGGAGGAACAAGCTATTAGCAACTGGAGTTCAGGAAGAGCCAGGGATGCCTTGACGTAGTGGTCAACGAGGGCTTCTTAGAAAGAACAGGGCCCCAAAGAGGGGTCGTGGTGCCTATAACCTCCAAGTTGATTCTGAGTCCCAGTGACCCACTGTGTGTAGACCAGAGAGCTGCTCCGAGGGCTGTCGGTGGCTGTGGCTTTGAGAAAGCAGATGGGCAGGCCTGTCGTGTGAAGTGTCCCCGGGGGTGGAGGGGGGAGTTCCAATCACCACCCTTGGGCTAGCAGTCACACATCGGGCCGTTTGCACCACCCAGGGGCTCCTACAAGGGGGTGGGCTTTGTCCGCCTGGAGAGATTGAGGGGGCTGCTTGAGGTATAAGAGAAGCACAAGGCATGCTACAAGACAGCGAGGGTTCCGAATGGGGCCTGGCGTGGGGTGAGCAGGGAGCGTGATTGAGAGCTATGTATCTGGAAGAGCAGATGGGGGCCAGACTTTTGCCCTACATAATCCAGTCTCTCGTCTCCTGCTCTGTTCCGTCAGGACCAGCTGCTCTTCTGCGATGACTGTGACCGTGGCTACCACATGTACTGCCTAAAGCCCCCGGTGGCGGAGCCCCCAGAAGGTAATGCCACTGAGGTCCACAATAACAACTGCAGCAGCTACTTCTCCTACCCCTTACTGAGCCCTCACTATGGTGCAGGAGTTGGGCGCGTGGTCGGTATGACCACTACCATTCTAGAGGTGAGGAATCTGAAGTGTGGTTCAATCAGCTGAGTTTTCAACTTGAGGGCCAAGGAGCTGTTCTGAAGACATGCGGCCAAGTGGGAGGGAAGGTGGAAGCTTCCAGGCGAGCTGGCTGAGGCCAGGTAACGGGCGAGGTGAAGACGCACCATATGCGGCCTTCTCACCGGGGCCACCTACTCTCTTAGCTGAGCGGCACTTCATTTCTGTTGACATTGGACACACCCCCACCCCCCCACGTTTCCATGCTGGGTCTTGCGCTCTCCGTTGTGAAAGTCAAAAGAAAGTAAGCTATGGCCCCCCGGGATGGGGTTTAGGGATCAGAAGAGGGGCTGCTCCTGACCCCATCTTGTTTCTTGTAGGAAGCTGGAGCTGCCACTTATGCTGGGAACTGCTCAAAGAAAAAGCCTCAGCCTTTGGCTGCCAGGCCTAGGGCCCAGCGTCTCGGAGCGTGACTTGGCCACCGGGAGGCTGACCCAGAGCTCAGCTCACACCAGATCGAGGCCCTACTCCCATGTACCCAGACTGACCAGCTGTAAGGAAAGTATTAGTCACAGAGGGACACGGACGCTTGAAATCAGGAGGACGAGGTGTCCACTTACCTCCCCCCCACAGGTTTCAGCACCTCAGCCAGCCCCTCCTTATGTGTACCGGAAGGACCATGTACTGGGAACAGGACAATTCCGGCCCTAGCCCTCTCAGTGAAGTCCTCTCACTGTCTCCATATCCCCCACCCCCCACCCCATCCAACACTGGCTCCCATGGTAAGGGAAGCCATTTGTGACCACTGATGTGTCCTGGTGCGTAGTTTGGTGTTTCCTATTTATTGTGTTTTAAGAAGCCTTCTTGTAGCCCATCCACCTCCAGCAAGCGGCCGGCACTTCCCCCTAAACCCTTACCAGAGGAGCTCGTGGCTGTGGAGAAGTTGGTGCTGGTTACAAACCTCCCCTGGAAACGTTTTGACCTCGGGCTTGGAGGCGCTCTTGAAGATGGAGCCCTGCAATCTCCCTTCGTGTTCTTGACCTCAGTGAAGCAGGAAAAGTTGCCCTTCTGGGACGCCCAGTCGACAGCCAGCGGTGTCCTGACCCCCTGCGTTAGGTCACCTGATGAGGTGGGAAGCAGAGGCACCAAAGGATGGAAGGGAACAGGGTGCGGATGACAGCAGGGTCCTACTGCAGCCGGTCGATTTAGGCGTCCATCAGGGGAGGCTGTGTGGGTCTTTGACCTTGAGGTGGGATAAGCCGTGGCTACAAACCGAGTCAGCAGATTCACAGTGTTGCCTCCCAGCCGACCTGGGCCTTGAGGTCTGGCTTGGCTTTTCCTGGTGGGACCGCAGACCCAGGAAGGAGGCTGAGTTACAGCCACCCGGTCAAGTGTCTGGCTGTGGAATAACAACATGGTGGTTCTGGAAAGCCCATCATTATTGAGACGCTCGGATTCCCTACCCCCTTTGCCACTGCCCATGGAGACCTGCCTCCGGAGATTTCAGGATGAGCGAGAGGTGATGGTTACCCAGACGGATAATCAGGCTGGTGTGAGTATTCATGACGACAGGGACCGTGACCGAGAATCCCCTGCTCTTGTGTCCCAAGCTCCCCCTGTACATGCTGGACTCTTGTTTTCAAAAAACGCCCCGAGTTAGAAGGATGTGGGGAGACCCCGATTCCAGTAGCCCCGTGTGTTGGAGTGGGCTGTCTCAGAATGGCAGCCTCGCAGGAGCAGGCACGTTTCTGGAAGGATCACCTGGTCGCGGCAAGGGGACCCTCACGCATGCTCTGCTTCCCTGCACTGCGCTGGCCTGCAACAGAGGCCCAGGCTATTTTTAGTCACTGGGCTCCTGAAGAGGCCCCCAGAGACAGGCTGGCCAGGCCGCCTCTGCACGGTTTGCTCCTGGGCTTGGCCGGGTGCTGATGGTTCTTAGCCGGTGGAGCCGCGTGGCAGCTGTCTCCTGCACGCCTTTGCAGAGTGACCGGTGGCAGGGCTGCGGGTCACCCTCGCGCGGGGGCCTCTGGCCTCAGCACGAGTGAGGAGCGGCGCAGTGATTTCATCGACAGGGCGCAGGCCCAGATGCCTTTTTCTCTTCCGCGGAAAGTAGTCCCTTCGCCCCGCTGGCTGGTGAGCCCGTTTAGAGTCCTGGAGGCCCAGGAGGATCCAGGAAGTTGCCCTGTGGGCACATCAGCTGCCCTTTTTTTTGGAGTGGGGTGGGATCCCATCAGGACAACAAGGGGACTTCCCCTCCTGACAACTCTGGCTTCTGTCTTCCCATGTGGGGTGTCCCCAAAGTCTGATGCTTGGTTTTGAAGGTCTTTTTCATTGAATTTTTTGGGGAAAAAATTGACCAAGATATTCCCAAATACCACAGTAGTAGAAAATGTTAGAAGGCAAGCCTGAGCCCCCCAAATTGGGGCTCCCCTGCTGGCGCAGCTTGGAGTCTGTGCAAGTCTGTCCCACTTCAGTGCCAGCGGTGGGGGGGTCTGTTCAGTTTGCAGCCACATCTCTGTCTGAGCAGAAGCTGTGAGGGTGGGAGTGAACTTCGCAAGCCAAGGGAGGAAGAAGCCAGGGCCTGGGGGCAGGGGCCTGGTCGGGGCTCCAGAATGGACACTGGGAAGGCTCCTGGGTGCCTTTATTACTCCAGGAAGAACGGTCCTATCCTCTCCCTCCTCGGAGTCCTTAACTTTTCCCATCTGGAAAGTGGGGATCGCAAAGCCATCCCTCGGGAAGACATTCCTCACATCCTGGGTTGGAACAAGAAAGGCATC
Organism: Echinops telfairi; assembly: GCF_000313985.2. Taxonomy (NCBI): domain Eukaryota; kingdom Metazoa; phylum Chordata; class Mammalia; order Afrosoricida; family Tenrecidae; genus Echinops; species Echinops telfairi. The sequence goes on from NW_022103915.1 coordinate 32,929,526, forward strand.
AGATAACTTCAGATTGATCTCTGTTCTCTGAGCCTCAGAAAAGGAGCCAGAATCACAGGGTGCACTTGGATGAGAAGGGTTTTAGTTTTGCCTTTGCCTTTGTATAGCACTGTGACCTTGAACGGTTCATGTATCCTCCCCAGACCTCAGTTTGTTCACCTGTGAAATAGAGCTAATACTTCCCCCTGCCTGTTCCACAGCAAACTGGGGTCTGCAAAGACATGTTTTCCAGGCTGCCTGTGGTCGGGTCGAGGACACAGTGGCTGTGCTTGAGTCTGGGGCGCGGAGCGAAGGGTCACTCTGGGGTGGGTGCTTCAGGCTGGGACTTTTGGAGAGATTCTCATCTGTGATGTTTCAAGGGCAGGGGATTGAAGACTCGGTTTAAAGCCCAGTGCTGCTACTCTTTGACTGGTTGATCTTGGGGCCCAACGATTTACCTCTCCAGCCTTATTGTCCTCATTTAGGAAGTGGGGGTTGCACAGGGCTATTGGAGGGGATGCTGTTAAGGCCCAGCAAGCATGCTGAAGGTCCCCGTCCACAGCAGTCTGGTCATTCTGATAGAGGCCACCGAGTGGAGAGGACCATTGCTGTCGCCCAGTACAAGCTCCCAAGCCCATCCAGGTGCTGTGAAGGAAGGGGAGTGTCCATCAGAGTGGGGGTGCAGTTAGTTGCAGGACTGGAAGTTGGACCACTCTGTTTCCTGTAGGTAGGCCTTTGGGGCCTATAGTAAATCCAGGGAGCTCCTGGCTAGGAGAAACAGTGAACATTCTTGTCTGCTAAATGGAAGGTTGGGGGTTCGAATCTACTCAGAAGTACCTTGGAAGAAAGGCCTGGCCATCTACAGATGGGACAAAACCAGCCATTGAACCGCCCCCTGGCACACAATTCTACCCCGACATCCTCGGGAGTCAGCTTGAGTCGGAATCACTTCACCAGCCCCAGGCCCTCCACAGGCAGCTGTATGAGGACAGAGATAAAGCTCTCAGCTCTCAGGGCCCCACTGACTTATTGCACTGCAGGGGCAGGCAGGAGTTCTCAGGCCCCAGGGCTCACTGCTACTGCTATGGCCCCAGGGGCCAGGTAGGCAGCCTCAGCCACTGCTCTCTAGGGAGTTCAGGCTCAGGCTTCTGCCTTGGCAGCACTGCCGAGCCTGCGTGGGGGTGGGTGGAGGCAGGGAGCAGGGAGGCTGGTTCCTCCATCAGCTGGATGATAACAGGTTTTCGGGTGGCAGGAGGATTTGGGTTTTACAATGATGGCTTCATGATACCCTGGAGAGTCACACACCCGCCTGCCCGGTACATTTTGTTCCTGAGCTTTGAACACAGCATGGTGCCTTTCAGCCTTCCCCTGACAAAGCTCAGATATTTTAAGGAAGAAAATGAGATGACTGTTAATACTTCGGAGGTGCAAGTTTGGGAGACCGGTGCCCTTCCGTGTGAGTGAAGAAAGGTCACCGACAGCACCAGGCCCCCCTCTCTGTGTGTGCAGGGAGGATGGACTCCCTCAGCTGTCCAGGGCAGGGCCCTGATGGCCGCCGTCCAGGGTGCTAATCCACTCTCTGCCTGGGCAGCTGCCGCCTCCTTCCCCTCTGAGACTCTCCCCGGTGCCCACTCCCCATCTTGCTCTCTTGGCTTGGAGGTGCCATGATATCCCAGGCCGACTCCCTTTAGAAGCACCGTGGTGTCCCCTCTCATTGGCCCCACGAGTCCTGGGTGGCACTGTGGCAGTTGGGCACTGGGCAACCTAGCTGCAAGGTTGGTGGTCCAAACCCACTAGCCGTTCTGAGGGCGAGAGATGAGGCTGGCTGTGGTGGGAACTGACTTGATGGCAGTGGGCTTGGCTTCTTGAGCAGCCCACATCCACTGAAAGGGCGGAGGGTTGGGTCAAAGACCTTTGTGTCCAGCAAAGCAGGAGGAGGAGAAGGGGAGAGGCTGGGGGCTGAGAGGAGCCAGCCCCCTAAGAGCAGGGAGTCTGTGACAGAGAGGAGGGAGACAGGCCAATGTGAGATTCCCACTGTGGGAGGGTCCCACATCTGGCATGAAAATGAGAGGAGAGTGGAAATGAGTTATCACAACCTACTTGGACAGTGGGATGGTTTGGCACAGGTAAGGCAGAGGGTAAATACTTGCCCAGTTTGGGACACTGGGCCAGACTCACTTCCTTGAGGCCCCTGGGACCCTTGTTGGCTGGTGGCCTTCCGAGGGCAAAGCTGGCAGAGGGGCAACAGTGCCCTCACCTAGCCCAAGAGGTGCACAGTGTCCCCCGCAGGGTCCTTGCGTATCTCTCCACACCCACGGGAAAGGTGTTCTCCCCACTTTCTGACCTAGCTGTTGAGGTGCCTCCTTGTCCAGACTGGGGTGGGGCGCAGGGGGAGGTGGTAGCCAAGAATGGGCTCCATTGGGGCCTGTGGGCTGGAGGGCTGGCCACCATCTGCCTGGGGCCCTAGGGCAACGGAGGACTTGCCGGAACTGCTGTCAGGGAGGGCAGACAGGACGGCCTTCTTGTTCTCCAAGCCCAAGATGCCAATGGCTGGGAAATGAGGGGTGGGGGTGGGGGTGGGGCTGCCAATCTCACTCCCCATGGCCCAGTAGAGTAGATAAAGTTTTCTCTCCCCCCCCACCCCCCATGGCTCAGTGTGTTGCTCTTTCTGGAATCTTGGCCCCACCCTCAAAGATGCCGTTGGTTTTCAAATTAGCCCAATCTT
>NW_022103915.1:32932439-32937948 GCF_000313985.2 Echinops telfairi
CCCACCAGCCCCAAGGATTCAACAGCGACCGGAGGGGTTGGTCCTGAGCCTTTGGGGAAGTGAGAAAGATGTTCACCTCCTAACCCGAAGGTCGGCAGTTCATCCCCGACCCGCCAAGCACCACCACGGAAGTCAGATCTGGCAGTCTGCTTCTGCTAAGACTACAGACAGGAAACCCCCTTGGTGCGGTTCTACCCTGCCGCACTTGGGGCCTCCTTGAGGCGGAAGTGACGGGTTCAGTTTTGGTTTGGGGGCAGTTAGAACAAAGGAGAGTCAGAACTGGGAAGCCAGCGATCTTGGGTCTGTGTGAGGGGACAGCTGAGGCGATTGGGCTGTTGGGTGCTCTGGATGGGGGGCATGGAGAACCCCCCCCCCCCACACACACACACATACAGGCCCGTGGGAGCTTCCTTTGAACTCATCCGCAGGCACTTCCAGGAAGGCTCACACAGCTGCCCGTGTGGCACCCTGTCCCCACGTCCAGCCCCGCTGCTGGGAAGAAAAACACAACAGAGCATGTCCAGGAACTTCTGAGGGGGAGGGGCCCCCACCTTACCAATGCCTCATCCAGCTGGTTTCCCAGAAGAAGAGTGGGGAGCTCCCTCGAAGAGACAAGATTTGGAAAAGAGAGTGTCTCTAGAAAGGCCCCTCTCCCGGATTCTGGGTGAGCCCTGGCGGTGTCTCAAGTGAAAGGCCTGAGGTTACCCCTCAAGGCCTGTGAGGCTGTGGGGGGCGGGTCGTAACAGGGGTCAGAGGGCACAGGGACGCCCCTTTGCTTTCAGTGTCCTTGTTCCCAGACTCCCTCCCTTTTCCTCAAGCACCAGCCTCAGGTTGTGGGGTAAATGGCCCTGAAGGAGGACAGCCCAGGGATTCCCCTCTTCGGGCCCCTCCACGGAATGGAAGCCCTTGTGCTGATGGTGAGGGGGCCCAGTGTGGGTCAGGGGAAGGCAGGAACCGGGACTGGCGGGCAGCCAGAACCTGCTTCAGCAGAGAGAAAGACTAATAATGACCTGCAGTCTAGGCAGCCAGCAACACAGTCATTGAGGACCAGCCCAGTCTGGTCAAGAAAGGTCACTGTGGTCGGGGAGGGAGGACAGCAAGCAGCCCCATAGGAGAGGGAAAGGCACGCGAACCCCCAGCTGCATGGCCCCGCAAATCTTCTAGGTTATAGCTACACTCATTGCATCTCCTTTGCCTCTCTCTCTGCAACTCAACATTACTAATATTGATGAGACCCGGCGTGCGCACATGAGCACACACGTTTAATGAACTAAAGTGAGCCTTTGGTGGTGCTCCAGGGGGAGGGGAGGGTGGAGCTGCAGAGAACTTGGGTCTTTCCCTGAGGTCTTCTCCAGCCCCGCTCCTGGAGCGCCCAGGCCTGCACAGCCACGGGGAACCACCCAGGCATGCTGTGCTTGGAAAGCCCTTCTCTCCAAGAACCCCTTCCCCTCTCCCTTTCATTCCCCTCTGCCTTATGGGAGGAGACATTTGGCAAGGCTTGGGGACCTGGGAAAAGTCGCAACTCTGCTTTCTACAGAGGGGTGGCAGAAATGTTTGGGGTGAGAGTTGGGGTTGGGGTTTTCATGACGTAGTCTCCCCTTTTTGTGTATTCCCACCCACAGGTCTTTTGCTCACTTCCTTAGCCAGTGCTCTTCCTACGCAGCCCCTTCCCTCCCGTTCAAGCGAGGTGCTAAGGAGTGGGCGGGGTGGGATCAAAGAAAAAGAAATCCACCCCCTGCATGTAAGACACTTGACATATGTGAGGCTGAGCCTGAGGATGTAAAGCAATGACCTCAGGGGGAAGCAGGCAGCTGGAAAGGCGAGGCAGACAGGATCCTGGCTTAGCACGGTGTCCGGTCCATGTGGCCTTTAGGAAAACATATCCCTCACTCTGACACTAAATCGCCCATTTGTGCTGGTGGCACAATGGTTAAGTGCTTGACGGCCAACCCCAACGTTGGCTGTTTGAACCCACCCAGTTTTTCTGCAAGAGAAAGACCCGACTGTGTCTTAACAAGGGGTAGCTACGAACCACAACTAACTGGACAGCAGCCAATCACAGCCAGGAAAGGGGTCGAGGGCATGTCCATCCTGGGTCTGGGCTCTTCCTCCTCTTCCAGAGTGATTGTAGAGGAGGCTGCTCGTGGCTGTAACTCTTAGCCGGGCACAGATTTTGCACGAGGCCGTGCACTAAGCTCCAGACAGGGGCTGGGAAACCTCATCTCGGGCCAGTCTTCAAGTTGCTTTTCAATCTTAAATCTCCCAAGGAGCTCAGAGGATAGGTCAAGACCACGCCGGCAGAGAAGGTTGTATGTGTGGCTAGGACTCTCGGTTTGCAAGGCATGTTCACGGTGGACGGTGAGCCGGCTAACACCTCTAGTTCTGTCTCTGGAGCTAACAGGGCAAACCCATAGGTGATTGTAGCCAAGCGGTGGCTACCCTCCAAAGATGTATATCATTCATGTGCACGTTGTCGAAATCCTAAAGGCATCTTGGCTCCTGTGTGTCCGCCGGCCACAGGGAATTCGGCTGGGCAGGCAGCTGCAGCTTTCGTGTTTCTGGGGTGGAGGTGATCAGAGGTGTAAAGCGACCTGGGTGGTGGCCCTGCCCAGCTCCACTAGAGAAAGCACAGTGAGTGGGGTGGTAGCACGGAGGCCCTTGTGCACGGTGACCCTGGTGGTCTGGGCAGCGTGTGGCACATCTGGGTGTGAGGCTCAGACCTCCGAGACGTCGTCCGCAAACTTCCCTAGCCCACCTTTGGCTAGCTGCTCCTCAGCTCAAAACTCCGTACTTCCTGAGACTCCCAAGCCTCTGCCCGAACAGCATCAGGAACAAGCCCCTGTTGCATCGCCAGCTTCTAGCTGTGCCCTGAAGGGGCTGTACTTAGCTTGCTTCCAAGCGAAGTTGCTTAGCACTGGGGCAGGCCCATGTGTAGGGGGCGGCTCAGAGCTGGCCTCTTGTGGCTATCCGCTTCGCTGGGAGGGAGGCCCATGGAAGGCCCTTCGGGGTCCTTGGGCAGTGAACGCAGGTCTTGGCAAGTGGAATCGTGGAGAGGAGCAGGGCCCCAGAGCTGAACACGCTGGAGACTCAGTGTGTCTTCTGCTCCATATCCACCATCCCCTTGTTTTGGGAACTGAACTTTCAGCCTCCGAGGAGTGAGGCTTGCTTCCCCCTGCCCTTTGTGTTTGTGAGGGGGAAACCATCTGACTAAAATCCTCCCCAGACTGCGGCGGCCGTTGGGTGGGGCCCACGGAGGCCACAGGCTCACCAAGTCTCATGAGGGCCCTGGGGGTGGGAGCAAAAGGTTCTGCTGGCCGTGGGGGCTGGAGCCCCGGAGAGTGTCTCCTCGCCCATCTCCATTCAAACATCCTCACAGATGGAGAACTTCTGTCTGCTCAGACCCCTTCCCGGCAGGTGCTGCCCACTGGACCAAGTAGGAAATCGAGGTGTGCCCATCTCCCAGGGGGGTTAGTGAAAGGGCCAGTACAAGTCCTGGAACAGGTCTGCTGCCCCTGCCCAAAAGGCTTCAAACCCAGGGTTGTTTCAGTACTGTGTTTCAGTGATGTCCCTTCAATCGCTAAAAAAAAAATACAACACCTTTGCCAGGAAGGCAAAATCAATTGGTTTTCACCTCCTAATTTCTTAGGGACCCCTGATGCCACAAGGTTCAGGCCCACCCAGAGAATCCACTGGAGAAAGACCAGCCTCCTGTGGAGCTCCCAGCCTCATAGCACTCCCCAGGGATGCTCTCCTCTCTCACGCGATGTCACCCCGCCACCACCCCACCTCGCTTCTCCTTCAGGGGAGACTTCTGCTGGTGGCTCGGGGGAAGGCAGAGAGCCCTGGGTTCCTCTGGGTGGGCTGTGGCAGGAGACCCCTGGAGTAGAAAGGTTGAGTGGCTCCTTAGGTGGAAGGAGCTACCCCCCTGCCGTGTGAAGAGGCTCATTCTTCTGTCCCCAAAGGCCAGGGGAGTTCTTTCGTGGTGCAAGAATGTGCAAGGAGTTTCAGAAGGGGCTGCTTCAAGCTCTGACCCAGTTGTGGAAACGACCCCGATGTCTCATAGTTTGGGGATTTCTGACCCTGTTTTGCTTTCGGTCTACAGGCCAGAAGGTGACCTTTCGAAATCGTCCGATTGCCTCTTGTTGCCCCCACTTCCCCGTATAGGTCTAGGTCCGCAGGTATGATGTAGACCTGCAGTCACATCTTAACAAGAGACAGAGGCCACTTAAACACCCTATTTCCATGCTTCCAAAATGTTTTCTTGTTTCATTTTTCCTCCCCGCCGCCCCCACCCCCACCCTTCTTTTGAAATTCTTAGTCATAAAAGAAGGGCCAGGCTTGCTGACCTCCAGGGTTAGAAATGGCTGCTAATGAGGGGATTTCTGTTCATGCTCCTGTGAACGCCCTCCCCATTGGCCCTTGGGGTCAAACGGCACACTGCCTCTTGCTGACTGGACAGCCTAGAGTGTTTGCCGTGGGCTGCACGTGAGTCCTCCGGACAACGCCCAGGGCCAAGGGGCGCTGGATTTGGGAGATGGTGTGGAATGGAGAAGAGGGCTGCAAGTGGCCTGCTCTGAGGTTTTGTTTTTGTTTTTTTAAGAAGCAGCCATAGCAACAGAAAACAACAGAGTGTTACTTCTCCCCCCTCTCCCGTCCCCATTCTGCCACGAGCTCTCCTCTTCTGAGGTGTGATGTGACCAGCCCCAGACTGTAGGTGTAGGTACCACTCTGGCTCTCATTTCCTAGGGATGCTCCCCTCTGCCCAGCCTCCTACTCATTCTCTTGTGCACCCAGTTCGGTTGTGCCTCTTCCGGTGATGATGTGTCCGCCCGAAGGGCTGCCCCCAGACCTCTGTTCAGTATGCAAGGTGAGGCCTTGGGTACCACGTCTCCCACCTTCTGGGGTGGGGGTGGGGTGCTGGTTCTGTGACTTTCCAGTGAGCTGGCATGCATGCTATTAGACTCTAGGAGATTGGACGGAGTGGACATTGACCACATCTGGATTTGAACTTGCTGCGGCCAGACCTGCCCCCAGGCAGAAGCGACTAGGCTAACCAGAAGAATTGACCAAAAATGAGGACTTCCCAGCCTGTTTCCCTGCCCTACCTCCTGTCCTGATCAGGTTCTGGGCTGGGGCCGGGTCCAGACTGGTAGCCAAGAAGAGGAAGACTAGTGTAGACAGCAAGCGGCCAGGACCCCTGGCATCCTGGGACACACCAGCCCACTGTGGAACCTCACACGCTCCCAGACTGAGCCACAAGCCCTCAACCCTTCCCTGCTGTGGTTTTAGTATCTTGTTCTGTGGTTGGTTAGCAGTATTGACTACCTACGTAGCGAATCTTTTGTCTGCCATTTTAGAGAATGTGTAACAAATAAAAGGCTTTAAAACTCTTGGAAGGTCTGTGATACTTATTTTGTCCCCCTTCCGATCTGAAAACGTCAGCTGCAAACCCATACAGATGAATCACACATATGGCAGACGGAGGCCACGGGGCTGTGGTGTACCATGC
>NW_022103915.1:32938596-32953113 GCF_000313985.2 Echinops telfairi
GGACTGCAAGTGAAGAGCCAAGTCTTAGAAGAAGAAATCGAAGGTAAGTACAGCAATAAAGTCTCCGCGATGTGCTTGGCACTGGGGATCCAACCGAGAAAAAGACAACGGTCCCACCTCTCATGGAGTAGGGACTTCTGGTCTTAGTCCGTGTGCCTTTCGTGGACATCTCGCAGACGTGGCCATGGGGGGAAACCGTGTCACTGTGCCTCACCCCCACCCCCCAGCTGAGTAAGTGCTTCACGGTTCTCAGTAAGCTGCTGTTGTGCCTTTAGCCTTTGCTTCCTCAGGCCTCAGATGGCCCGGGCTTGCGAGTGTAGGAGCCACGGATTGTTGCTGCAGACACGGGCCACTGAGCAGGTGCGGAGTCATCTCTGCAGAGCGCACTGCCTCCATCCAGGGGCCGGAGGCAAAGGGCCCGGCCTTCCCTGGTGGCCACAGGAGACGAGGACTTCCAAGCAGTGCAGCTCCAGCAGTGGTGGAGCTGAAGGTCATCCACAGGCCTTCGTCTGCATGAGGGCCGTGCGTGCCCGAGCTCTGCCAAGGCAAACGCCAGGGGGAGGGCCCCGGAGAACCCAGCATGACGGGCTAGTCTCATTCCACCAATTGCCGAGAGAGGGCTCCTGGAGGCAGCGGTCAAAGGGGCACGGTCCGCTGGGCCTGGGGACATTAACTAGCACGAGTCAGAACCTGATGTTGGTCTGGGCAGTTGGAGGAAGGGGAAAACCAGAGACCCAAATAATGCACCAGCAAACACTCAGAAGAGTGGATTTTCCTTACCCATCCCTTGGGGAGGGAGGGGAGAAGCGGGAAGACGGGACCGATGGACGGAGATGCTGCCCACCACCCTGTTGAAATAGCTCAAGGGAATTGGGTTGCGACAGATATAAAGGTGGTTCCTCTCCCCTCCAAAGGGCTGGAAGAGGGACCGGAAGTGCTAACTCTTGGCGTTAGCTAACCAGCTGATGTTGCCTTTCACAAACCCGGCTAGGAGTATCCTCACCCAACAAGCCAGCTCCAGGGACCCAGGCCAGTTTGGGTAAGGAGCCAACAAGGTCAAGGTGCATATACCTGTCCTTCTCCTCCTGAAGCTCACCTGGAGGCCCTCTGAGTGTCAGCCAATGCCTGTCCCCTGGAAGGGCACCTGGTGACACCAGCTACAACAAGGCCAGCGATTTAAGATGATCCCAGGATGAGCCCAAGGATTCTGAGAGTAGTGACCCAGAGAGGCCCTGGGGTGGGGCCAACAGAGGCCACCGAGTCAGGAGTTCTGAGGCCCTACTCTGAATTTCAGCCATCCCTCAGCACAGCTAGGCTTGTGTTTCATTGGTTGTTGGTGGTATTATTATTATTTTAAAAAACACCAGTTTGAAACCACCTTTGAGGGTGGATGTTGGGAAGGACGCAGGTGTAGGCCCTCAAGCTGGAGAAAGCCTCCCTGGCAGGAACAAGTGGATATTGACTACTGCCAGCTTTCTCCCAGGGGGGCCTGACCTCCACCTGTGGGGTCTCCTTTGGGTCACCCAACCATGGCAGAGGCGTGCTAGCGCTGCCAAGGGGTTTCTTTCTCTCTGCTCCCCTCCAAGGGGGGTTCCTGCAGCTTGTAGTGCCTATCCTCACCCTCTCCCCGCCTACCATGGCCCCCTGCTGTCCCCACCTTCCCCATGAGCCTCAGCCTGTGTTTTCTACCATCCTCCCTTTAGTAGCTCGTCCCCAAGGTGGGTGGGTTGAGAATGTTCCGGCTAAACTTTAGGTAATTAGCATGGTTAATGCTCGTTCTGTGATATTACAGCTGTGAGCCTCATTAAAGTGCTCTCCCGGGGACACAGAGAGATTCAGGTGTCAGGGCTGTTCTCCACACAAGCCCCGCTGCCATCTCCAAGCCACTGTTTGGAAGCCAGCCTGGTCCTGGCCCACCTCCCTCTCCGGCTCCCTGTCTGCTGGCATCTGGGTAGGTCCTGCCTCCCTCAGCAGGGACTCCCTCCTTCCCTCCCCCGCCCCCCCTTTGCCATTCTCTCTCCCTTCCCCTCCGAGAAACGTGCCCACAGCAGAGCAGGCAATGGCTGCCACTGGGCCTCAGTCCATCCAGCTCAGAAAGAAAGAGACAGAGCCTGGTCCAGGCAGGAAGCCAGAGCCTGCCATTCAAGGTCCCAGGGCTGTCCACCCAGGGCAGTTCCATCCCCCCCTCCCACCCCCATCAGGCAAAGCACAAAGTGCACCCATCCCCATCCCACCTCCACCTCCTGACTGGATTTCCAGGGACCGACTGGCATCTGCTCTGGAGGCCCCTCCTCAGCAAGAAATCCGAGTCCCTTTGGCTTTAATTTCTGGGATTCCTGGTTCCTGGGAGGGGAGGCAGGGGACTGACTATTTGCCAAACAGAGAAATATGAACCGCTCTTCAACCCCCTTGAAGCCTTGAAGAAAAATAATGCCCGTCTCTCCGGGGACTAAACACAGGCTCAACCCAAAACAGAGGGAAAACACAATTCCAGAGAGGCTCTCTGGGGACTGGGGCAGCTGAGGAGGATCGGACATTCTGCCTCCCTCCGACCTTGGGTCTCCGTGAATCCACAAAGATTTTCAGGGCAGCCCCCCCACCCTTTTTTTAAAGAGTGCAACTTGACCGCCTACTATGTGCTGCGTGCTGGGAAGATACACAGAGCTTGGTACCCAGGACCTCCGGGTGGAAATGATGGACTGACTGCAGAAAGTAGCAGCCACCTATATGAGACTGTGCTTCAGGAGGGAAGGGCTGAGGTGTGGTTGCAAAGGTGTGGGTCTTGGTCCTGCACAAGCTCTGCGGTGAGCCCACTGGGGCAGAATCTTGAAGGATGGCCATGACCTCGGCTTCCACAGCAGCGGTTTTGGAGCCCAGGGATGGACTCTCCAGCCAGAGAGGGTCACAGGAGCACGCGAACTTCCAGTGAGTGGTTCTGACCAATGGAGACCCTGTTGGTGTGTCACGCCTGCATGTTTTTAATGGCTACCTTTCTGGAAGCGTCTGTGGGGTGTGCCAAAGCACTTAAGCACTTGGCAGTGAGCCAAAAGACCGGTGACTCGAGTCCAGCGAGTGGTGTCTTGAAAAAAGCCATGGTGACCCGCTTCTGCACGATTGGCCGCTGGAAATCCGGGGAACTCAGCTCAGCGCTGACCTGCACGGGGTGCTGTGAGTCCAGGCAATTCTCTAAGGACTGGTTTGTTGGTTTGTTCCTCCCCCTGCCCCCCTCAATAGATTGACAAGCCTTTTTTCCTGAGGTCCCTCTGGGTGGTCTTGGACAACCAACCTTTCAGATAGCTGCCGTTGGCACCCCTCGGGGGCTGCATCCACACTGTGAGCGAAGGCCCTTATGAATGCCAGGGAGCAGGCCGGGCTGGCCTGGGACCTGGGTCTTAGGGCACTGGCACCAGGGCTGTCCCCCAGGGTGGGCACAGTCCCCCAAGGTGTGTTAATTAGTGATCATCACCACTTCACAGAAGCCTCTGCTGGTGTTGGGGGCTCAGAGCTTCCCACCAGCCGAGGGCTGGTGTTGGGGGCGCCAGGAGCCTGGGATCTTGCAGTCCCCACTCCTGCCGTTTTGGTTGATGCTCAGGGCTGAGATTCTGTCAAGGTCACCTTTCCTGCTGCCTCCCCCACTCTCTCTCCATCTCCAGGACGACGGCCCCTTAAACCTTCTGCCCACGGCCCTTTGGGTGTCTTCTTTCCGCTCTCATTTCCCATGATGCTCTGTCCTCCAACCTCCTCTGCTGGCTTCTGTCAACGTGTTTGGGAATCGCTCCTCCTGCCCCCTTGCACACACACGCCCTCCCTGGACAAGCCTTTGGGAGGCTGCCCTTTGTCCTCTCTGTTTTCTGAGCCTCTTCTGACTGGCTCAGGAGCAGCCCCGCTTCCTCAGAGCCCCGCCAGCCTGTGTGTTAAACCAGTAGTAGACGCCGACTCAGGGGTAAGACTAGAACTGTGCGCCACAGGGTTTTCAATGGCTGTGTTTGCTTTTGTTCTCCTTTGGGGGGATTAGACCTCCAGGCCTTTCTTCTGGGGAGGCTCTGGTCAACTTGAACTTCCAGCTGGGTCAGATGGATGCTCTGCGGTTCAGAGAACTCTCTCCCTGGACCAGCCATCCCCCCGCTGTTCCATCTGGCTGAGCTCTGTGTGGACACAGACTACAGCTTGGTCATGACTGACCCCCCTCCCCTCTGCTGCGGGGTACACACGCCACGACAGAGTGGGAGGCTGAGCACTCATATGAATGAGGGAGTCGATGAACAAGTTCGAGGGAATGAAACTGGGTGGGAGTGGAGCAGGCCTTGGCTCAGAGAGTAGGTCCTTTTCCTTCTGGGGCATGCCCTTGGCAAGCCCAGCAGTAGATCTGCCCCAGGGTGCCGGCTACTGTGGGTGGAAGGCGGCTCTACTGGCTAGGACTGGGCTGGGTGGCCAAGCCTCGCCCATCTCTCGGTCCTGGATTAGTAGAGGCCACTGAAACCCCAGACCCTTCCAACCCCACTGCATGATGAAACCATCCTTTTTAAGTGGGCCGCGCTGGCTTCCACTTAAAGGACGTTCACTGTGCACTTAAGGAATTAATAAATTATGGAAATGATCTCCAGGCTTCTCGGGGACCAAAAAGGTCAGCGTTCACCTTCCAGGCCCTGTAGAGGAACCTGGGGAAGCGCAGGCCAAAGCCCTTGCTGAGGGCACCGAAAGTCCAGGGTTTCGAATGGATCCATTCTGAAGGACGAGGCAAGAACTGACCTGTCTTCCCCCAAGTAGTGTAACTGTGGAGGGTGGAGGGCGTTGCTTTTATCATGATCCTCAGAGCTCCGGTGTGTCATGAAGGCGCAGCTTTCCTTGGCCATGCCACCCTGTCTGCTTTTACTTTTGTCTCGGGGCCAAATGGCCTGCCCTGGGGACTGCATTTCCAACGACATAGTGGGAGCCTGTCAGAAAATACCTCTCCGTGACAAAAATCACTGCACGCTAGCATCTAGGGGACCCATTCATTTGATGACTGGAAGGAGGCACACTCTGAAATCCCCATGAGAGCGCTTATGTGAAGACTAGCATTGGACATGGGACATAACCGCCAGGTGCCTCAGTTTCCTTGTCTGTAAAATGGGACTGTGTTAGTCTGGGCTGACTAGAGAAACAAATCCAGAGGTACTCATATGCGTGAAGAGAGAGCTATAGTAAGAAAACATCCCACCCCAGATCAAGTCCACACGTCCGAGATTAGCCCATATGTCCGATACCAATCTATAAATTCCTTGTCAGACTCATGCAGCACATGCAATGACGTCGAATGCAGGAAGATCACAGGCCAGTGGGTGGGAAGTCTAGTGGATCCAGTGGTGGTGGAAGCATCCCCAGGGCTCTGGCTGCCATCAGCGTGGTTCCATGTGTCTTGTCATCAGGAATATGTAGCAGAGCGTGTGTGCCCCGCCTCCAGGGAGAAAGACCAGCGTTCTCAGAATGCTCAGGAGGAGGCCATGCCCACACAGAAGCACCATTGGCTATGGCCTGATTGACAGGCTAGACTCCACCCCGTTGCTTAAGTTGGCAGGAGATGATGTAACTGCCACAGGGCCCATGATTCAGACTTTGTAGGGTTGCCATGAGACATGGACCCAACCACGTGTACAGAGAGCCTGGCATGTGATGGTAGTTCGTTCCGTTAGATGACAACCATGGTGGCAAGGGTTTGATACCAACGTAAAAGGTAAGTAAGATCTTGTCCTCAAGATTTCTGTTCTGTCACACTGGTGGTGGAATGGGGCAGTGGAAAGTAGGTAGACTTGGGAATCAGAGATGTGGCTGTGCTTCTTACAGCAGCTAGTGATGAAATACTCATGTCTTCTGTGTTTGCAGGAAGATTCTATGAGACAACTTTGGTCAAGCTCTGGCCCCCACAGCTCGCACATGAAAGAGTCCGTGAAGAGCAGTATGGTCTCCTATTGGGAAGCTTAGCCACAGAGATTGAGGAGGGGCCTTAAGAGCATTCAGATCACATGCCACAAGAGTTCAGGGTAGAGAGGGCATCCAAACCGGGGTGAAAGCTGGTGAGTGCTTAGGGAAGCAGTGCATCTGAGCTCACTTGGAAAAGAGGGGAGAGGAGGAGAAGCCAGAGAGAGAGAGAGGAATCTAGGAACAGTAAGTGTGGAGGTAAGAAAACATGGCTAGCCGAACAGGCTGGCCAGAGTGGAGGAGGGTTTTAGGAAGTGAGGTCAGAGCTGTGGGCTGGGTATGAACTGGAGCGCATTGGTGAGGACACCCACCGTTGGCAGCTTCTGCTGGCTGCCATGGAGAGCCAGTGAAGGTTCCTGGTTAGGGGTGTGTTGAGCAGGCTGCCAAGGGAGAAAGATGGTGCTCCTCTGAGACTCGGCCCCTTTCATCACCAGCTTGCTGCCAACCTGCTGATGGCAAAGGCAGGGTGCCCAGGGTGCTGGGATGCAGAGGGAGGTGGACTGAGGAAGTGGCAGAGGCTACAGACACTGTGCAGGCTCTATAGTCCGTCTACCAAGGGATCGTCTCCTCTCTTCCTTTCCCCCCTTTCCTTTTCTTCCTCTCATCCTCTTTCCAGGAGTGGCAACAAGCTCTGGGAGGGCTTGGCCAACCGTCTGGTGGGGGGTGGGGGTGGGGGGGGGCGCTGGGAAGGTAGAAGGAGCAGAGGTCATGAAGCTGGAGTGGCCAGTACAGGGGGCCACTTAGCTTGGCCCCATCTTTCTGTGACTCCTTTGGGACCTCTGTCCAGGCCACGGGGAGGATGCAGCTAGTATAGTGTAAAGAAACTGGGTCCCATATCCTAGACTCAAAGTGGGACCGGTGGGGGTGGGGGTGGGCGGGATGGTGGATGAGGAAGACCCTTTCTCAAGTTCATGAGTAGGCCTCAGGAGTTTCTGAAATTCTGTGTGTGTGTGTGTGTGTGTGTGTGTGTGTGTGTGTGTGTGTCTGGTTTTCATCAGATTCTCAACGCGATCTATGACATCCTAAAAGTGTAAACATCATGCTGTCAGAGTAACTCCGTCCATTTCCCGATGATGCTTAGAGATGGAGCATGACTCGCTGCTGGGTCCCACAACTAGTTAATCTCCATCCAGGGCATACTTGGAAACAAACAACAACAAGAGACGTCTGTCAGGAGAACAGGGGCTCTGGGATCTTGCCCAGGAGTGGAAACAGAGAGGGGGGGGAGGGGGAAGAGAGGGGAAGAAAGGAAAGCCCAGAATTGCCCAGGGATTAACCATCTGTGTGTTTTGAGGGGCCAGTCTCCCACCAGGATACCTGATCCCCTTCTCCAGGTATTGTTCGTATACTTTCCCAGGGATGGACTGGGCCGGGCTGGGCCAAGTCGGGTAGGACAGAGGGAGACTGGGGAGGGGAGGGGGGGCCAGACTGAAGGCAGGAACAAGCTGAGTCAGGGGTGGGGGGAGGGGAGGCACAGAACAGATGCAGAGAGGAGGCCAAGGACACACAGGTGAGTCAGGTAGAGAACAGTGGGGGTGGCAGTCAAATCCTTCTCCCTTGACGTCAGAGGGGGGCGCGCTAGGCTCCGGCCTTCTTCCCAAGCCTTGGCAAGCAGGCAGGTGTGACGGGGGGCTGAGCTCCTCCGCTAGGGTTGACCGGATTCCAGTTTCAAGACAATGACAAGGAGGGCCGAGAGGAGGCTGGTTGCCTGATCTTCCCTCTTGAGCCCCACCCTCTCGTCTTTCTTCTTTCTCCTTCGGTGTCTACAATGGCTCAGACAGTCCGTTTCAACTCACCAATGCCCACGATCTTGACCTGCGTGTCTCCTGTGTCCTTTTGGATGACTTCCAGTTTTCCTAGGTTCATACTTCAGGCAATCCAAGATCCCATCATTAGTTGCTTTTGGCAGCCATTTGTTCTCATTTTGAGTTGTGTCCCATTAGCAAATGAAGGTCCCAAAGGCCTTCCTGCCACAGGCTCCACTCCATCCACCCCATCACGGCACCTTTTGCGTGCCCTCTAACTTGCAGGGCTCATCTCCTGGCACCATCTCCGCCAATGTTCTGGGTCTGTCCGTTAGACCTTCACTCTCTGACCGCGTTTCAATGCTGTGCATAATGTTGTCCATGGCTGCTTCCTCTGCCGTGGCCATCCGATTCCTTCTTACTCGTCTATTTTCAGTCTGGAAGCTTTGCTGAAGCATGTTCACTCTGGGGGACCCTGCTCATATTTGAGACACCAGTGACAGCTTCCAATAAATATCACAGCAACAAACAAGCCACCCCCGTAGGACAGACTGACAAACAAGTGGTGGCTCCCACAGCTTAGGAGGCTAGAAGTCTTCATCAGGACACCAGTTCCGGGGGGAACACTTTCTCTCTGTACGTTCTGGGAGAAGGTCCTTGCCTCCTTTCAACATCTATGGTCCCCCAGTGTTCCTGGGAGATCTTGAGTCAATATTCCCCTGGATCTAAGAGGTTCTTAGTGTAGAGCCCTTCCCCCCACCCCCCTGCAGCCCAAAGATGTAATCTAACCTCAACTCTTCTTTCTTGGTCCCTTGATCTCTTTTTCAGGTTCCTTGATCTCTGCTTGCTTTAAAAATTTCTTTTGTATCTCAGAAGAGATGGGCTCTAGATAGCATCTAACTCTGCATCATTAACATAAATGCCTGTAATCCTGCCTCATTAACATCAGGAAGGTGAGGGTTTGACAATCATATCAGATTGTAAAATGGTGGATAAATGATAGAATACTGAGAATCACGGCTTGGTCAAGTTGACACATATTTCTGGGGGGACACAGTTCAATCTTTAGAACATTCCACCTTCTGGCCCCTCAAAATTTATGTCCTTACCACATGTAAAACACATTCACCTCATCCTAACTGCCCACCCTCGCCCCTCGCCAATCTTAAATCAACTGCAAGTCCAAAATCTCCTGGGACAAAAATTGCTCTTCATCTCTGAATCTCTGAAATCTAAAACATAAGGTATCCGTTTCCAAAGCATGGTGGTAGAATAGACTCAAAGTAGACACTCCTATCACAAATGAGAGAAATCAAGGGGGAACGGAGGATAGATAACAGGCCTCTGGCAAGTCCCAAACCCAGTAGAACTGCTTACAGCCGCTCTCAAGGCGCGAGAATAATCTATTCTCTGAGACCCTTTAGGCAGCGCCCTGGGGTTGAGCGTGTAATCTAGATGGTAAGTGGCGGCCCTGGGCTCTGGGCTCCCACTCTACCTTTCAGGCCCACTGGGAAGGCAACTCCACTCCCTCAGCATTCAGCAGTCCCAATCTCCAAGTCTGTCTAAGTAGCAACCTCGCCTCTTCAGTCCTAGAAGCCCCGTTCTTCTGTCCTTTGGGCATAGCAGCCCTGCCTCCTGAGCCTTCCGAAGTGGGTCCCGTCCCACCCCTTGGAACTGTCTTGTGAAGGCAGCCCCTGCCCTTCAGAACGGAGGTGGGGAAGAGCTGACGCTGAAACCCGGCAGGCTGTGGACTCACCCTTCGAGATCCAGCAAGACCTGGTTCTAGAACACCCCTTCCTGTGCTCCTTGTCTCTTCCGTTTCTGCTTTCCCTGTCTTTGATTTGGACAAGCCCCTTGGTTCCTTGGCCCCTTGGTCCCCAAGGCCTCTTGGCCTGGCCCAGCCTCTGCCCTGCTCTGGAAAGTGCTGCAAAGCTCCTTTGTGTCGTTTTTAGGGGCCACCAAGTCAGTTCCAGCCCATCGTGACTCGACGACGCACAACAGAAGGAAACACTGTCCACGTCTGCGGCATCCTCCCCATTGCTCCTCTGCGTGAACCCATCCTTGCAGCCACTGTGTCCGTCCATCGCCTTGAGGGCCTCCTCTTTGTTGCTCCCCCTCCGCCTTACCAAGCATGAAGTCCTTCTCCAGGGACTGGTCTCTCCTGACAACCGTCTAAAGGAGGTCAGATGGAGTCCCGCCATGCCGGCCTCAGAGGAGCACCCCGTCTTATTTCTTCCAAGACAGATCTGTTTGTCCTTTTAGCAGTCCCTGGGACTTTCAGTAGTCTTCACCAGCACCGTAATTCAAATGCATTGGTCTTCTTTGGTCATTTTAATGTTCGACTTTCAACCTGCGGTGGAAAGTACCATAATTTGGGTCAGGTGCACTTCAGTCCTCAAAACGACATCCTTGCTTTTCAAGACCCTAAAAGGGCTTGTGCAGCAGATTCACCTAATGCGACACCTCTCATCTCTTGATCTCTTCTGGTTCCATGAACATTGGCTGTGGCTCCAGACAAGAGAAAAATCTTGGACGACTTCAACCTTCTCTCCATTTCTCATGATGTTGCCTAGTGGTCAGGTCGTGAGGATTTGTCTTCCTGACATTGAGTTGTAATCCATATTGAAGGCTGCAATCCTTGATCGTCATCAGCAAGTGCTTCAAGGCCTCTAGCTCTACTGATAAAGACCCAGATGCACCCCAATCTGCCAATAAGCCCTAGCCCAAAGGCACTCAGCGCTCTCTGTGTCTCTGTCTGCCTGTCAGTAAACCTAGCTCCCATCTGAAGGCATGCAGCTCTCTTTCTCTGTAAGTTTCTACATGGTCTCAAGCTATTCCACTGTTATTTGTTAGTGGTCCAGCTAAGATTTTGTTAGATAAATAGTTACGTGACTAAACACGTATTCTGGTTCCTCTCCACATTCCCTAGAATGTTTTAGATGGCAAAGCAGGCGGAGCCTTGCTCAGGGTGATAACTAGTCTGAGTTCATGGTTCCTGACTCCCAGAGCAGGGGAAGGAGAAAGGAAGGCCTTCCAGACCAGGAGGGTTGCCCTGCGTGGCTTGTAAAACCAGGGAGAGGGAAACGTGAGGGAGCTCCTGAAGAGATGGCGCCTCTCCCGCTGGTTCACCAGGACTCACTCCTGCCCCCTGCACCTCGGCCAGGATCCTGGATCACGGGAGGGAGAGGGAATCCCTAGAGATTTGGGTTCTTCGCTCTGTCAGCTCAGAGTGCTGAGATGACTTGTCCTTGGCCAGCTTGGTGGGAAACTATGGCAACCTGCCCTGCCTCTTTCTTCCCAGGCTCAGTAAACAGATGAAAGCAGGGGGCCCCAGCTGCTGAGCTGGGTGCTCCAAGCAGAGCTGGATCTGACCAGCTGTGGAAGGCGTCCTTTACATATATGCAAATGAACGCAGTGGTGCTTCTCCTCTCAGCACCATCTAGGCAGACCCAGGTGCTGCTGGAAGAGTCCCCAGATCCTGCATCTAAATGAGTCCCTTCAATGGACTTTTTTGATCTCCCAATATAAAATGTTTTTAACTCTTTCCAAGGACCTGGGACTGTTCCTACTTTCCAACCTGCTTACCGTCATACCCTAGGACCCAGAGGGAACAAAACAGACTCGGAGACCGTCCAGGGTGGAGAACAGAGTTCAGCCTGGACTCAGATGTCGGTCTTTGCTTTGTCACTAGCCTCAGTGGCCCCACACAGGAGTTACCTAACATCTCCGCGCAACACTGTCTCTCCTGGTGAAAAAGAGAGATGGAAGATTTCTTCTAGCGCCAACCATCTGCACATGCTTGTGAACCCCTGGGTATTCGAGTCCTTTGCTTGCAAGTAACAGACCGCAACTCAAAAGACTTGAGTAGACATGCGTGGTAATGGGCTCAGGAGGAGTGAGGAAGGAGGACGTGGAGCCCACCCATCATTCACCACTCAGCTTCGTCTGGCCAACTGCTTCAGTTTTCTCTCTGGAGACTGCCTTCCTCTGCTTCGCAGGTCACCTGGTGAAAGGTGCGTATCTCACAACACTCAGGCCAAGGAAAAGTGACCCATAGAGACTAAGTCAAATGCTTCTCAGGGGCCCAACTCCAATTTCCCAAAGTCCTAAGAGGGAGCATCTATTGGTTTATTTTGGGTCAGTTGATCATCTCTGGTCAGGGGGCCCAAGAACATATACCCTGTTTCCCCAAAAATAAGACAGTGTCTTATATTAGTTTTTGCTCCCAAAGATGCGCTAGGTCTTATTTTCAGGGGATATCTTATTTTTCCATGAAGAAAAATACGGTACACATTTATTGTTGAACAACAAAAAAGGAAATTTATTACCTATCTACGGTACGGTAGTAATTGTCATCACAAACCAGCATAACCAGACAAACTGTGAATCCTACAGTATCAAGAATTTCTTGTTACTACCATTATTTCCATGTATAACAATCTATGGTACATTTACTCATAATCTATGGTACATTTACTCGCACACCCTGTCTGAGTCCAGAGTTACGGTAGCTTTGGGGGGTCTTATTATCGGGGAGGCCTTATGTTCGAGGAGGTCTTATTTTCGGGGGATGTCTTGCTTTCGGGGAAACACGGTAGGAGAAACATGGCTACCTGAGGTTCCCAAGTCTGGTTCCTGGAGAAAGTTTCCAGGTGCTGGACAGACACCCAGGAGTTCGTTGGATCTCACTAAGTTTGAGGGACTGGATTATAGAGGGAACCACTGAGTTCTCCATGAGGCTAAGTCAGAGAGTATCGCTGCTAGGATGGTTGGGAAGACCCCAAAGATGAGTCAGGAAAGAGAGACCCATGCGCCTCGATGAGTGAAGAGACGATGGCTCAAGTCCAGAAACGAGTGGACAAAGACCCTAGAAGGACCATTCATGTGATAACTACTCGAGGTGGGACCTTCCATGCTGTGCATTTTCAATTTTACACGTGTAAGTAAAGTACTGCTACAAAACCATTGGAAATGCTATTTAAAAATCAAATGATGAAGTGACTGTTTCCCCGCTTAGCATCTGCCTCGGTCTGTACCCTTCCAGAGGCGATATCTATTTGCCCAGCTCTCCCGTGTCCCTGGAGAATCTGGTGCCCTTTGATTTACACCGTTCATAACGGCACTTAGGCACCCTTGAGGGACGCACCTCGTGCTCCTTGGAAATGCTCTTTGAGTTTGGGTGGCAAACGCAGTCCGGAGGGAAAGGTCACTGCCATGTGGTGGGTCAGGTGAAGTCTCCCAACCGAATTTTCCTACAGCAGGCTCTGCTACCCTTGAACAGAGAGCAGGCACATTGTTAACATGGCGGAAAATAGTTGGGGGGTACTTTCCCCGGCCCTTTTCCACCGATACAGTTTTCTGCTCTTAATGTGGTTCCGTGTCCTTTGAGAAAATCTACCCAAAGTCCCCTTTGAGGACCCCCCCTCCCCCTCAACGGTCATCATAACCTTCTGAGTTACCCCCTCTCTCCACCGGAATGGAATCGGCCCAGCAGATCCCTTCGAAGGCCTCCATTCTGATTGGACCCTGCTCTCTGGATGATCTCGGTCCATCCAAGACCCGCGCCTGGTTGTAGTTCAGGCCATCACATCACGTCCTTAGCTTTGATTTTGTTAAAGACCCTTGGAACTAGCTGAGCTTTGTACGACATGTTTGGGGCCCATGGAGATGTCAGCTCGCTGAGGCCATGGTGCTGGCTCGCACCACGCGGCCCCTCATCACTGGGGATTTCAGGGTCTTCTCCCACTGGCTTCTGGACTTCAGCTGATCTAATCATTGCCGAGGTTGGTCATCTTCCCTATTTTGGCTCACCCGGGGGGACATTCCAGTCTGCCCTAAAATACCGGATCCATCCCCAGAGCCAGTTGTTTGTGAGGTAGCATCCCCACAACCTGTCGCAAAGCTTCGGTGGTTTGGGGAGATGCTCACATGAGTTTTGTTCAAAATGTGAAATGAGCCCTGGCCTCAAAATCATTTTGCCCCATGGCCCCAAAGCTCTCCTTGTTTAAAGACACCCGAATGCGACTAAGAAATGGATTAGCAAGAGAACCTGTCTGCAGCCCTGTGCTGCTGGCAGAGACAGGTGTAAACACCTTTTGTTGGACTAAGCTTGTATATGCTGAATGGTAACACTACCAGTGACACTTTTGGACTGACCCATGTATAAAGCAGAGCTGGGATTCAAACCCGAGTCTCTCTGAGCTTCAGGTTTATCTTCTCTGAAGAGTAACGTCAATGTATAGGACTCTTGTGAAGATTATGTAATATAATGTATGATGGGCTTAATAGGGTGCCTGACATGTAGCAATCACTTCGTCACCCAGGAAGAAGTGGCCCTTTGGTCTATGCTGAAGTCCTCTAACCCCCCCAACCCAAATCCACTGCTGTCAAGTTGATTCTGACTCAAAGGCTTTGTAAATCATTTTGGGAGTAGAAAGCCTCGTTTTTCTCCCATGGAGAAGCTGGTGGGTTTGAACCTCCAACCTGTGGTTAGTGGCCCAACCCTTAGTGGACAGCACCACCAGGATCCTCAGTGAACTCTTCTAGAAACTTGGACTTCAATACCGCCAGCAGTAGTCAATTCCACTTCCAGGCTGCTCTGATTTAGGAAGTTCTTTATTTCCAGCTGAGAACGGGCTCTCGGCAGCTTTTATCTATTGGCTATAACCCCATTGACTGAGGGCGAGGGTAGAATAGTAGCGCTCAAGATTCCACGTCCTAATTCCTGGAATATGCTGTGTTACATGACATGGATGAATGAAGGCTGCAGATGGAATGGAGGTTTCTAATGAGCACACCTTCAAAGAGAGAGATG
>NW_022103915.1:32956462-32968602 GCF_000313985.2 Echinops telfairi
GAAAATAAAATGCACTTAGAGTCCCACCATGAATCATGTACGGGAGACGCAGCAAGCTTTGCAAAGACTCTGAAAACATGGCTGTTAGGGTAACTCAGGCACGGGTTCTACACGACTTCCCAGTGCGAGCCCCAAGTGCAGCAATGGGCCTGGGCGCTGGAAGGACTTCAGGGTCCAGGGCTGAATGGGAGCCTGTGGGAACAGAAGCCGAGCTGAAGAAGATGACCCTCAGACATGCCTGTGGGGCCACGGCCGTTCTGTGATGGGCCCTTTGCCCGAGAAGGCGTCTGACCTTCCTCCCAGGATGACTCTGGTGACATTTTCAAATTCTCACCACGGACCAGAGAAGGAGAGGTCGGCTGAAGAAGCAATTCACTCTGCAGACATGAGGTTTCAGCCGTGGACTCTGAGAGGGGTATGCGGTTCAGGAGAGAGAGAGGAAGTGGCTTCTGTCAGCATGACCTGTGGAAGACGGTGTGACACTTGCAAGGCTTTGGGGTAACCAGCGAGAGGTGTTTTAATCCCCACTCTGCCCACGCTCAGAACTCAGGAGGTGTGATTAGCCTAATGATAGAGGCCTAGAAGCCCAAAGAAGGAGAGAATTGGTGCTCTCTGGTCAACTATAAATAGAACTTGTTCTTTCTAGAAGGCTGGGAGGAGCAATCGGCTCACTGAGGAAGGTTGCAGGAGTTTGCCCAAGGGTGGTACAGTTTGTTCCTGGCTTTTTATTTCCTTTGCGCTCAATAACTAAGGAGCAATGCCTTTGTTTCCTGGCACGTCTGTTTGAGTCACTCCAGGCCTCCCCCTGAGAGCGGAAGTCCTGTGGGCCAGGAAGCGGAAGGCTGGCCTTGAGGGCAGGAGGCCCCGGCTTTGAATCTTTGCTTCACCTTGTTCATGCTGTTGGGTATACTTTCCCGACTTTGACCTCTGGGAAGCCGAGGTCAATATACTTACATCATGGGAGCACGACAAGAAATAAAATATGTGTGTGCGCCTGGCACGTAGGCGGTTAATAAATACCCACAAACCTCTGGCTTGTAGGGAGACAGGAACTCCTGTCCTGGGAGTTGGGAAATCTCAGTTCTGGATATCTCTACCACTAACCCTCCTGTGCAGTCCGTCAACCCCTTTCTGGTGGACCCCGGGCCCCTCAGTTTCTGGTGGAGTCACGTGTCACTGATGATCAGCCTAACTGGGGTGCTTATTAAATTCCAGCGTCCCAGTCACCTCTCTGGGAGTTGTTGGTTGAGGAGAGGTGGGATGGAGCTCAGACATTTGTTTCTTCTTCCCAAACCCTAAGCGGCGTTTGGGAAACCCTAGGCTGGACTATGGCCTTCTAACTTGTCAGATCACCAAGCTCAGAGCACGGCTAGAAAGATAGAGAATTCAGGACTTCAGAAATGAGGCCTTGTTGTTGTTAGAGGTGCCTTCCAGTAAGTTCTAACTCAGGACGACCCTCTGTACAACAGAACGTAGCGCTACCCGCCCGGTGCCAGCCTTACAATCGCTATGTTTGAGCCCACTGTTGGAGCCACTGTGTCAATCCGTTTGGCACTGCCCCTCTCCGTTACTGAGCACGATGGCTGTGCCAGCAACTGGCCTCTACTGACAACATGTCCAAAGGCGCTGAGGAGCATTCTGGCTGTACTTCTTCCAAGACAGATTTGTTGGTTCTTTTATTTGTCCTCGTGCATATGAGGTGACTGAAAATACCAAGGCTTGGGCCAGAGGCACTTTAATCCGCAAAGTAACAGCCCTGTTTTTCAATACTTTAAATGGGCCTTGTGCAGCAGATTTGTCCTCTACGACATATTTCTTAGTCTCTTGACTGCTGTTTCTAGGAGCATTGATTGTGGAGCCAAAGAAGCCACCATCCTTGGCATTGTTGATCTTTTCTCCCTCTATCCTGATGTTATCTAAGGAGCCCTGGTGGCACAGTGGTTACACGTTGGGCTGCTAACGGCAAGGTCAGCAGTTTGAAACCACCAGCTGCTCTGCAGGAGAAAGAGGCTCTCCACTCCCATGAAGAGTTACAGTCTCTGAAGCCCACAGGAGCAGTTCTGCCCTGGCCGATGGGGTTGCTGTGAGTCAGAATTGCCTTGCAGGCTGGGACTTTGAGAGCAAGAGCCTATGGGAAATTTGGGCTGGCCTAGGAGAGGAGGCCTAGAAAATGATATTTCAACCCGCACACCAGGTGATTCATACAATCAGTTGCGTTTGGAAGTCACAAGTCTCTGCCATCTTTAGGGTCAAGGTTGATGAATATTGTAGAAATAATCAGAGGGCGTATGTTCAGCCCATCGTTAGAGCCATGGGGTGTTTGGTGCAAAGTTCTCTCTTGCACATAGGTGAGTATCTCTGGATTTGTTTCTCTAGTCCGCCTGGACTAACACACATGGCCTCACAAAGTTGACGCGTGGCATGAACCATCACAAAGGCATTATACGTCATTCAATTAATTGGTGCTCTTATAAGGTGCCAGTGAGTGGCAACCCGATACAAACAGAATGAGACACTGCCCACTCCTGAGCCATCCTGCCAATTCCTCCTCTACTGGACCCCGTGTTGCAGCCACTGTGTCAATCCATCGCATAGAGGGCCTCCTCTTTGTGGCTCCCCCTCCATTTCCCCAAGCATGAGGTTCTTCTGCAGGGACTGGTCTCTCCTAACAACATGTCCAAAGCATGTCAGATGAAGTCTCTTCCAACACAGATCTGTCTGTCCTTTTAGCAGTCCCTGGTACTTTCAACATTCTCCACCAGCGCCACCATTCAAATCTTTCTTAGTTAGCGTCCAACTTTCACATGTATAAGAGGCAATTGGAAATGCCATGGCTTGAGTCAGGCACATCTTAGTTTGAGCCTCTCTAGCCCTGCAGCGCCATCTCCTCCATTTCTCCCACCTCCACACACAGCAGGCTCCACAGGGTTAACGTTAAGCGGGACATAGCACAGACTCCAGGACTTGCCCCATCTCTATGGCTCAGCATCAAGTCTGAGACTGTTAAACTTTGTAAAGGGAGGCAGAGCCAAGAGCTACTTGTGAATTTCTTTCTCTCCACCTCCCCCCACCCTACTTTGACTTGGTCTTTCTTAGTAGATCGTTCTTTTTGCTGGAGGGCAAGGATGGGGTAGAGATGCGGGGCTACCTTATGCCTTCTCAGAAAGTTTATGTAGGATTCTTGATTACAAGAAGCAGACTCTTAGATCGCCTGAAATACAATAGAAGACTGTATATTAACAGCATTCTTTCTGCCAGGTATCAAACCTCTGTGGGGTCCCCAAGACCATCCCCTGCCCTCTGTACTGCTCTGCCATCCCCTGCCCTCTGCCTAAGTCCTGGAGCCCAAACTGCCCGGAACAGCAGACAGTCGCCCTTCCATTGCATACACTTCATACCAGAGCAAGAGGCACTTACATATTCCCGTGGTTCCAAGTGGTTTAAAAAATCCTTTTAGAAACATTTAGCTTATTATGTCCATTTTTCTAGCACAAAAGTGCTTCTATTCTAACAAGCTACTTATTGAGAAGATATGTGCGATAAACAGTGGTAGGGATGGCCGTAGATAGCTTGAGAGTTAAAAGAAGCGATTCCACAATCAGGCTGTTGTCGTTAGGAGCTAACGGAGTTGATTTCAACTCATAAAAACGTGATGTGACTGAGTAGAGATGCCCTGTAGGGATTTCTAGACTACAGTGTTCATGGGAACAGATAAATTGCCAGGTTCCATAGAACGGCTGGGTGTATTCAAACTGCCAACCGTTCAGTGAGCAGCAAAACATTCAGCCATTATACCACCTGGTTCTTACTTCTGAGGAATTAGCGACTGACTCTCTTATACACAGTGGAAGACTATGGATGAAGTGGCAGCCTAGGAAGCCCTCACATTGGAAGGCACTCAAAATACGGCTGGAGAAGAGCTGCCTCCTCATAGTCGGGTTGGCCTGAATGGTGCGGTTGGAGCAAAGCTTCTGAAAGCTTCAGAAACTTTACTTACTGATGGGGCACAGCTCAAAATGAGAAGAAACAGCTGTAAACATCCATTGATAACTCAAATGTGAAATGTAGGAATTATGAATCTAGGAAAATCGAAGGTTGTCCAAAAATGAAATAGACTGTAAAGATAGATAACTAGGCATTAGTGAGTTGAAATGGACCAGTACTGGCTATTTTGAATTGGACAACCATACGGTTTACGATGCCAATGATGACAAATGCAAGAAGAAAGAAAAAAAGAATGACATCACATTATCAAAAAGAACATTCCATTATCTGTCTCGAAGTACAATGCTGTCTGTGATAGGATAGCATCTATATGCCTACAAGGACTGCCCGCTAATACAACTACTGTACTATTCTAATTCATGCACCAAGCATTAAAGCCAATGTTAAAGAAATGGAAGGATTCTGCAACGCCTACAATCTCAGTTTGATGAAGCATGCAATCAAGACACATCGATAATGACTGGTAATTAGAATGCGAAAGTTAGAAATAAAGTGGAAGTTTCAGTAGCTGGAAAATTTGGCCTTGGTGATAGAAACTCAGCCGATGATCTCACAATAGAATTTTTGTACAAAAGGTGTGGCAGTTACATAATCTGTCAACTTGAGTGAAGGGGTGGAGTCTAGCCTGTCAATCAGGTCATAGCCAATGAGGTCTCTGTGTGGGCATGGTCTTCTCCTGAGCATTCTGGGAACTCCTGTCTTCCTCCATGGAGGCGGGACACATACTCTCTGCTTGAAATTCCTGTTGACAATCCATATGGAGCTGGAGAAGCCATGTGGAGACCCACACCAGTGCTCAAATGCTTCCACCTCCACTGGATCCACAAGACTTTCCACCCACTGGCCTGTGATCTTCCAGCATTTGGCATCATTGCATGTGTTGCATGAGTGTGAAGAGGAATTTACAGACTTAATATCGGACATATGGGTTAATATCGGACACATGGACTTGATCTGGACTAAGATGGGATGTTTTCTCGATATACAATTGCTCTTTTATATAAAGCTATTTCTTATACACATATGAGTGTCTATGTATTTGTTTCTCTAATCAACCCAGACTAACAAAAAAGGTAACTATACAAGTGTCCCTAACCAGATGGAATACGCGGGAAGCAGACTGACTACATTTGTGGTAAAAGACAATGGAGATGCTCAACATCATCAGCCAGAACAAGACCTTGTAGAACAGACCATCAATTGCTCATATGCAAGTTCAGGTTGAAGCTGAAAAAAATTAAAATAAGTCCATGAAATCCAAAATATGACCTTAAGTATAGCCCAACTAAATCTAGAGACCATCTTAAAAATAGATTTCGTGCATGGAACACAAATAACTGAAGACCCGACCCCCTACACCAGGGCATCACAGGAAGGGAGCACAACAGAGCAGGAAGGGGAACAAAGCAACAAAGTCCCTGAGGAACCCTGAAAATAGACGTCCAACCCGGGGGCAGGCCTGGACACTGCATCAGACCGATTGGAAAACATTCATAAGGGTCAGCAGACAGACCTGGAACTATGCATCGGCTATTTTTTGTTTTGTTTTTCTTTTTCCCCATTTCTAGCTATATAAGATAAGCAGGATAAGCAATCTTGAGGAGATAACAATGGGACTGATGGTTTGGAGGGTGGGGGGCAGAGGAGAGGAGGAGGTGCAGGAGGAAAGTAAAAGAAAAGAGAGGAAATAACTGGGAGGCAAAAGACATTTATAGAGGTATAAACACAGGCATGTACATATGGAAATATGTTAATAAAGAATGGTGGGGTATAGGTCTGTGTGCATATATTTATAGATGAAGAATTAAGGTAGCAGATGGACATTGGGCCTCTGCTCAAGTCCTCCCTCAATGCAAGAACACTTTGTTTTAATAACCTGGTATTCTGTGATGCACACTCCCCGACACAATCGCTGAAGACAAAAAGGGTGCATAAGCTAATGTGGTGAAGAAAGCTCATGGTGCCTGGCTATTACAAGATATAGCATCTGGGGTCTTAAAGGCTTGAAGTTCAACAAATGGCCATCTAGCAGGGAAGCAACAAAACCCACATGGAAGAAGCACACCAGCCCGTGTAATCATGAGGTGTCGGCGGGATCAGGTATCAGGCATCAGAAGACCCTAACCAAACAACCATTCTGATGTGGACGAGGTGGGGTGGAGAGGAGACCCAAAGCCCATCTGTAGACAATTGGACATCTCCTCCAGAAGGTCACAAGGAAGGGTCAAGTCAGTCAGGGTGCAGTAAAGCACTGAGGAAACACATAACATGCTTCTAGGTCAGCGGTTCTCAACCTGTGGGCCACGACCCCTTTGGGGGTCGACCAACCCTTTCACAGGGGTCACCCGATTCGTAACAGTGGCAAAATGACACTCTTGCAGCTCCGCAACTTTTCTCCTCGCTCTTAGATGACAAGAAGTCCTACAGTCACTCGAAGTTATCACATCAGACCCACGTCCCTGTCTCATCCCAGAAGCTAGACTGCCCGGCCCCATGCACTAATAAAAACGCAAGACTGAAGGGCACTGCTGACAGGAAGCCTGTGGTTGGTGGAGGGTGGGGGCAATCGATTTCTGCTTTCTCTTTCAATCTCTCCTCCTACAGCTCCCAACCATTAGTAATACCCCCTTGGAGTTGGTGCAGGTAGTGGAGAAGAGGTGTGGGGGACAGGAAAGCTCATCATTAACTGACAGTCCAGGAAGATGGCTGGTGGTCCTTCCCGGATGTGCTTGCGGGCCCTCACGAGGCTGTCCATTCCTGTGACTCTCTGGTCCTGCGCGGTTACTCACCGGCATGCGGAACATCATGCACATTTCTCGTTGCTCAGAGAAACCGGAGCTCGTTTCAGCTATTCCTCTCACACATCCACTGCCCACTCCCCTGCAGTGCAGGGGAGAGCGGACATGCCTGCCCAGGTATGCGCTCTACCACCTGTCCGTACGTTTGTCGTACTGTGGTGGCTGTGATCCTGGAAGCGATGTCACTGGTATTTCAAATGCCGGCAGGGTCACCCAGAGTGAACGAACAGGCTTCAGCAGAGCTTCAGACCAAGAACAGACAATGCAGAAGGACTCGGCTTCAGAGGAAGTAGCCGCTGAAATCCTCATGCGCAGATTTGAACACTTTTCAGATACCGAAGGCCTCATGAACGGCAACAGATCGTTGTCAGAGACAGTGCTTGAGGATGGCCCTTCTGGTCGGAAGGCACACAGAGTGTGACCGCGGAGCAGGTGCCCGGCCTCTTTAGAGAGCTGAAAAGCAAGGATGTTACTCTGAGGACAAAGGTATGCCCGACTTAAGCCATGGTATTTCCAATCACTTCATGTGCATGTGAAAGTTGGACATTAAGTAAAGAAGACCACGGAAGAATCGATGTGTTTGAATCGTGGCGCTGGGGAAGAATATTGAAAGTACCACGGACTGCCCAAAGGAAAGACAGGTCTGTCTGGGACGAAGTACGGCCAGAGGGCTCCTTAGAGACAAGGATGGCGGGACTTCAGCTTATGGACTTTGGGCATGCCGGGAGAGACCAGTCCCCGGAGAAAGACATCATGCTTAGTAAAGTAGAGGACAGAGAGAGAGAGAGACCTTCAATGAGACGGATGGACACAGTGGCTGCAACGGTGGGCTCGGGCACAGGAACACTTGTGTGGATGGCGCAGGACCAGGCAGTTTTCGTCTGTGGTGCACAGGTTGCTATGGGCTGAAGCCGACTCGACAGCACCGGGCCATAGACATACTCCGGAAATTTGAAGCTTGGTCCCAGTGCTGCAGAAACGTTTTGTTTTGTTTTTCTTCCATGGTGGGAGTGGCCAATAAGACCATCTCCAGGACGGATGATCCCTTCAGGACCAGTGGTGAGAGTGGCGATTCCGGGAGGGTGGGTTGGAAAGGGGGAATGGATTACAGGGATCTACATATAACCTCCTCCCTGGGGGAGGGACAACAGAAAAGTGGGTGAAGGGAGACGTCAGACAGTGTAAGACATGACAAAACAATAATACTTTATAAATTATCAAGGGTTCATAAGGGAGAGGGGTGGGGAGGGAGGGGGAAAATGAGGAGCTGATACCAAGGGCTCAAGTAGAAAGCAAATGTTTAGAGAATGATGATGGCAACAAATGCACAAATGTGCTTGACCCAACGGATATATGTAAAGATTGTGGCACGAGTTGTACGAGCCCCCAATAAAATGATTAATAAAAAAGTGAGAGTTTAATATAAAGGGTAATTGTACATTAAGAAAGCATCCCAACCCAGTCCAGTCCAAGCCCATAAGTGCCATATTAGCCCATATGTCTGATACCAGTCTATAAGTCCTCGTCAGACTCATGAAGCACCTGCAATGATGCCAACTGCGGGATGATCACAGGCCAGTGGGTGGGAAGTCTTGTGGATCCAGTGGTGGTGGAAGCATCTCAGCACTGGCAGAGGTCTCCACGTGACTTCTCCAGCTTCCAGGGCTGCATCAGGGTAGGTCCACGTGGCTTCTCCTCAGGGATGTCTCGCAGGAAATCTGCCTTGTCAGTAGTCTCCAAGGAAGTGGCTAGAGAGATAAGTGTCTCCCGCCTCCAGGGAAGAAAACACAGGATTTCCCAGAATTCCCAGGAGAAGGCCATGCCACACAGAGGCCTCCTGGGTGATGCTCTGATCGACAGGCTAGACTCCACCCCTACACTCTTACTCCTCAAATTGACAAACCCTTCTATAACTACCACAGTGTGTTTTAGGGCCATCTCTTTTGAGATAAAAGATATTAAACAAGAAGGGAGGCGGGAAGAGAGCTGCCGCAGGAAGATGGCACCGGAGCAGAAGCTCAAAGACAAGGACCTATCTCCGGAACTCACAGAGAAAGCCTTCTCCACCTGGAGCCTTGCATGTGGACTTCCAGCATCCTGAGAGAGGACACGTGTTCAAGTCCCCTGGAGCCCTGTGCCACTAACACGCACCCCCTCCTTCAGCTCCAGCAGCCGCCCGTCCACCCTTCAGGTGCGTGAGAAGTTTGAACCCTGTAACCAGTGTTTGATTATTTCCTCGAAAACGTGCATCTTCTTCTGGCCGCCACCTCTAGAATGCCATGTCTCTTGTGTCGTAGTGCGTCGGACAAAAGTTTCCATTTAGCATCCTGTCATATTTGCTTGGACGCGAGGCAGCTGCAGGCGGAGATAACATCTCTATTGTCATCAGACATGGCGGCAGCTGATGGATGTGTGCGTGCTTGAAATGCAAACCGCTATGTATCTCTGTCTATCCAAACACTGGAAATCCGTTTTTGTTGAGTTATGCGTCACATGCAGTAACATGAATGAATTTCAAAACTCTGTGGTAGATATATGAAACAAAACGTTTGCCATTTTGACCACTTTATCAGTACAATTCAATGACGAAATTCATTCACCACGTGGGGCAAGCATAATCACTCTTTGTTTTGATTTTTTCATTACCCAAACCCAAACTAACTCATTACCCCTTCAGTTCCCCATTTGTCCACCCAGCAGACTCTAGGAGCCATTGATACACGATTGTCTCTCTGCATGTGTCTGTCTCTTCTAGATATTTCAGGTAAAGAAACCGTGCATTTGTCTTTTCCTGTCTGACTTACGTCACTCAGCGCAAGGGCTTTCGGGCTGGCCCACGTGGTAGCTCGTACCAGGACTTCATGTCTCTTTACTGCTGTCTAGGCTCATCTTCGGAGCCCTGGTGGTGTAGTTAGTGGTTCCTCATGGGGCTGCTAATCACAAGGTCAACAGTTCGAGACTACCAGACACTCTGGGGGAGGAAGACAAGGCTTTCTACCCCCCTCAGCGCTGCACTCTTGGAAACCCACAAGGGCCAGTTCTACCTTGGCCTCTCGGGCCGCCACGAATCAGGACGGACCGAGGGCAGTGACACTGGTCTTCTCGAGGGCCATCTTCGGAGTCCCGGTGGCACAGCGGGTTAAGCACGGGGCTGCAAACAGCCGTTTGAGTCCTGAAGGAGATGCGGCATCTGTTCATGTAAAGATTACAAAAGCGACAACCACAAACTCCCCACTGCCATCGAGTCCAGTCTGACTCATGGTGACCCGATCGGACAGAGAACTGCTGCTTGGCCTTCTGAGACGGTGTATCTCACCTTTGTGATAACCTCACCTTTCTGGCCCCAAGCAGGTGGTGCGTTTGAACCACCAACCGGGCAGTGAGCAGCCCCCCACGCAAGCCCACTGTGACCCCAGTGCTGCACGGAGTCTCTCGCGACAGTTCTACTCCGTCCTGTGGGGTCACAATGCGTCAGAGCGACGGAGCAGCCGTGAGTTTGGGGTTGAGTCCGTGTGCAGCTGTGTGTAAGGCGAGAGGGCTGTGCGCTTCTCTTTGTTGACGAGCTCTTGGAAAGCAGAGGCTTTGACTGGGCCCCTCAGAGCAGTCTTGTTTCTCCCGCTACCTGTTGTCTGATGACGGACAGACGAAAGGCCGGGGCCAACTTCCCTGGAGAGGCACTTTCAGTGAAGCTCAGGTCACGTGTGCTCTTTCTTAGTGGCATCTCCTCTGCCCTATGGGAGGGCTGATTAAGTCCAGCGCCCCAGGAATCCCCAGTGGGGTTGGATGCTACAGACTCCCAGGTGTTTGTTGCGATGCAACACTGGCAGTGGGGCTGGGGATATAAAGAAGTGACCTTGTCACTGGCCTAGGAGCCCTGGCGGCATAGTGGATACACATTGGGCGGCTGACTGCAAGGTCAGCAGTTCAAAGCCACCAGCTCCAAGTCCACCCAGCCCTTCCTGAAGAAAGGCCTACTTGTGAAAGCTGGCTGACTCTGACGCGCTCGGGCCGCCAGGAGCCATTCTTGATGGGATGTCTTGGGACATTGTGTAGGCTTCTTCCCTTCTGGGACTGGGGTTTGGGGAACTGCTTTCTCGGGGCCTCCGTTGGTTTCAGGTAGGCAGGATGGAGTAGCGAAGAGGGAGGAGAAGCAGAACGGGAGAGGGGAGGTTGCGGTCTAGGAGCTCACGGGGGCCAGTCTCTTCCGAAGGCTGGAGGGAGTCCTTTGCTGTGTCTGTGGACACGTGTTCCACTTGCTTTCACACGTGGGCGTTTGTCCTCTTCTGCAAACGGGTCTGCCACACAACCAGGTCAGAGTCCCACCCCAGCCTCCATTCCTCACACCCCACTGAGTCTTTGTTCAGCTTGCTGGGCAGAGGGTGCGCTAGGCAAATGCTGATTGTGTGACTGAAGCCAACCGGGCTCAATTAGAAGCAGCCACCAGCAAACATCATTGGCACTTAGTCTGTTAATGCCACACGTGTTCACTGAGGGCCTTCAAGATGCCCATTACGTAATCATTTTGGTCTGAAGCCAACGGAGATCAAATTTAGCCCTCCAGCCAAACCTGGCAGAAGACTAATCTATAATAAAAAGTATATTAGAAAAAAATAAAAGATGAAAAACTACCCATAATCCCATCAAGATAATTATTAATATTTCCTTAAGTCTCTCTCCTTTCAGGCTCACTCCAAAACAAACAAAGAGAAAAACCCAACCCACCGCCATCGAGTGGATGCCCACTCACAGCGGCCCTATAGGACAGGGTAGAACTGCCCCTGGGTTTCTGAGACGGTCACTGTTCACGGGAGTAGGAAGTCCAGTCTTTCTCCTGAGGAGCGGCTGGGGGTTTTAAACTGCTGAACTTTTGGATCACAGCCCAACATGCAACCACAACACCACCAGGGCTCCTTCCTTTCATGCATCTTGTAAAAAACGCTGATCCTTTTAATATTCAATTTTGTTTTTCTTCACTACATTTCTAATGCTATGTGAAACTAGTTCCTCAACATCATTTTCATTCTTTAAATAACAGCCTTTTTCTGTTTTTAAAAAATGTGTACTTCTTATGGGAGATTAAGAAAATTAGGGATGTTTAGAAGTTCAACAGCATCATACGACTTCCACCCTGAGATGGCTGCGGCATTTCTCTCAAGTCTTTGTTTCTAGGATTATACGTGGATATGTTTTACAAAATGGGCAGCCACGTGCCTTGTCCGGCTCGTTGAAACATTTTCAGTCCAGTGAGGCAGTTGTCATGCACGCACCTGGTCCAAGGACAATGCCAGGGACAGAAGGGCTGGGGATAAACAGCAGTGCTGCTGCGCTGTCACCACA
>NW_022103915.1:32969036-32973433 GCF_000313985.2 Echinops telfairi
CATGACCCTTTCCCAGGGGTCGCTTGATTCATCACAGTAGCAAAATGACAGAGAGGAGTAGCAACGAAAATAATTTGATGCTTGGGGGGTGGTCACCACCACATGCGGAGCTGTCTGAAAGGGGGGCGGCACGAGGAAGGTTGAGAATCACTGTCCAGAGGCTGTGGCTTTTCCAAGTCGATGGCCAGGCCTGTCTTCTGAGGTGCCGCTGGGGAGATTCCAACCACCAACCTTTCGACTGGTAGCCCACGGTCCCCAGCTGACGAAGCGTTCCATTTGTCTCTGCCGGGAAATTTGGAAGACGGCTACCTGGCCAAGGGTTAGGAAGACATTTCTATTTGTGATGTTTCCAAAGAAAGGTGGCCCAACCGAATGTGCCAATTATCGAACAATGTAATTCATGTCATATGCAAGTTAAAATTTTACCGGAGCTAATTTAAAAAAAAAACACGTTTCAGCAGTACATGGACAAAGAGCTGCTTGAAATACGAGCCGGATCCGAAAGAGACCTGAAATGAGAAACCTATTTGCTGACAGCAGATGAATTTTGATGGACGGCAGACACTACAAGCAAGCTGTTTACGTGTGTTTCATCGACAATGCAGATACTGGACGGTGTGGACCACAACACACTATGAATAACAGTGAGAAGAGAGTGAATTCCAGAACACCTAATTATTCTCCCGTGAAACCTGTGCACAGACCAAGAGCCAGTCTTCCAAACGGAAGCAGGGGAGACTGTGCTTTAACATCAGAAAAGGTGTGCATTAAGCTGGTCACCTTTTCCCATGCTATTCAATCTGCATGTTGAGCAAATAATTTGAGAAATCAGACTAATGAATCAGAATGAATGCAGCATCCTGATCGGAGGAAGGCTTTTTATTATACGGCGTATGAACAACCTTGTTTACTGAAAGCCAGGAGAACTTGAAGCACTTGCTCATGAAAGTGAAGGACTGCAGTCTTTGGTATAGATTGTAAGTCAGTGTAAAGAGCAGAAAATTCCTTTCAAATGGATCAGTAGGTAACACCATGACACACTGAGAGAGGATTAAAGTTGTCAAGGATTACATTATACATGGATCCATAAGCAATGCTCATGGAAACAGTAGTTAAGAAATCAAACAAACAAACAAACAAAAAGAAATCAAACAACATCTTGCATTGGGCAAATCTGCGGCACGAGACCTCGTTAAAGGGTTGAAGAGCAAGGCTGTCGCTTTGAGGACTAAGGCGCTCCTGACCCACGTGGTGTGTATTATAACCATGTCACACGCATGTGAAAGTTGGACATGAAATCAGAAAAGTCAATGCATTTGAATTATGATGTTGGTGAAGAATATTGAAAATACGAAATACTAAATTTCGAACCAAATTCTTTTTAGGCAAAAGAACACACCGGTTTGTGTTGGAAGAAGGATACTCAGAACGTTCCTTAGACATGTGGATGGAAAGACGTTGTCTTACGTACTCTGGACATTGTATTTAGTTGGGTTCTCTAGAGAAACACAACCAATCACACGTGTGTATGTGTTGTTTGAGAAAGAGATTTATATCAAGACACGGCTCACACTTGTAGAGATAGGTAAGTGCAGTTCAGTTCGTATCAGGCTTCTTCCGGCTCCTGGAAGCTGATGAACAGGAAGCAGGATGACAAAGCAGAGCGGGGGCCGGGTGAGGCCACACAGATTAGTGGATGCCGAGGCAATTGTTGTTAGGTGCCATCGCATTGGTTCCAGCCCGTAGTGATCCCATCCACAGCAGAAGGACACACTGTCCAGACCTGCACCCTCCTCATCACCGTTCCTATGCGTGAGCCCATTGTTGCAGCCAGTGTCAATTCATCTTGTTGTGGGCCTTTCTTGCTCCCACTGCCCCTCTGTTTTAGCACGCACGATGTCCTTCTCCAGGGACTGACCACTCCCGACAACATGTCCAAAGTATATAAGACGAAGTCTTGCCATCCTTTCTGTGGCCGTTACATAGTCTGCTGTCAACTTGAGACTATTAAGAGTGAAGAGGTGGAGTTCATCCTGTCAATCAGGTTGTAGCCTGATGACCTTATTTGGAGGACATAAATAGCTCGCTGGAGGTGGGACACAGATATACTCCCTGTGAGGCATTCCTGATGACAAGACACATGGAGCTATGCTAAAGCCCTGAAGCTGAAGGAGCCACGTGGAGACCCCTGACAGCACTGAGATGCTTCCACTGCCACTGGATCCACAAGCTTTCCACCCACTGGCCTGTGATCTTCCTGCATTCAGCATCATTGCATGTGTTGCGTGAGTCCGAAGAGGAATTTATAGATTGGTATCAGACATATGGGCGAATATCGGGCTTATGGACTTGATCTGGACTGGGATGTTTTCTTAATGTACAATTACTCTTTGATATAAAGTTTTCTCTTACACAAATATGAGTGCCTATGAATTTGTTTCTCTAGTCAACCCAGACACTCATGAATGGTCACAGGGCTGCAACAGTGGCTCAGACATAACAACAAGGTTATGTGAGACGGTCTAGCACTGGACTTGGCTTCGTTCTGTTGTCCACAGCGTTGCCATGAGTCAGAACTGACTTGACAGCACCTGACAATTACAGAAGGACAAACAAATCGGTCTTGGGAGAAGTACAGCTCGACTTCTCCTTGGAGGCAACTTCATCTGAAGTCCTTTGGAAACATTGTCAGGAGGGACCAGGGACCAGTCCCTGGAGAAGGACATCATGTTTGGGAAAGAAGAGGGGCAGTGGAAAGAAGGAGGTCCTCAGCAAGATGGATTGACCCAGTGGCTGCAACAGTGGGCTCTCGGGCACAGGAGGATGACCCAGGACTATGGGTCGGAATCAATTTGATGGCACCTAATAACAGCAACAATAACGCGAGTGGGAGTCTGCTCAATGGTAGTGGGTTTGGTTTAGGGTTTAGCCTGCCCCACCATAGCGCTGGTTGCTAACCACAGGTCAGCAGTTTGAAACCCCCAGCCAGCTCCTTGGGAGAAAAAAGAGGCTTTCTATTCCTATAAAGAGTTACAGTCTTGGAAACCCACAGGGGCAGGTCTACCCTGTCCTATAGGGTCACTACGAGTTGGCATCGACTCAATGGCACTGAGTTTGAGTGGTTTTTGATAACATAGCACTCAACTGATACTTTCATTAGGTGATAGAATTCTAGGCTTAGGGTAATTTACTCTCAGGGCACTGACATTACCACTCGTACTGCTTATGAGAAATTTTAATTCAATCATATGCCAGGTATAAGTCATTTTCCCATTATAGGCTCTTATGGGTCTTTTAATTTTATAGACTCAAGTCCCTCAGTTCTTGGAAGTCCTCTTTATTAGTTCTTTGATAATTTCTTCTCTACACTTTTCCTGTTCTCCTCGGAATTCCTAATATTTCGATGTGCATGTCTGGATTGAGTTTCAGTTTATCTTTTCTATTTTGATTAGCTTCTAGGAGTGCTCCTGGAATTAGTTCTAATGCAAGCCTATTCAAAGTATGTTTTAAGTTAAATTTTCACATTAAATAGGAATAGTTAGGTGATTCAAAACATCCATTAGACAAATGTTTGCCTTAGTCTATAGCGCAGATTGAACTTTTCTATGCATAAAAACACATTAAGGAAGCACATCCAGATACACTGAAACATCTTTAATATCACAAAGCAGTAATAATAATGTTTTAGTGAAAGTTGCAAAATAGCACCCACTTTTAATTATGAACCACTGTATGTGCCTCAAAAATTTAGTATAATAGGCTTTATGGGAGTTGGTTTTTAATTACAAATTGTTCATATGTTGGCTAGTTCATAACCTGGGGGTTGCCTGTATGTGTATATATATTTTTATTTTAAGAATGAAATATGATATTTTCCTTGGGGACAAAGGGGTGGTTACTTGGCTACTTTCCATGCTACACATAGTAGAAATATGAGAGTAGACTCTCTCTATGTGCATATATCTATATGTATGTATGTATATATGTCTCCTACCTGACTCTTGCTCCTGGTCACCCTTAGTCAGCACTTGACCAGGGCATCCAGTGAGCATGCTCCAGGCAGAGGGACCCATCAGCCTGCTGGGTGAGGTACCCCTTGTCTGTCAGATTTCCCCATTGCTCGGATCTTGGGAAATTGGACCCTATCCTTGCCCCTTTTTCTTTGTTATCTTTTAATGGGGTCTTAAAGAATGGGGAGATAAGGTGTATAATTCCTGGACCTTTATCTTTTAATTGAAGTCTCTATGTACATTAAAAAATGTATAAAAACCATACTGAGGTATAATTAAATAAGATAAAACACACTTCTTCAAAGAGCCCAGCTCATCGAGATTCAGCAGATGCAGGTCCACCTGTCTCCAGCTCACAACCACAATAGAGGACATTTCCATCCCTCC
>NW_022103915.1:32975243-32980188 GCF_000313985.2 Echinops telfairi
CCTCTCCTTCCTCCATCCCCCCTCTCCTTCCTCCACCCGCCCCCCTCCTTCCTCACCCAACCCCAGGAAGCCAGTGCCTTAGCCAGCCTAGGATTTTATACGTGTGCAACATATTTAGTGTGTCCCCTCTTGTGTCTGCTTTCTTGTTCTCAGACTAATATCTTCAGATTCTCCCAGGCTGTTGTATGTATCAAAACTTTGTTCCTTTCTGTTACGGAACAATCTTCCAGCATGTGTAGACACCGCACTCTCTTTGTCTACACACCTGTCTGTGAACACTTGGGTGTTGCCAGTTTTGGGCTCCGACGAACGGAGCTGTGATGATCAGTCATCAGTCATACTCAAGTATTTTCTGTGGATGTATATTTTTATTTCGCTCTGGTGACTACCACTGAGTGGGCTTGCCGGGCCACGTGGTAAAGGCATGTTGAACTCTCCAAGGTTGTTGAGCTGTATCGCACATCACCCCCACGCCCCCCAGCACTCAATGAGCGGTCTCGGCCCTCGAAAGCTCTGCCCACACCAGGTAGCATCAGCCTTTCTCGTGCAGTCATTCCAGTGGGTGTGTGCTGGCAGCCCGTGGTGGTTTCACCTGCATTTCACGGTGACTGTCAGGTTGAGGACCATTTCCTGTGCTTGTCGGCCACTTCCCTCTCTTCCTTGGTG
The DNA here is from genome assembly GCF_000313985.2 of Echinops telfairi. Classification (NCBI taxonomy): domain Eukaryota; kingdom Metazoa; phylum Chordata; class Mammalia; order Afrosoricida; family Tenrecidae; genus Echinops; species Echinops telfairi. The sequence goes on from NW_022103915.1 coordinate 32,975,910, forward strand.
AGGGGTCTGCTGGAACCTTTTGCCCCTTTTTGGGGGGTTGCTTACACCCTTCTTCTTGAGTTGTAAGACAGTTTTGATATTGGGGAGTCTGATACATTGTCAGAGTCCCGGGATACAGTTTTGAGCCCCACCGGTCCCCATTTAAAATTGTACTTGCAGCAATATTTTTTATGTGAGTACTTTGTTTGGAAACATCTCTCTTTCTGCTTTATAGATGTATCATGTTGCTTATTTCGGCCATTCCCTTTGTGTTGAACATTGTGTGTGTGTGTGAGGTTGCTAGCGTTAAGAATCCGGCGCGCATTCTCCCACAGAAATCTTTGGTGCTTAGCTTAGCGTCCCAGAAGCACTGTGAGCCAGGGAAGGCAGGCCACTTTAAGGGCTTTTGCTACACCCCGCCAAATTGCTTCTGAAAAGTGCCCTCCACAGCAGGTGCAGACCCGGTGTTCGGCCACCAGGGCCAGGCCTGGATGTCCTTTTAGCAAAGGATAATGGGTACTAACTTAATGGGCGGAAATGGTTTTAAGCCACATTAAAAAAAAAAAAAAGATCAGGGCAGGTGAGCATCTTTCCCAGTGTGTAGTCGTCATTGGCCCTTCGTCTCCTGGACCAGGCTGGAAAGCTGTGCTTTGTCTGTGAGTTGTTTAATCCCTGTCTTTTGTTCTCCAGTGGCATTTGGAGCCTGCTTCCCAGCTCTGTCTTTCCAGAGAAGCTCAGGGGGCCAGGATGCACGCTGGGATCCGGGCTGGAGGCGGCCGGCCGAGCTGGCGTTCAACCAGAGCGAGTGGGCACTGGCTTTCTGGGGTTGCCCTGGGCACACAGGGATGCCTGCACCCAGTTTTCTTCTGCCTAACTAAGTCTGTGGATGGGTAAAGATGGACTACAGAAAGATGTGAAAGCTACTGTTTCTTCTTGTTAGAGGCACCTGGAAGGAGAGTCGAAGGCCGGAGGACCAGGAAGCCTGCCCTCTGAGAGTTAAATTGTAACTCTTGCCTAATGGGGCACAACAGTGATATGCAAGGTCACCAGACAGGGTCAAAGTGGCTCCCAGATCAGCAAGTCATGGTAGGAGCCTTAACAAAAGAATTGCCCGACTGGAAGGAAGGGAAGTGGTAGGGTGCTCAGTCATCAAAATGAAATGCCCCAGGCCCAGGGTTTAAAAAAAAAAAAGCCACGTGGGGAAACTTCCCTTGTTAAATGTCACTGGCTCTTTCCTCTAACAAATCATGCAGAAGGACTCACCCCTGCAAAAGGCAAACAAAGGAAGCCAAGCAGATCTCAGACTCCAGATGACCGGTGTGTGCAGAAGACAACCCTGCCCCATGGGGATTTCAAGGCTGTGACCTTCGGGAGTGCAGGCCGTCGGGCCATCCTTCCGAGGGGCCTCCGAGTTGGTTTTAGGCTACACAGAAGACCCTGAATCTCAACTGTCGCTTGAGGAGAACATTTATTCCGTCGTAAACAGGCAAGGAGGAGACAAAGACACATCAACCAGATGAGGGAAGCTGTCCACATGAGGTCACACCGGCACGTCTACGGGTTGACAGGGAATCAGAAGATTGAGCAGGACGTGGGAGGGCAAAGGCAACTGCTGCAGAAACATGATTGGCAGCAGATCAATACGTTACAGTGACAGGTGGGCCTAGAGGAATGGGGCGGTCATTGGGATGGTACGTCATGCCAGGCAGAAGAACTTAGCAGATTGGTCCTTGGCCTTCTGATCAAGACAGTCAGGGCATGACTGCTAACTAGGTCACCCCAGCACCCCAATCTCCATCAAGGACACACCTAGGCAAGCTCCTACAGAAGACTGCTCCTTCCTGAGCTAGTCTGTGGGAGCGGAAGTGATTCACTTTCCAGTGCACTCTGCCGGTTCACATTCCTACTTAATGGTCACAAAGGGTTCGATGGATGCTTACTTCAGTGGGGATTCGGCAAATGGATTTCGAACATGAAGGAGCATAGGTAAAGTGGAGATCCAAAGCCCACCTGTGAGACAGGTGGACAGTCCCTCACAGAAGGGCCACTCAGAAGGGGTGATATATCCAGGGTGCAGTAAAGCACTGATGAAACATAACTATCTTTAAAATTTCCTCCTCCCACCCTTATGGCCTTAGTTTTACCTCACTGGACCTGCGGATGTAAATTGGTACAATCAAGGTCTTTGTGATAGGGAGGTTTATTATGCCAACCTGGTCAATGAACACATGTGGAATTAATTGAAGGGCAGAGAGATAAATGGCTCGGTGAGTCTTGCCTTTCTGGTCTCTTGCTCTTTGATGATTGGACCAGTGTGTGGCTGCCTTAGCTGGTTCTCTGCATGAACTTGCAAGCTACACTAGCTATGGGACACTCAACCCATAGATTGTGTCGCTGTAGTTTGAGGTTCCTTCCAGACCTCCTTCGCCACGCTACTGGTGAATATGTTGCTTGAGCTGGGGACTATTGGACTCTGTCATCTGACTGACTGTTGGTGATCTGCCTTGCTGTTTGCTGCCTGTGGCCGGATTGCCTGAATTGCTCTACAGAGGACTCAGCTGTCCGCTTCCTTGACTTGTTGCTGTGTGTGAGCCCTTCCTTGCAGCCACCGTGTCCATCAATCCTGTGGAGGGGCTTGCACTGGGTAGCCACCCAGGGCTGGCTGCTCCTCTCTGCTTTCCATAGGTTTAGCAAATTGTGCTGTTTTAATTGAGGGTTCTTGTGCTCTTTGGGGGATTCAGCTAAGAAACTCGGTGGGCTGAGCCACGAGATGAATCTAAGGGACAGAGTCCTATTTCTGAGGACAGAGGCTTTGCTCAAAGTTGGTTAAGTTTGTTACACTGGCTGCTTGGAACCCATTCCCAGGAGACTCTTCAATGTCCTTGTGAATGGGTGCATTGTTCTCTTGCTAGTTTATGAATAGAGGGATTTTACTATCAGGGATGGGGTAGCTTTTACAGAAGAGTCAGGAAGCTGGCCAGGAAAAGCACCCAGTCACTCTTGGAGCTGGAACCCACTGCTGGCCTGTCTTTTGCTGGCTACGGCTAAGGCAAGGCACAGGCAGTAGCACCTGTGGTACCATGGTCTCTAAGAACCAGACACCATGGCTTCCAGTCTGATTTCCCTGCACAGGGCTGCACGACACCTTGCATGGGTCACGTTCTAGCTCTAATCCTCTCATAGGTGTGTCTGCTTGATGGGAAATAGGTCGCATGGAGTCTGGAAATGGAGAGGATTTGCAGTTCTCTGTCTTTATGACCCAGACTAGAGTCTGGAATGGGGTTTGGTATGGGTGCTAGTGGACTCACAGTGGGCTGCTCATGGACAAATCCCATCAACTTATCAGGCACACACAGATATGGCGGAAGCTGAGTTTATGTTAAAATGAAGCCTAGGAATAAAGGGCACTTATAGCTGAACACGTTCCAAATGCACTCTGGGAGTCGTTGCCTTGCCATAAGGATTCAATCTATCCAATACTTGAGGCAATTATAACCCTGTGGTGGATGAGCTCATTAGAATGTCATGTTTGTGTATAAAATATTCAGATAATGTTACTAACTCCGTTTCCTCTCATTTGTTGACTGATTGATTTATTCATCAAATATTTACCGAGCCTCTATTATGTGCCAGGCACGCTGGTCGTATTTAGGGATAGAAAAAGGGACTATTCTAAAGGATCTTTTTGTCTAGTAGGGAAGATGGGTAAGGCATTGGGCCATTATCAAGCTGTGAACGCTGGGAGAGAGAGGATGAAGATGGCTCGGGGCAGGATGGGGATGGATGGTGTTTCAGGAGAGAGTGAGCTCTGAATTGAGCCCTAAAGGTCGCAGAGGATGGAGATCAGAAAGGCCTTCCTGGCCAAGGAACTGCATGTCCAAAGTCTCTGTACATCTGGGCCACACTACGTTGGGTAAAAGGGCTAAAGCCTAGATTCTAATTCTGGGACTGGGATGAGGACAGGGGAGTCAGGTCATGAAAGCCCTGGAATTTTATCATTTGAAATTCAGATTTTACCCTAATGGACATTCAGATTTTGTCCTGGAGATAGATGCTTAAGAGTTTTAAAAATTAGAGTAAGGTTCAGATTGTGACTTAGAAAGATTATGCTCAGGAGGGTAGAGGGAAGGTGATGGAGAAAGGGGGAACAGATTACAAAGATCTACATATAACCTCCTCCCTGGGGGACAGACAGCAGAGAAGTGGGTGAATGGTGATGTTGGACAGTGTAAGACATGAAAATTTTTTTTATAAATTATCAAGGCTTCGTGAGGGAGGGATGAGAAAAAATGAGGAGCTC
>NW_022103915.1:32982396-32983274 GCF_000313985.2 Echinops telfairi
GGCTCTTCCCTGCACGCTGGACTCCAAGCCATCGTGCTCTCCTGACCTCCGGCCCTGCTCACCTAGACTCTGACTTCATCCAAGCCCGGTCTCCAGGCACACTTCAGCTTTCCTCTTCCGTGTTTTCCAACTTCATTTTTAGCTTTGCTTCAGCTTCCCCAGACCTGGCATTTCTCTCGGTCTTCATGATCCAGTGCCAAGCCTTGTCCCAATGTGTGCGTGTCTTCTAATTTTGAGCATTCCAAAGGTTAGTACTGCCAGGCTAGTCGCGGTCAGTTTGTGCCTTTCCACGGTTCTCTCAGCTGCAGGCAGTTCCTGGATCCCTGCACGGTTAGCTAGCGTTTCACTCTCTGTGGGATCACCCGTTGTCTGGACGATGCTCCTTGGACTGCCTTTAACCACCAACCTGTCTTTGCTTTGGCATTTGCACTAGCTCTTCTCTCATCTTTCCATGGTTGGCTGCCTCCTCCTTGCCATTCAGATGGCCAACTCTTCAGAGGAGACTCCCTTGACCACCTGATCTTAAGTAGCTACCCAGTGCCTCACTTCCACCTTCGTTTTCTTTTCTTTTAAATACTTTTATTGGGGCTCTTACATTCTTATCACAATCCATATATACATCCAGTGTGTCAAGCACATTTGTACCTATGCTGCCACCATCATTTTCATTCTCTTCCCACTTGAGGCCCTGAGATCAGCTCCCCATTTCTTCTCCCTCCCTCCCCACCTTCCCTCATGAACCCTCGATAAGTTATAGATGATAATTTCCATATCTTGCGCCATCCTCCGTCACTTCTCACCTACTTTTCTGTTATCTGTCCCCCTGGGAGGGGGTTCTAGATTGATCCTTGTGATCGATTCCCCCTCTCTCCCCCACC
>NW_022103915.1:32984270-32985528 GCF_000313985.2 Echinops telfairi
ATCCCCCTGGAACTATTGGTCCATTCTTTTCATCTCTGAATTATTTATCCCGCCTATCTTATCTAGCTAGATCATTTGCTTTTCTTATTACGATCTGATTGTTTTCAATACCTGTGTCTCTGTCTTCCACTATTTGAATGTACATCTCTGCAAAGGAGAGTCTGTGTGGGAATTAAGTGTCATGCTGTCTCCAGCACCCAGAACAGTGCCTGGCAATATGATAGGTGTGCCATAAAGCTTAAAAGACTTACTGAATGAATCTATTCTTCGGTTGCTATCCCCAACCCCTCTGTCTCCCTGCTTTCTGCACCCTCTAAAGCAGTGGTTCTCAACCTTCCTCATGCTGTGACCCTTTAATAGAGTTCCTCATGTTGTGGTGACCCCCGCCCCCACCATAAAATTATTTTCGTTACTACTTCATAACTGTCATTTTGCTACTGTTATGAATCGGGTGATCCCTGTGAAAGGGTTGTTCAACCCCCAAAGGGGTCGTGACCCACAGGGTGAGAATCAGTGCTCTAAAGGAAAGCCTGCTTGAAACATGAGTGTTGATGTTATGGGAATATCAACTCATCGGCCACCAGTTCATTTCACCGCTTGGATGGTGATTCTTTCTCATTTTGTTTTCTCCTGCACCACTGCCTTGATTGGTGGTGATTAGCAGAGAGTGGTCCATTTATGTGAAACACCTGCTTCCCACCTGTGTCTCTCCCCTCTCCCCCATGAGCAGTCAGCTCTGGACCCCGTGCAGGAAGCTGGTGGGTGTCCTTCATGGCTGAGTGGGCTCCGAGAGGTTCTTTCCAGGAGTCTGATCCAAACTGCACCATCTGGGTGACCACCTGCATATCATTCTCCCAGCCTTGTGTGGAATGCATCTGCCTGCGTGTGAAAGAGTCCTGGAGAGATTTGTGGGCATCAAGGAGGATTGGCAGAAAAATGAGCCCAAGAAGAAGAGCGGAGCCAGAGGGAAGCAGTTTCTCCTTGGTGAGCTAGGTTGTGATTTAATTGGTCTCCTTTCACGTCAATGAACTCAGCACATACCAGTTGCAAAGACTGTGGGCTTTGCATCACTCCGATCAGCACATTCTGGAGAGAGTAGACGCGTGTGTCAACGTTTATTTCACCCCAACTCAGGGTTGGAAAGCCAGACTTGGCACTGAAAGGGTCCTCCACTGGAGAACCACCCAGCTGAAGGCTATGCTCATGACCTTCAGCTGATGGCTGCCCAGTCAATTCCAACTCACGGGGAGCCCACAGG
>NW_022103915.1:32985628-32986728 GCF_000313985.2 Echinops telfairi
TGGAGAACCACCCAGCTGAAGGCTATGCTCATGACCTTCAGCTGATGGCTGCCCAGTCAATTCCAACTCACGGGGAGCCCACAGGGGTCAGAGGGGACCTATGCTCCCGGGTCTTCATTGGCTGACTTTTTGAAAGTAGATCATGAAGTCGTTCTTCTAGGGAAGGTTAGATGGATTTGAACCACACATTTTGGTTAGCACAACCCAGGGGCTCTGCTTATGCTCCTGACTCATGCATTCCAGCCAAGTCATTCATTCAACACCTGCTCAGGCTAAAAACCCAAAACCCGAACTCACTGCCATCCAGGCAATTATGATACACGGCAGCTCTATGGGACAGAGAACTGCCTTCCAGGCTTTCTGAGACTGTAACCCTTTACACAGACAAACCGCCTCCCCCAGAGCATGGGAGTTCAGACCACCGGCTTTTATGGTTATCACCTGAGCACTTAACGCGTGGATGCCTTAGATTACCTTAACAAAAGAAAACAAAGCAAAAAACAAAACCCCAAACAACAACAAAATTAACCCACTGTCATCAATCCAGTTCTGACTCAGAGCAACACGATAGGACAGAGTAGAATTGCTCCTTTGTGTTTATATCGGAAGCAGATATAGCCTCATCTTTCTCCCAGGAAGCAACTGATGAGTTTGAACCTCTGACCTTCTGATTAGCAGCTCAATTTATAGCCTCCTACAGCACTAGGATTCCTTCAGTCAGGCTGTACTCGGTGCTAATTACGGAATGTTTTCCTTTAGGTCCGTGAGAAGACTCAAGGTAGCAAGAGTCAACACGTTTGATTGGATGGCTCTCAGTAGAGTACACCCATCAAAGCTAGAGCGGGCCTTGGGTAAACTTGGGGCTGGCACTCAATTTGGAAACTCCATTTGAAGACACGTCTGATTTATTTGCATGTGTGATTCTGTCATTTTGTGTCCCAATTACATTCCTCTCAAGTTGAGGGCCCATTGGGTAATAAGGTGACTTACAACTGTCTCTACTTTTTTTTTCCCTTGGTGCTTTTGAAGTGCCCATGAAATGCCATACATCGTGATAGACATCACCCTAAACTCCAAACTCACTGCCTTCGAATTGATTC
>NW_022103915.1:32986828-32987394 GCF_000313985.2 Echinops telfairi
TTTTTTCCCTTGGTGCTTTTGAAGTGCCCATGAAATGCCATACATCGTGATAGACATCACCCTAAACTCCAAACTCACTGCCTTCGAATTGATTCTGACATCTACAGGACAGAGTAGAAGCTTCCTGTGTGGGTTTCCGAAACTGTAACTCTTCCCTGGGGTAGAAGGCTTTATCCTTCTCCCTGAGAGCAACGAGAGGGCCCCAACTGATGACCCCAGGTTAGCAGCCCAACAAATCACTGCCACGCCTCCAGGAGCTGCAAAGTCGACTCTCACAGCAGCCTTGCCCTGAAGGACCCCATAGGCAGGCAGGGGAAATACATCATACATTGCTACAAGCTCATACAGGGACCCTTATCCCAAACTAAGGAGCCCCGGTGTAGCGGTAGGATAAGCACTGGACTGCGAACCACGAGGTCAGTAGTTCAAACCTATTAGTCTCTTCAAGGGAGAAAGATGAGGCCGTCTACTCCTCTAAACATTTAGTCTCTGAAACCCTAGGCAGACGGTCTGCTTTGGTCTACAGCAGCGATTCTCAACCTGTGGGTCGTGACCCCTTGGGGGGG
>NW_022103915.1:32987610-32990304 GCF_000313985.2 Echinops telfairi
CAGGGGTCGCCCGATTCATAACAGTAGCAAAATGACAGTGATGAAGTAGCGACGAAAGTAATTTTGTGGTTGGGGGTGTCACTGCCACGTGAGGAACTATGAAAGGGCCACGGCACGAGGAAGGTTGAGAACCACTGCTGTAGAGGGTCTCGATGCATCAGAATCAGCTGGATGGCAGTGGGCTGGGTTCCTGGGTTTATCCCAAACTTGAGGACAAGCCACTCCTGGAGACAGGTGAACGCTAACAAGCCCAGGACTCGGAGGCCCAGCATTTGGTGAGGAGGGAGGAGGTGGAGGGCCAGAGCTTCGGGAGTAACTCGCGGCAGGTGCACAAAGGCAAGTGGTAAGAGGAAAGCTGCACGGCAGGTAGGGCCGCAGCCTGGCATGCTGGGGGTGCCAGTTGTCTGACTGGCATTGGATGCCATCCTGAGGGCAAGAGAGGCAGGGCAGGACTTGAGCAGAGGCACTTCATGGTCAGAGCGGGGTTTCAGGAGGATGATCTGGCTGGTACGTGAAGAGTGGGCAGGGAGCGGGCAGGACTGCGTGCAGAGTGCCCAGGGCTGTACACAACTCCAGTGACAGTGGCGTGGAGGAGAGTGACTGGGCTGCAGATATATTGGGGAGCGAACCCACTGGCTGTGGGAAAGTGGGGCGAGGGAAAGGATGAGCCCCAAATGTTAAGCTTGTAGAAATGAAGGAGTGTGTGTGTGTGTTGGGGGCGGGGGATGGCACCATGAACCAAGATGTGCGCATAAAACCAACAACAGAGCCCAGGAGAAGCAGTGAGAGCACTCTTCTCTCTGTCCATGGGATGCCTGGATTGTCCCACTGACCAGGAGGACAGGAGGCCCCACCTACTGGGGCCACTAAGGACCCCTCTCCTTCCCAGAGGTTCCCTGAGAAACAGGACTTTTGTTTAATCTTCTTGGAAAGCCTGACGGGGATGGGACAGCCTTGGGCACTAGGTAATGGTCACCTGTCTGTAAACTATGGAGGAGGGTTCCCAAGCCAACAGGCTCTCTAGGGACTCTGGACGCTGCCCTGGAATATGAGAAGGACTCTCAGCTTGTCCTTGCTCACCCAAGCAGGGAGCGCGGCAGAGGGCAGGGCGTTGCCTGGGAGCGCGGCCCAGGGGAGCTATCCTTCTGACGATGTCTGACCGTGGCCTACCGGGGTCATGTAGGAAGCTGAAGGTCTACTTGAGAAAGAGTATCTGCATAGATTATGCCAACAGGGCTCTGCTTTTGCTGAAAAGCCATTTCAAAGCCACTTCATTCTCCACCTGCATTTGGCTAATAGCCTGATTACAGCCACACTAATAACCTTCAAACACTCTCAGGAGCGGCCTTGTCTCGGAAAGGTGCTGCCCCTCCCCACCCCCTCCCTGGCAGGCTTGCCTCCCTGCCTCGGTGCCCTGTTTCATGCTTCTCCGGAGCTGCGGTGACAGCAGCTGTTCATCCCTCGCAGGGCCCAAGTTGCTTGGAGGAGAGGCAGATGGCTGTGGGCTAATTCCTGAAGTGTACTTCTGGGGACCGTCAGGCCCGGCTCCCAGGCTGACATATCCCACACTGGGCTGTGGGTCGGAGCAGGAGCAATACTCCATGAATATGGATGCCGCGGCCTGCGGCTGATTGCCTCGCTCCTGAGGGGGCAAAGCTCCCGCCTGGGGTGGACATGTCATTTTTGCTGAGATGCAGGGTCAGGAGGAAGGGTTTGTCCTCTGAGTCACAAGGCAGGGTGTTTTAAGATTGAGGATGCTGGTCACTCAGAGGAAGGAGCGTCTGCCTGGAGATGCAGCGTGGGCTTCGAGAATGATGCAGCGTGCTGTCTGCTACACGTTCTTCGGCCCGATTCTTGCTTCTTGATCTGGCAGCACCCAGTTCGAGACTGGGTGGGTACAGGGTTGCTGGAGATTCCTACCTCTTAGGTGGAAGAACAAACATCCAGGTGTCTTCCAAGTCTAAGGGCCTAGGTGTCCTGAAGGGAGATCTGGTGATACCAGGAACCCACTAGTTACTCTCTGGGAGGACACGACCTGGTGGTCTGCTCCCATGAAGCTTACAGCTTGGGGAACCCTGAAGTTCCACTCTGTCCTGCAGGACAGCTATGCGCTGGGATCAACTTGATAGCACCCCACAGCAGGTGTCCTGGTCCATGTCTTAGGATGGATTCTGTCCCTGCTTGCTTACTCTTTGTCTCCTTTCCATTGTGTCCAAATCCTATCCAACCTCACCTCCACGTCTTACCTTCTCCATCCCTTCCTGGTTGGTGGCTCCAGTAGAGACCACCTTTGACTGTCTGAAGAACTCAATAACAGCTCTTCACCATCCTGCTGTTCCACCTGGTTCTCATCTACCCAGGAAGGTGGTGAAGACCTCGTTCTCAGGGGCCATGCTTTTCTTGTGCGTCACTGGTAATCTCTGGCCCTTAGTGCTGGGCCACCAATCTTCTTAGGGACCAGTCTTCAGGATATTCAGGGGGCTGGCCATCGCCACTGGCTATTAATACCCTAGCACTGTGGGAAAGCCTCTTGCCATGAGAGGTCCCACCAAAGATTATATAGCCTCCCCTTCAGGACCCCCAGGCATCCTAGCTGGGCATCTCCTCCCTGCCTGGATCCCTTATAGCAGGCATCCTCAAACTATGGCCCGAGGACCACATGCGGCCCACTGAGGACATTTATCCGGCCCGCCG
>NW_022103915.1:32991446-33024805 GCF_000313985.2 Echinops telfairi
CAATTAGCCTTGGGGCATGACAGATGGACAGTTTATGAGCCAGCGCGAGGGCGAGGGCAAGAGTAAGAGGTGGAGCACGCCTAGCTGGAGGTGAGACAGGAGAGTGGGCAGAAGCCAGTTGATGTTTTTCCTTTAAGGGTCCAGACTTGATCTCATCCTGGGTCTCTTTCTCCACACCAGACCCGTTGTTTGTCTCCCAAAGGCCATGGATGATTGAGCCTAAACCTCCTCCTTTTCCCGAAGGATCCCTTAAGACTGCTTTCATCCACCTGACAAATGCCTACTTCTCTAGGAAGCACCCGTTCAGATATCAGCTGTCTCTTGTAGTTTCCCCTGACTCTTGCTTTCTAGAATCCCAAAATATTTCATCGTTCCTTCTATGTTCTCCTATGGGTGAGATGTGCTACTGGCTGATTCCTGTGACCTCTTTCAGGATCTGGAACATGCCCCAATCATCTTTGCATCCCAGTACCTAGTCCAGTACCTGACACCTGGTGGGAACTCAGTATACATTTATGAGACAGGACTGAGTAATTCCTGATGGCAACAGGGAGCCACAGAGATGCTTTAATCAGAAAACAGTTCTATTAGATAGTGCTAGAGGATTTAGGGTAGAGGCAGAGATGTTTCTACCAAAAGTCAAGGTCAAGAGGTGGACTTCTGCTAAGGCAAAGGCAGGAGGAATGAATGGAACAAAACCGTAACTGGCAGGATTTGATGTTAGCTGGGTGAAGTCTTGCCATCCTTGCCTCTAAGGAGGCTGAAGGAGAAAAGGGTTTAAAGGTTGGGCCCGAGGTTCTTACAGTAGGTCCACGGGGTTTCATTAATGGTGGTTGGCACATGGTGTCCTAAGTATGTCTCAGAAGAAGGTAACAGTTATTTCAAGCCAGAGAAAAATTCACATAGACTTTCCCTTGTCAAATTAGTGACGTGAAGATCTCTCAGATCAGGAAACTAAGTGCAAATGGTCAGATCAGGGATACTGCCGTTTTGTGTTCTAGGCAGGAAAGAAAAGTAGATAGGGTCTAAGTCAGAACCCAAGGTTAAGGGAAACAAAAATAAACCCCAAACCAAAATGTGAGCCGCGGCCTCAAGCAGACCCTGACTCACAGCGACACTGGGACAGAGGAGCACCTCCCTTGGGACAGAGGAGCACCCCTCTTGGGACAGAGGAGCACCCCCCTTTGGGTTTCTGAGGCTGTGACCCTTCATGGGAGCAGGAAACCTCGTCTTATCGTTAGCAGCCAACACCGGCGACGCCAGCAGAGCTGCTCGGGGCCGTGGCTCAGACAGGAGAGCAGTGTGAAACATCTCTCTCTGGTGTGTTTGTCATGACATCCATGGTAAACCGAATCCTGCCTTCTTCAAATTCTATCTCCGTGGGTGCTTTTCAGGGTGGGTGAAAAAGGGACCAGCTCTAGGGCTAGGAAGGGTGGGGAAGAAAGCGGTCCGTGTGACAAGCCGATGAGTGATATGCAAGGGTCGTTCCCTGGCCCGAATTAAGTGTAGACATCTGTTCATGAGAGTGTTTTTCCAGATGTCTGGCATTTGGACAAGGTCAACCACCCTTTGGAGTCCCCGAATGGTGCAAATGTCAGCTCTCACCCACGAACTGCAGGGCGGGCAGGGTTAACCCACCCAGAGTCACCTTGGAAGGAAGACCCGGTGATCTGGTTTTGAAGAACCCCGCCTTACAAACCCTGGGGCCATAACCCGTTTGTCACAGCACAGAGAATCCACTGGACAGCAACTGTCATGTTTGTTGTTTGGAGCATCCTTTGTTGTTGTTGTTGTTAGATGCCATCGAACCCTCTGCAGAACCCTCTGCACAATAGAACAAAACTCTGCGTGGTCCTCTGTCACCCTCACAATTGTTCCTATGCCTGAGGGCATGCATGCAGCCACTGTGTCCATCCATCTCCCTGAGGGCCTTCCTCTTTGTCACCGTCCTTCCACTTCATCAAACATGATGTCCTTTTCCAGGGATTGGTCTCTCCTGACAATATGTCCAAAGTCTTTAAAAAGGAGTCTTGCCATCCTGGCCTCTGAGGAGCTCTCCGGCCTTCCTTCTTCTACTACAGATCCGTCTGTCCTTTTAGCAGGCCGTGGGACTTTCGCTATTCTTCTCCAGCACCACAATGCAAACGCATTGATTCTTCTGCCGTTGTCCTTATTCAATGTCCAACTTTCACAAGCATGTGATGCAGTGGAGAATAGCATGCTTGCATCCAGGCACCCCTTAGTCCTCAAAGTAACACCCTTGCTCTTCAATGCTCTAAAGAGGTCTTGGATAGCAGATTTACATACTGCAAAATGTCTTTCAAGACTGCAGCTGGGAACAAAAAATCTTACCATAGTGAATGATGGGGGGAGTGCGGAGTGGAGATCTAAAGCCCATTAGTAGGCCACTGGAGATCCCCTTGCAGAGGGGTCTAGGGGAGGAGATGAGCCAGTCAGGGTGCGATGTAACAATGATGAGAAATTCAACTTTCCTCTAGTTCCTAAAGGTTTCCTCCCCGCTCCCACTACCATGACTCGAATTCTATCTTGCAAGACTGGCTAGACCAGAGGAGGTACACTGGTACAGATAGGAACTGAAAATACAGGGAATCCAGGATGGATGAGCCCTATAGGACCAGTGGTGTGAGTGGCAAAACAGGGAGGGTAAAGGGAGAATGGGTAGGGAAGAGGGAACCGATTACATGGAACTGTGTGTGACCTCCTCCCTGGGGGACAGACAACCGAAAAGCGGATGAAGGGAGAAGTCGGACAGGGCAAGATATGACAAAATACCCATTTATAAACTATCAAGGGCTCATGAGTGAGGGGGGAGCGGGGAGGGAGGGGAAAAATGAGGACCTAATGTCGGGGGTTTAAATGGAGAGAAAATGTTTTGAGAAACGATGTACAAATGTGCTTTACACAATTGATGTGTGTATGGATTGGGATAACAGTTGTATGAGCCCCTAATAAAATGTTAAAAAAAAAAAAAAAGACTGCAGCTGGAGACTTTACTTTGTGCGTAAGCTCTTTCAGTGTCAGACATGCTGAGCCTGTTCTTTCTTTGGGGCTTTTAATTCTAGGTCCTTGAACATTTCAATATAATATTGGGCTTTCTCTTCTGGAGCTGCCCTTTGACATTTCTATTCGGCTCCTCGACTTCATTCTTCCTTCCATTTGCTTTAGCGACTCCGATGAAGAGTGAGTTTCAGAGTCTCTTCTGACATCCACTTGATCTTTTCTTTCTTTCCTGTCTTCTTCGTGATCTTTTGCTTTCTTCATGAATGATGGTCCTGGTGTCCTTCCACGGCGCCTCAGATCTTCGGTCATCAGAGTTCAATGTGTCAACTCTGCTCTTGAGAGGTTCTTGAGATTCAGGTGGGATAGACTGAAGGTCGGATTCTGGCTCCTGCGGACTTGTTTTCATTTTCTGCAGCTTTATCTTGAACGTACATAGGAGCAGTTGATGGTCCGTTCCACTGTTGGGTCCTGGTCTGGCTACAGCTGCTGCTATTGAGCGTCTCCATCGTGTCTTCCCACAGATTTGAATTCTGTGTATTCCACCTTGGGAAGCCCATGTGTTTAGTCACCTGTTGTGTTGTTGAAAAAAGGCATTTGCTACGAATAAGTCATTGGTTTTACAAAATTCTATCATGTGATCTCCAGCTTCATTTCTATCACTAAGTTCATCTTGTCCAATTACTGTTCCTTCCTCTTTGTTTCTAACATTTGCATCCCAATTGCCAATAACTATCAATGCATCTTTGATCAATTTCTTACTGGAGTCATTGGTAGAATTCTTCAATTTCTTCATCACTAGCTTTTGCAGTTGGTGCATACATTTGAATAATAGTTCACTGATTGGATTTCCTTGACGGTGGCTAGATCTGTTCCAATCGCAGATTGTACTGTATTTCATGGTGGATTTAGCAAGATCCTTTCTGACAATGAATGCCGCACCATTCCTCCTTATTGTATCATCCCCAACAGAGTCAATCATATGATTTTCTGACTCAAAATGGCCAATACCAGTCCATTTCAGCTCAATAATGCCTGAGGTATCAATCTTCATGAGTTCCAGTTCATTTTTGGCCACTTTCAATTTTCCTAAATTCATACATCACACATTCCAAGTTACAATCCTTAGAAGATTTTTGCAAGTGTTTTTCTTGACCTTGAGGGGTGCCCCATCAGCAAATGAAGATCCCGAAGGCTGCACCCCACAGGCTGTACCCGACTCATGTCACCACAGTTGACTCCCCTCCCGGAAATCAGCTCCTCTTCAGCCACGTGTCGAAGTTCCTTGGACCCGAGAGGCCCATCCTCCAGCAGTCTCTCTGACGATGCTCTGCTGCCTTGGTTTAGGCTTTCAGTATCTGAAGATGCTTCGAAATGATGTCCTCCTCTGGATGGGGAGCCGAGCTCTTCCTCGCTGTCTGCGCTTGGTCTGGAAGCTCCGCTGCAACCTGTTCATGTTGGGCGACCCTGGTGGCATTTGAAACACCAGTGACAGAGCTTCCGGCAGCACAGCAGCACCCAAGCCACCACAGTACCACAAACTGACAGCCAAGTGGGAGAACATCCTTAGCAGATCATATTTTAAGCATTTATTTGCTTAGAAAATAATCCTTTTATTTATGTATTTTAAAATTATTTATTTGTTTTTAAGAAAAATGTAGACTGGGCACAGAGCGAATAGAATAATCTTTTCTACCCAGTTATTTTCCCAAGTCTTTTTTAATGTCCCAAAGTTTCATGAACAGAACAGGGAAGCTGCCCTGAACTGAACTCAACACTTTGGAATCAGAAAATAATCTTCTAGGTGCCAATATAGAATTCTAAGCGGTCCAAAGACCAAACGATGCATTGTGTTGGAGAAATCTGCTGCTTGACTTCTTGAAACTCTCGAGAAGCCAGGGTGTGACTGTGAGGACTGAGGCGTGCCTGTCCTGAGCCATGGTGTTTTTAATGGCCTCCGATGCAGGTGAAAGGTGGACACTGAACCAGGAAGACGGAGGAAGAGATGCATTTGAATTATGGTGCTTCCAGAGGCTATTCAAAGTGCCACGGCTGTCCAAAGAACAAGTCACTCTGTCTTGGGAGAAGGACAGCCAGAATGCTCCTGAGACTTCTTTGCAAATGTGTTCTTGATGTCATCAGGAGAGCCCAGTCCCTGGAAAAGGAACTGCTTGGTCAAGGAGAGGGGCGGCGATAAAGAGGAAGGCCCCATACAAGATGGGTGGACACCGTGGCTACAACAGTGGGCTCCATCAGAGGAACGATTGGGAGGCTGGCGCAGGACCGGGCTCAGAACGGACTCGACAACAGTCGAATTCTGGACAAGAGAAAAACATTCTTGATATCCTTGGTGTCACCCCCGAGTTAGAGACAGCTCAGGATGTGGTGGTTACTCTCAAAGGACACGTCCCCCGGCTATGCCTCTCAGTTGGACACTTCAGATCTGTGTGATGAGATCTTTTTCTAGGCCACATATTTTAGTAAACACCATGGGGGCACAGCTTTGGGTGCCTGGTGCCCAGCTTCAATGACTGATACAGGAGCAATGGTTCCAGAAATAAAAGGGAGTTCTCTTTCCAGAGGCCCAAACTGCTCCCCCCCCCACCACCACCCAGCTCATGTGCTCACTGCCCGGGAAGGCTTGAGACATCTCCGAGCTTTGAGCCCTCCAATTGGAGCCCGGATTTAGAACTTAAGGGAGATGAGTGTTGCTGCTGTAATTTGCTTGATTTTCTGTTCTCTGAAAATGATTTGTTCTTCTCAAGGTACAGTGAGCAGCTGGTTGGAAGCACTAAGGGGCTGGGAGCAGCCAGCTGGCCTAGTGTGCTGAGAGCCCCTGATTGACCGCCAGGAAAAGACAGCCAGATTCTAGCTCGCCAAGCCCGTCTGCATGGGGGCATTCGGGGGCATCAGATAGAAGCAGCCCCCTCCGCAGCAAGTCCCTAAGGACATCAGAGTGTCAGACACCTTTGCAGTAACCCCTGCTCATCTGACAACGTGTTTGCAAAGTTGGGCTTTGCAAAATGGCTGACATGAGCAGGCAGAAGGGTGTATGCCTCAGGGTGCAGAAAGCAGTCTTTGAAATCACTGACTGGCCTGGTCTGTCTGCGGCCAGTAGTACATGAAAGGACCCGCATGTGTTGGAGGCCTGGCCCTTTTACTCCAAATTGCCATCGTTGATTTTCTTTCTATTACAGTTTACGCGGTGGGGGGCTGTCAATGGAACCTTTTGTGGGGAGGATGAGAGAATCTTGTTTTCTTGTCAGGAATGTGCCCAGCCTTCTATGGCCACACGGAGACATTTTAGGGGTGTCTAACCTGGTTTTAAAGGACCTGGAGGCAATGTCCTAAATAGAAAAGCTGGGAGGACATCATGCAGGTTGCTTCTGGGGCCAGGAAAACGAAAGGTGACAGGGGAGCGGCAGGTGAAGGAGAATCTTCCCTCTGCCAGGTTCATGGAGACTGACATTCGGTTGGAGGCATTTCACCTTGAGCCATAGCGAGGGCTCTAATTCCTGAAAAACCAAAGGGTTGTCATCTTCAGACTGCCTCACCGAGGAGGCAGCTCTGCAGGATGACTGCGGAAGGAAGCCCGAGGGATGGGGAGCTTTCACCAGACTTTCCCGGAGAACTGCTGTGGCAAGGCCTGCTGGGATGGCAGATGAAAGGGAGGGCAGGAAGCTGATGACAAGCCTGCTGCGGGCTCCACTGCGCAGGCACCACACACAGCACCGGCTTCCAGGTGGGACTGGCTTGTATTTCCGGAAGGGATGTAGGTGGTGGAGAAAAGTGTGTCAGGAGGAGGATTGGAATAAAATTGGAAGCAGTCATGGCTCTGGCCTTACTTTCTGGCCAATGATCAGTGGACTGTCCAGGAGCCCCTGCCTCTTCTGAAAGAGCACTGGTTGGCCATTCTAGTCTCTTCCCAGCCTCAATACCTTGCCCGCTGGATCTCTAGGTCCTGTCTCCACGTTCCTCTGGGAAAAAGACTCTTGTCTTCAACTCTCAGGCTCCTCCTCAGCGCAGTTCCTCAACGTTTGTCATTCTGAGTTACACTTAGCATTCGCTGGTGCAACCTACACCCTTTTGGCTTGCTGGATTCTTGGCTCCTCCATTCCAGCCTACTCGTTCATCTCCAGGTCAGTTACCCCCATGGACACTTCAGGAGAAAGCATACGATAAGGAACTGATAGCACTGGAGGAAAAGCCCAAGTTGTGCTGAAGGCTTTGGTGAGTTTAAGAAAGGGCTTCAGGAATCGACAGAAGAGCAATTGAGATGTTTCAACAAACAAAGGTAACGTTGGAAGCCCCCCGCTGTTCGTCAAGAGACTTGGAAACCAGGCAAAAGAGATCCATATCTGTGCCCATTCCAAAGAAAAGCGATCTGACGGAATGTGGGAATGATTGAAAAAATCAAAATCAGTTGCCGCAGGACATTGACAAGGAACTGCTCAAAATTTAAGCCAGAGTCAGAAGACACTAGCATGTTCTCTAGCTGGGTTTTATTGACTCTGCAGAGATATATGACTGCGTGGATCCCATAACATGATGGACAGCAGTGCAAAGATGGAGATTTCCAGAACAATTCATTGCGCTCCCGTGGCACCTGCACGTAAATCATCAGGAGTCCTTGAAACAAGGGCATACCGCATGGTTTAAAATCAGGAGAGGTGGGTGTCAGGTTGCATCTTTTCACCGCACAGACTCCAATCTGTCTGGTGAACAAATGATTCAAGAACCTGGCCGTTAGGAAGAAGAAGGTGTCATCAGGATTGGCGAATGGCTCACTAGCCACTCATTCTGCTGCTGAAAGGCATATATTGACTTGAAGCACATGCTGATGAAGATCAACGGCTACAGCTTAGGATGGATGACACCTCAGTGTAAGAAAGCTGTAAAACAGTGTGAGAAAATGCCTTACAACTGGGCCAATAAGAACATCTTGACAAACTAGGAAAATATTGGAGTTGTTAAGGATTTCATTTTATTCCCATCCATAATCAATGCACATGGAAGCAGCGGTCAGGAATGCGGACAACATACTGCATTGGGCAAATCTGCTATAAAAACGTCGTTAAAGTGCTTAAAAGCCAAGATATCACTTTCAGGACTAAGGTGTGTCTGACCCAAGCCAGGGTATTTTTAAAAAATCGTTTTATTAGGGGCTCATACGACTCTTATCACAATCCATACATACATCAATTGTGTCAAGCACATTTGTACATTCATTGCCCTCATCATTCTCAAAACTTTTGCTCTCCACCTAAGCCCCCGGCATTAGGTCCTCATTTTCTCCGTCCCTCCCCGCTCCCCCCTCCCTCATGAGCCCTTGATAGTTTATAAATTGGTATTTTGTCATAGCTTGCCCTGTCCGATGTCTCCCTTCACCCACTTTTCTGATGTCCGTCCCCCAGGGAGGAGGTCACATGTAGATCCTTGTAATCGGTTCCCTCTTTCCACCCCACCCTCCCTCTGCCCTCCCAGTATCACCACTCAACCACTGGTCCTGAAGGGATCATCCGTCCTCCAAGCCAGGGTATTTTCAATGCCTCGCATTCATTCAAAAGCTGGACAATGAATACGAGAGACCAGTGAAGAATCAGTGCCTCTGAGTGATGGTGCTAGTGAAGAATTGATAGGCAACACCATGGACTGACTGCCAGAAGAACAAACACATCTATTTTGGAAGAAGTACAACTAGAATGTTCTCTAGAAGGGCATTTGGCAAGGCAGTGTCTCATATATTTGGGTAATGGATTCAGGAGGGAGTAATCCCTGGAGAAAAGACATCATGCTTATTAAAATTGAGGAAGACACTCAAAGAAATGGATTGACAGTGCTATGATAATGGGTTTAAAACATAGCTACAGTTGTGAGGATGGTGGCGGACTGGGCAAGGTTTCATGCTGTTGAACATAGGGGTCACTATGAGTTGAAATCAACTCAGTTGTACCTAACAGTCAACAACCACAGGCATAACCTGGGTGCCTCACAATCGCTCTAGCCCTCATGGAACAAACTCCACCCTTCTATCATTTCACCCCCTTGCTGCCTTAGTCCTAGGAAATCTGATCTATCCTCATCTTCTTTTGACCCTGTTTTGAGTCTACTAAGCCCACACAGTTCCTCCCCCCGGGCTTGACTCCCCTGGAAACTTTCACATTGCTTCTCCATTTCCAACCCCCATATTGGCTGCCACCAAGGAGCTTTCCATTCTACTGCAGTACCTGGTGAATCTGCCTCCCCCTCCATCCTTACTGTTAGACATTACCCCGGTACTAACCCTTTCCAGAGGGGGCCTGGGGGCGGAGTGAGTACACGTTGGCTGCTGACCCCAACGTCGGCAAATTGAACCTACTAGCTGCTCAGTTCGCCTGTAAAGAATCACACTCTCAGAAAGCCATAGGGGCTGTTCTGCTCTGTCCTATAGGGTCTTTATGGGTCAGACTTGACTTAAAGGCAGCGAGTGAAGGCTTAGTCTCTCTTTGGTCTCTAGTTTTACCCGTTAGCTTTCACTTCCCTCCAGTCCTCTATACTCTATGTTCCAGTTCGAGGGGCCACCCGATGCTTGCTAAACAAGCAGGTCATGAACAAGGTGTGGCTGGGTGTTTGACTTCCTCGAACTTCAGTGGTGGTGGGGGGTGGAGGGGAGAGAATCACCATCCATCTGATGCTGATTCTTATGAACTGGGTTTCAAAAATACATCCTGTCTCCAGCTTTTTTTTAAAAAAGTCAATCTGACACTAGCCAGCCCTCCACAGCACTCTACTTCTCTTTCGGCTTCAATAAGCCATTTCAATGGCCACGCAGAACTCACGGACAATGTTTAAAGTGATGACGTTTATTATGGAAATGGCAGGTGACAATCAGGATAAGAGCAACTCAGCATATACCTTTTTGATCGGAACAGTTTCTCGGTCTCTTGACCCTTTGCCCCTGAGACCCTTGGATCAGCCCAGACTTTCTCTGCTTGGGCAAGTATTACAAAGCTCTTTCGTTCTGCTACTGTGTGCCAAGAGGTACCCATTCTGCTTTGGTGTTCAGCCCTCTAGTTTCATGAGTCTGCAAGTCTAGCTCAACCAACAAATGCCAGGGGACATCCCACTATGCCAGCACGCCTTCTGCCTAAAAATACTCAGCTTTTTCTCACTCTGTGTTGTGTGTTGGTGATCTTAGGCCTTCCAGGAATCCTCCAACCCAAAGTTGGGTCAGGGAGCCCACCACCACATCATCTCCTGTGGTTTGGTCTCCTGGTTCTACTGCTGCCAGTTCTCGGTGTACTTACTGCCTTACGCTGTCTACAGTATTATATAGCTCTCATGCTGTTGGGTCTAGGAGGTTC
This sequence comes from Echinops telfairi, assembly GCF_000313985.2. Taxonomy (NCBI): domain Eukaryota; kingdom Metazoa; phylum Chordata; class Mammalia; order Afrosoricida; family Tenrecidae; genus Echinops; species Echinops telfairi. The sequence goes on from NW_022103915.1 coordinate 33,001,808, forward strand.
TTTGCACGGGGACCCTAGGCCCAATGGATGTGCTGTATTTCCAGTTCCAGTTGTCTTTCTTGGTCATAGAGAAGCCCCCCACCCACCCCCAATCTCTTTTAATCCCAGTGGGATGGCAAAACTAACCAACTCCCCTTATTTGGATTCCACATGACTTACTTGCCTGGTTCCATTCCCACTCCATGCACCTTGTTCGAATCATTAGCAAATTGTCCAATTGATGGGCCACCAGCCCCTCATTGGTATCATTCCACTCAATCATGTGGTGAAAGTGACAAGACCGTGGGGAGAAAGGCCATAACAAGGCAATCAACCCATTGACTGGCATCAGGTCACCTTCTTCCTTCGTCCCACTGGTCCGTGCAATTCACTGTCCCCTCTGATACCCATGCTTCCTCGCTTTGTGTCACTACTGGTGGTTTACATATCTCTGTCGTCTACAAAGTGTGGTTTTTGAGGACAAAAGCCACTTTTACTTGACTCTACAAGAGTAGCAATGCCCGCCCTCTAGTCAGTCTTAATCAACACATGTGCATGAAGCCCTCCTGGGGCTCATGTTCCTTCACACCGGCCCCTGGGAGTAGTCACCCGTCTTGCCTCACTGACGAAGGTGCACTCCTGCCTTCTGTCACATCCGCCTTCCTCCTGGCAACGCCAGTCGCGGAGTGGTCGATCCCATTCTGCCACAAGGAGAGGCTGGTCGTGGTCGGGTGGGAGCAGCAGCAGGGACTGGGGAGTGACATGGAACACGGAGGGAACTGGCAGAAGTTCTGGGGGCTCACCAGCTGGCATCCCGTGTGAGCGCCAAAGGGAACGTTAGGGGCCGGTGGCTTTCTTTTTTGTTGTTTGTTTGCTTCAGCCCACAGCTGAAATCCTGAGTGCATCACGAGGCTTAGTGCTGAAGGCTGAGGGGGAGGTGGGAGCAGTGTTAAGGTCACCTCTGCTTTGTGCCTGTCCAGGGAGAGTTGGTTCGGAGGTTGTTTGTGTGTGCGCACACGAGTGTGGATGTCGCAAGCCCCTGGGCATGTCAAGACAGCTAATCACATGACTTCACACCAGAGCCTGAGGAAGACTCACTCCGCCCATTTGTCATTTGTCTTTCCCCGCGATCCCATGGCTTTTGCTTTGTTTCTGTGTGGCTCCGCCATTGTCTGCAGGCTCAGCCAGTTCACCTTGGCTAAGTCTTGCTTGAACAGAAGCGTTCAACAGATCGGTTCATTGTCATGTATGTGCCTGTGTATGAATACAGATGTGTAGCTGTCCACTCACACATGCAACTACTGTAACCCCTAAGTGAGGGCCTTTTTAGGATTGATTACTGCAAGACTCTACTTTGTGAAGGTGTCCAGGAGAGAGCCGAGGTCGGGGTGGGAGTTGGGTTAGGGGACATCTGTGTGCAGCCACACCTTGCCTCTGTTTACACAGGGAGAGGATGAAGGGGGGCATGTCTGATTGGCAAATAAGTGGACAGGAGGCGCATGCCTTTTCTAAACTTTAATCTAAGCGTCGAGTCCTCCAGGTCCAGAGTCTTAGAAAACATAGGGACCACCTAGTCCCGCAGGCTGTTGCCGCAGAACCCCCCCGGACATTGTTGTGACATGCTGTTGAGTCAGCTCTGATTCATAGGGACCCGAGTCAATGCCGGGTCCTGGACTGTCGTCAGTCATTGCTAGCTGTAAGCCCATTGTAGTCACAGAGTCCCTGACATGCTACCAAGCCTGATGTCCTCCTCCAGGACTGCTCCCTTCTCATAACGGGCCCCAAGCACGAGGGGCAAGCCTCAGTAGGCTTCTTTGGAAGGCCCCTTCGACCAATTAAAGGGGCCAATCAGTCAAGTCCTTCAACCTCCAGCTACAGAACCGCTGGGAGGAGGCCTGGACTCTTTGCATTTAACGCCTGCTTCAGGCTGCCCCAACTGCCTTAGGTCACATGGTGAGTGGCAGCAGATCCCAGACTAGAACCAGAGTCTTCTGACTTTTCGTCCACAGACAAGCTGAGCGTTCCTGCAGGTTAAAGCTTTGGGAATCAAGGCTCAGATTGGGTGCAGGGGAGTGTGTTGAGTGGATCTCTTATCCTGCAGATCGCTAACCCATCTAATTAAATTAGTTCCCTACAAGGGGGACTCAAGGGCTTGAATTCCCAGAGCGGGCAGAGACCGCTGAAGTAGGCCCCTGTCTCTGGGCTGACCTGGCACCTGCAGGCCCTGTCTCTGACACTTGGCAGGGTTTCAAAGTCCTCTGTGGTTCTCTTCACTCTTTCTCTAGGGGTTAGCACTGTCCTGTTGGCAACTTGGAAAACCAGGCTTGGCGTTATTCCTGACCTGGAGTCACCTACTCCCATTTCCTTCCTCGCTCCTTTCCCCCCCAATTTCCCCGTGAGCAGTTTTATGACAACGATTCACTTACCATGCAGCGCACCAATGTAACATGTGCCAGTCCGTGTGCGCCACAACCAGCATGATACATTGTAGAATACTTTTACCACCCCTATAAGTAACTCTCATTTTTTACCTTCAAACTTTCATTAATTTATTTTCAGTCTCTGTAGACTTTTCTAGTCTAGACATTCCATACAGATGGAATCATATAATAGCGTGACTTTTTCCTGATGGACTTTAATAATGATTTCAAGGCTCATCCATGGTCCAGCATGTATCAAGGCTCCATTCTTTTTCATTGCCAAATAATATTCCATTGCCCAGATAGACCACAATTTGTATAGCCATCATCCCTTGATGGACATTTGGTTGTGTCCTCTTGGTTATTTTAAACCATGTTGCTATGAACATTAGTGTCCAATTTTTTTTGCATGACCATTTCATTTCTTTTGGGTGTACACCTAGGGCTAAAATTTCTGGGTCATATGGTAACACCATGCAGTTGAAGAACTGCCAGATTGTTGTTCAAAGTGATTTCCCTATTTTGCATTCCTTCTAGTAGTGACATGGAACCAATTTCGCCACATCCTCGCAGACACATGTCATGATCTGTCCTTTTCATGATGGTCAGGTTCCTAGCGGTTCATGACGTCCAGCAGCTTCTCATGTGCTGTCCACTAGGTGGATATCTTCTTTCGAGACACGCCTGCAGATAGCCTTTGCCCACTTCCTTGGATTATTTGTCTTTTTCGCTCTTGGGTTTTAAGAACGCTGCATCTACCCCGGTGGCATAGTGTTTACACATTGGGCTGCTCCTGATGAGGGATTTCTGAGGCTGTGAATCTGTTTATAGTAGGAGGCAGCCTTAGTTTTCTTCTAAGGAGCAATTGTCCCACGATGCCACCAGGGCTCCTTGAACTGCTTTAGAATTTGTGGACTTTTGGATCTCTAGTAGGGAGAAGTCACAGGTCATCGCTAGACTGCCTGGTTCCCACGGTTACCCCCGTCTATCCTGAGCCCCTCCACCTGGAGTCTGTTCTGGCTCGTTGCTTCTGCTTACTTTTGATCATTTCCTTATTTCATCAACTCGGTGATGGCGATGGGGAGCTCCAGAATTTTTACGCAGGGCCTACACACCCAGAGGTGTACCACGCACTGCTTGCTGGCTGAATAAATGATGCCTGCTTGATACCACCATTCTTTTTCTTTGTTTCAAAGAAAGTCATCTCCGTCAGATGAATAAACAATGTGCAGGTTCTTTGATCAGATGTTTTCTCAAATAGGGGCTTCCCAATGTTGAGGGGTAACCAAGAGGCCTTCTTACGGGAGAGTTGTGACCAACAGAGCTGAGGGACCAGGCGGTAGTCCAGACCCAGACTCTGAGCCCGATGTCCCCACACGCTCTGCTCTTCCTTGGACTTCAGTTTCTTTATGTACAAAAACACGGTGCCGAGGAATGTACTGCCGAGAACCTGTCACAGTGGGTTATCATGCTAAGTGAGCCAGGTCAGACTCAGAGGGCCACATGTGCTCCATGTGCTTCTGTTTTTGGAAACCACAACATGACGTATCAGAAAACAGATGAGTAGGTGGCGTGCAGGGATGTGTGTGGGTGAGGTGGGGAATTAACTATAAAGTGATAGGAGAAACATTTTGGGGTGTTGGAATTCTAATCTGTCTTCATTTCTGGTGGGGTTGACATGGATAAGTGTTAAAATTGATCACATACAGTAGTATATGCCAATGATGCTTCAATAAACAGACAGAAATATAACACACACACACACACACACACACTCACACACACACACACAGTTGGACCAGAAAGTCTCTGGCTCTCTTCAGTGCTAATATCCCCTGATAACAGGGATGGCAACAGGAAGAGCCAGGCAGGGTCTTGTCTCCTTCCATCCCACCCTGTCTCATGAGGTAATGGTGGAAGAGGGAAACTAGACCTCTGTTGCTTGGTTGGCTATTTTAGGAAGGAGGGCACTTCATCTGTAGAGGCTAATGCAAGTCTGTGTGGGGGTATCAGGACTTCTCAGAAGAGGCCCCACCCCACCCATCGTCTGAAGACTGGGCTCTTAGACACAGACCTGAAATGAAATACTTCTGAACCAAAGCTCGGAATCCTGATCTACACAAAGCAATCCTGGACGCCGGCCAGCCCACACAGGAGTCTCTGCGGAGAGCAGGGGCCCCTTCCTGTCCACCTTTCTGTCCAAGCTCAGAGGGAAAAGCCTTCTGCTGCACAAGAGTTGAGTCCTGGGCTGTTAACTGAAAGCTTGTTAGTTCCAGGCCCGATGCAGAAAAGACCTGGGGATTGGCTGCTAGGAAACCCTCAGGGGCCGTCCTTCTTTGTTCTGTGAGTTGCTGCGAGTCAGAATCTGTTAGGATGGTGCCTAACAGCAATAAAGCAGGATTACTGACTGAGACCACCGAGGGGCACACAAAGAGGGACCCAGGCCCCGAATAGGGAAAGAGAGGAATGAGATGGTTACAGGCCAAGGGAGGGAGCACCTGCCCTGGTGAAAAAAGCCCATGTCTCCATGCTGTTAGAGGAGGCTGCTTCTCAGGCACAGGCCCTCCGGGGAGAGTGTCTATAGACTAGAGACTTGAAATCGAACCCCACTTCCCCACCACGCCTCCTCAGATACAATACCCGTCCCTCTACCCGCTGCCATCCAGGAGACTCGGACTCAGCTCGGCCCTAGAGGACAGAGTGGAACTGCCCCTGCGGGCTGCTGAGGTTTTAAATCAGGGCTGGAGAAGACAGCTTCATCTTTCTCCTGGGGAGCCGCCGTTGGAGTCCAATTGCTGACTTTCTGGTTTGCCACCCAGTCGATCCTGACTCTTCACAGCCCCATACGGCAGAGTAGAACTGCCCCCAAAGGGTTCCAAAGGCTGTGGTCACATCTTTCTCCTCTCGCCGACCTGTGGTTAGCCGCCCATGCTCCACCACTGCATCACCGGGGTCCTTGCAAAAAAAAAAGTAAAGCGCAGCGAGTGTCCATTTGGTGGACACTTTTCTCTTCATTCACAACAAGCCTAAGAGTTAGACCTTCTTCTTGTTCTCATTTCAGGAGCCCTGGTGGCTTCGTGGTTACTCTTTGGGCCGTGCTCTGCCTGGTTGGCTAGTTCAAACCCCAGCAGCTCCGCAGGAGAAAGACGGGGCTTTCCACTCCAGTAAAGAGTTACAGTCTCAGAACCCACAGGGATGGCGGTGATGGCAGTGAGTCTGTTGTTTGCTTACTCTTGTTCAGAAAGGAGGACATGCCTTAAGGTTACACAGCTACTAAGTTGGGGGTGGGTGGGGGTTGTTTCATACCTAACCCATCCCTGAGATGGCCCAGCGTTTCCCCACCTCCATCACTGCTTTGAGTCATAGGACAGGCTGAGGGTGTGGGGCTCAGTCTCTGGAGTTGGCCTGGGCTCTGTTTTGTCAGCTGAAATAAGCCAGACCCAGTCAGGTCGCTCCAAGCCCACACTTTGGGAGCAGCAGGAATGTTCCAGAGAGTGTGATTCCAGATGGAATTCCCACCCAGCTGCACCCCCATCCCCAGGCCCCTGTAAAACAAGACAGCCTCAGCCCTTCTTTGGTCAGGGCAGCCAGCCTCTGGGTGGGTGTACTGGGGCCAGAGCAGACCCCATAGCGCCTCTACAGGTGCTGAAGGAGGGGTGCAGGGGAAGGAGCCCTACTTCCACGTAGGAATTTCTGCCAAGGACTCCTTCCGCTCAGGAAGGTTGATGGAGGGATTCCTGCAGGAGTCAGGATGCTTCTCTGAACCGCGAGATTTGGAGGCAGCCACCTCGGGGAAAATGTCTAGGACCAGGGACACCTTCCTGGGATCTTGATGCTTTGGGGCATCCGAGAACCATTAGAAGCTGGCACCGAGTGAGGGAAGGCTTTATTATGCCCCTAACCCTTTGCCATGGCGTCGTTTCCAACCCTTAATGACCCTATAGGAGGCCTGCCCCATAGGGTTTCCACGGCTCTCTTTGCAGAAGGGGTCCTGCTGGTGCAGTGGTTGACCAGAGCACTTGTTATTTCTTATTATTTATGATAGAAAGAAAACTAGCTGAAGCATGTTATTTATTACAACTTGTTTGCATTAGAAAGGAAACTAGCTGAGCAATGATATTTATCACTTAATTTGTTTACTGCTAATTTGTTTACTTGAGAGGGGAAACTGGTCAAATCATGATGATGTCTATAATGACATCAATAAATGATATAAAAGTAGCCCCCAAAGGCCACAGACCTCAGATCTCCTATGATGCAGACCCTCACATGGAGAGCGTGTCAGGGGTGAGTACACCTATGATGTAGCAGTCATGTGTGCAGTGGATTTTAATTATAACTATGCTGATAGAACTCTGTTTGATCTTTGAAGTATATTCATAGACATGAGTTTATGCTCAGATTGTTGAAGGTATTTGTTGAAATGAACCTTGTTTGGATTGTTCCCGTTTGAATAAAGAGTGTTACGTGTTATTGAATATTTGATTGAGTATTGCCTTGTGTGCTCATGACAGTTGTGAAAGTGGTTGGTTCAAATCCACCCTCCGCTCCTTGGGAGAAAGACGCAGCAGTCTGCCTCCATAAAGATTTACAGCCTTGGAAACCCGATGGGGCAGGTCTCTGCTAGGAGGGCAAATCAACTCACCGCAATGGGTTTGGGTTGGCAAGGTCTTGCAGAAACAGATGGCCTCTCCCCCAGGCAGCACAGCTAGCAGGTTCGAACTCACAGCCTTTTGACTAGCAGCCAAACACTTGACCACCAGGCCTCCACGGTTCTTTGTCCCGAAGGTCAGGAATCCCGGAAGGACATGGCGGTAGGAGAAGCTGGGCATATGCAGCCCCTCTCGTGTGGGTTCCAATGCCCACCTCTGCCTCCGGCTGACCTGGAGCGAGAGCTCCGCTCTCGGTGGTCACAAGGATCAGGAGCACACAGAGTGACAGCGTGGTAAACAAAGACCCTGGGCATCTGCCCTTATGGAGATGGCCGGCCGGGCGGGAGGTGCCCCAGGCCTCGCGGAAGGATGGCAGCCTGGGGTCTGTGGTTGCCTTCTGTTCTGGCAGCCTGCTTTGCAGGGGCCGCGTGGCTTTGGCTTTGGCGTTAACAGTGAGAGGAGATCTTTGGTCGCTCAGGAAACCAAGAGGACTCCCACGGGAGCCCTGTCTGCCCGCCACCACTTCTACCCTGCGGGCTTTACTCGAGAAAGGGTGCCTGCAGGCCCCTGGATTTTGTTCCCAGAGACCGCTCCTGTTAAGCAGGTGCTGGCAGTCAGGGGCACAGTGTCCCCTTCCCCGCCAGGTGTGGCGAGGCAAGGCTAGGCGAGGCAAGCAGAGCTAGCCGAGAACCTTGGAGGGGACTGAGGCTGGAGGGAGAGTGGCTTGTCTCTCTCTGCAGGTAAATCCTGCTGACAACCTCAAGCACCACCCCCCTCACCCCCCGCCCCACTCAACCAAGGAGACATGAAGAATAAGCGGAAGTGTGGTGGGTTGAAGTAATTTATTTTCAGCCTGTCTGTGCCTGGGGTCCAACCCCCCGAATTCCAGCAAAAGAAACCAGCGAGAACGACATGCACGGTGCGGAGGCCGTTCCGGCGTGTCCGCGATCATGAGATAGAGTGGGCACAGAACACGGAACAGGGGTCTTTGGGGGTTGTGGCAGGGGCTCCCCGCCCAGGACAGCTAGCCCTCCTCTGAGGCCCAAGCCCAGCCACTTAGCCCCTGCTCCCTTAGAAGCCCCAGGCCCCTTATTGCTACATTTGCTACATTGCTACTTTATGCCCCCTGGGCCAAGCCCGAGGGAAGCCTTAGTGCTGGGTGGTATTAATGAGCAGGCGCCAGGCGTCTGCCGTTGCCGTGGTTACACGAGCACGGGCCTCTGTTCAGAGCATCCCCCTGGCGGGTTATTAGTGATTGATTCATTTGGCCACTATTGGACTGTGCTGCCTCGTGGTGCTTGCTACATTCTCAACTCGTCCGGCCCTTTGGAAAGCTGGTAGCACGTTCTGTCACCTCCCCCTCCCCTCCCCTCCCCAGCCCATTGCTTCTCAGTTCCCGGCCTTCGCTGGAACCACTGGACTCTAAAATTTAACTTTACCCATTCCGGGAAGACTTCCTGGTGGAGGCGTTCCAAAGCCATGCATTTGGACAGGTGGGGTGCATTTTAGGAAGAACATCAACCTCCACAAACAGCAAGAGGTGTGTGTGGGGGGCACAGAACACAGACCAGGGGTCCTTAGGTAGCAGGGTACTGGGTCCGTGCCCTGGTGGTGAGGTAGTTGGAACACACCAGGAATCCTGCTAGCAGGAAAGCCCCCCAGAAGAAGTTGCCCTGCAGTTAGCTTGTGCACGCAGCAATGCTGATTCTGGAGCGGTCTGGTCCCGGGGCTGGCCACTCGGCAGGGGTGAGCCTGGGGTAGAGGCCCAGCGAACTTCACGAGCCCTGCTTTGATCTTGGGGTGCAGAGACATCTTCCCTTGAGAACACAGCTGGGCCTCACTTTCTGGAAGGGCACCAGTCCTCTCCCCTGCTGCGTGGGTCAGGCCATTTGACTAACTGGCAATCTCTTCTCTTCCCAAGGAGGGAGAGCCTATTTCAGTCAGATGCCCGGGCCTGTTCCCTGGTGTGTCTGACCTGGTGGGTGGGTGCTCACATGCTAAGGCTGCCTTGAGGCTTTGGCCTTGGAGCTGCCCAAATGACATTTGCCCTGTGAGCCCTCATGCTGAAGAGTCACGGGTGCAGAGACACTTCCCATCCTGGGGAGCTAAGGCTCATCTAGGAGGCAGGGCAGCAGATCTGGCTTTGCTGGAGAATTGCCCTCAGACATCGAATGGGAACTAACTTGAATGGAGCAAGGCCACTCCAGCCCACTCTGGCTTGGCTTGTGTCTTCTGGGGAACCCAGGGTGGTGGTCCCAGGACTGAGCAGGCAGCGATGAGGGGGTTATTGCTCTGAGTTTGAATCCATCTGCAATCTCTTGACTGGCATGGGAAAGGAAGGTGCGTTTCTTATACCTGGTGGGCATGCCAGTCCCTGGCATAGCCCCAGAGGGGTTTCTGCCTGCTCCACCAGCTGGCTCTGGCTGGACCTTCAGGGAATTCAGCAGCCAAGAATCAGGAGGATCACAGAAGTCATGGTGCGTGTGGTGGGGGAGGAGGAAGGGGGGTGGGCGAGAGCCGGCCTGACTTAGAATGCCCCTCCTGCCCCTGCAGCAGGGACAGCAGGACACTTGCCTACTTGGGGTACAGGACTGCCTCCTGCTCAGGGGCGCCCGTAGTCCATGTAGCCTGTGCCTTGGTGTCAGCACAGCCTGGGGGCTGGTTGGCAGTCCAAGCCATCTTTGGGCAATGTTGGAGACAGGCGAGCTGGACCTCTAGTGTTGAAGGGATGAAAGAGGGTGGCCCAGGGACAGGAGGACTCAGAGACCCCATAACATAGGCTAGAGTTTCATCTAACTATCCACTCACTAAGTAGGTACTGGGTGTTTTGGAAGCGCTAAGGGCATGTGTGAAAGGCTGGGTCGCCCCTGCCACCTTGGCCAATACCCTGAGGCCTCTCAGCTTCCACCATCTCCACCATGACTTGCAGAGAGAGACAGGTGCTGGGGGAGCACCTGGGACGTGGTTATCCTGAGCCCACCAGAGGAGGGAAAACCATCATGAAACAGCTGTGAGCGGGAAGCCTGGTGCCCTGAGGGCGGGGCGGGGTGGGGTCAGACCTGCACAGGACTCGGGGGGCCTGGAAAGATGGGTCCCAGGGGAGCACCAAGGAGGCCTGGCTGTGACCAGCTTCTGTGTCTTCGGTCGTCAGCTGGCCAATTTGCCTACATGAGTCAAGAAATACCAGTGATCACTCTTTTTTTTTGGCTTCTAGGTTTTCTGTTTATGCACTCCCAGGGGAGACTGGTCACCTATGTCCAAAACTCCATGAGGACAGTCCAAGCAGGTGGGGGAGGGAGGGTCTGAATTCAAAAACATGTTCGTGAATACAGCTGGGTCCAAGGGCGTCTTGGGGGTCACAAGAAGCACAATGACAATATTGACAATAATAGCTACTGTTGCGCTAATCACCTACTAAGTGCCAGGCGGGGCTTGGAATAGGCCCATTCTGATTGGACCCCACCCCAGCTAGACTGATCACCTGATCCTCAGGTGATCCTTTTCACCGGTGCTGTGTTACCTCACAGCCAAGGTAGCGAACGGTCCTTTTGCGAAGGGGATACAAATGAATCCTTTGCCAGTATTGTCTCTGCCCCCCACCCCCGCGCCCCAATAACTGGCATTATTTACCAGGTTGTTGGTGTCCAGGTGGACATGTTTGCTCAGGTCTTCAGATCAAGTCTAGGCCCTGGCCAATCCCGCCCCCTCCCCCCGACTAGCATGCTCCACCCCAGTTCCGGGCACAGCTGAGACCTGACCACCGGGCAAAGGTTGGCCCACGCTCATCAGGAAACCAGCCACTGAGCCGCCTCCTGGACTTGAAGCCCTCCCAGCTTCAGCTGCGCCTGCTGGAGGGGAGAATCTCAATGGCCCCCGAGTGCATGGCCACGTTTATTGTGAGTAAACCATGAAGGGGACAAACCAAGGAGGGAGGGGGGTGGTGGCAGGGGCAAACTCAGAATCAATGACAAAGTCCTGATTTTAAAGACGGTGGTCATCGGGTCCTTCAAGGCTGTGAAGCAACGCGCTCTTGTGTCTTCCTCTGGTGCTCGCCATGGGCAGCCAGTGGGTAGAGACACCCCCGCCCCCGCCCCCCGCCATTGAGAACGCTGGCCTCCGAGGGGGTTGGAAGGACTTAAACTGCGCCCATCAAGAAGGTGGCTTCAGTGTTGAAGGTGTGACCAGGACATTTTCTGTGGAAGTGGTGGCTGGTGCAGGTCTGCTATGCCAGGTGGCCAGAGAGGTTTGGAGGAGGCAGAAAGAAGGCTGCACCCCCCCCCCCCGGCTGGGGGTGCTGGGGGTGGTGGTGGCCAGAGATGGGGTGGGAGGTGGTGCGTAATACTGGATGTGCTCAGGGCCAGTTGGTGGCTTCTGCGTGTGCCAGAAGGTGTGCCCCCCGCCCCCCGCAGCATGGGGAGTGAGACAGTAAGACTATGATAGCAACCAGAAGCCCACATGGGTGCTCTCCCCTGGATGAGGCAGGAGCCAGGGCCTCATGGAGCATGGAGTGTCCAAGCACAACTCTCCAAGGAAGAGAGTGCTGTAAACAGGAGCCTCTAGGGGCCGACCTCAGGCTCCACTGTCCCAGTCTTTCCAGCTGTGTACCCACCGACTGGCTCCACCTTTGCCCTTCAACGCCCTCATTCCTTCTCTTTCACGGTGAGCAGCTCGCCCCGCAAGGACACTCTCTCTGCGGATGTGGAGCGCCGCCGCGTGCTGCCCAAGGGGTCCGCAGGCCCCGGCCCTGTGGGTGGTACTGTCAGGAAGACTGCATCAGGCCCGTGAGACGCTTGCCCGCCAGCGACTTTCCCTGCAGATGACAGGCGACAGAGAGGCACACACAGGCACACACAGACGGACAGAGACAGAGAGCCAGGCAGGTGAATTCATGGTCGTGAAAGCCACCCAGGCCAGCTGACTTAGCTAACCGATTCCCACTGCCGCCTTGACCTTTCATAGCTAGGGACCAAGTCCAAACCCATTTCCCTTCAGTGGGTTCCAACTCAGTGACCCTATGGGGTAGAGCGGAATTGCCCCCATAGGGTTCCCAAGGCTGCATCTTCCCAGAAGCAGGCTCCGTATCGTTCTTCGTGGGGAGACTGGTGACTTTGACCTGCTGGTCTCTTGACTAGCAGTTGAGTCATTTTGCCACCCAAACCTGTTGCGGTTGACCCAATTCCAACTCATAGAGACCCTGTAAGACATGGTGGAGCTGTCCCATAGGGTTCCCAAGGCTGTAAATCTTTCCAGAAACAGACTGCCTTATTTTTCGCCTGCAGAGCAGCTGGTGGGTTCGAACCACTTACCTTGTGGTTAACAACTGAGTGCTTACCCACCCTGTCATCCGGGCTCCTTATAGTTAGGTATAATACAGTTGGCAGAAATCCAAACTCCAAGACAGATAAAGGGAGGATGTTGCTGGCACTCTTCGGGAGTGGGGGCCTTTCCTAACCTAGACCAGGCGTTTTGATCCTTGGTGTCATGTATCTCAGGGCTTCAGTTTCCCCTGGACTTGATTTTAGGCAAGTGGGGGTGTACTGGGCTTGGGGAGGGTGGGTGGGCCCAAGGCTTTGGGGCATCAGAAGCGAATGAGTGAATCAGCCTTAAGGAACCCCCAAGACCTATGAATCCAGTTTGAAATGGAATAGAGAATTTGCCTTAGGAGAGCCACACAGACTTTGGGCCTATTTGACGGCAGGTCTTCAGAATGGCTACCAGTGCAGGGCCCGGGACGGTGCACTCGTCCCATGTATATATCTATATTCTTAGCTCCTCACCTGCAGAACCCAGAGAGACCAAGTTAGATGACCCAATCTCCTGCCAGGAGGAGGGCACACATTTCACCTCTAGCATGCGTCGCAGTTCTTGAAAAAGAAAGCTAAGCCAACTGGGCCAGGAGGTGAGGCCCAGTGCATGAGTCAGAGCGATCCTGGGATAGTCCAACTGTCCACATGCTCAGAGGAGGGGGTGGGGTGGGGAAGGGGCTCCCCAGATCTGGGTTTGGGGCTCCCCAGGTGGAGGAATAAGGGGAAGGAGTGGGGCACACTCATTCTGTTTGTCTGCTCTGCTCACTCTCTGTAGAAATCCATATCATTGGACTAGGGTCTCAAATGTGGCTGGCCGCAAGTAGATTGATTATGGTGTCTGAGAAAACACTCAGAACCCATCGTGGTATTGACAGCGGGTCAGCGACACCGTTGCCATCTGCAAAGGGCAGCCCACGCTTGCTCATCAGCACGGACTGTGGCTGAGGTGGTGTGAGATTCGCAAGGGCTGGCAATTCCTCACGTCCATTTCCAAGTGAGGTGTGAGCATGCGTCTTGTTGACTGGGCTCGGCTGCGTGCAAGCGGGGTGTAATTAAAATCAATTGATCAGGTTTGTGAAGCCTGGGAGGGCACTCGATAAACCTGCTGATGGATGAATTGATGGATCATGGGGCTATCTCACAAACAAACAAGGTGGGATGTGAGTTTAGTGCATACTCGACAATATGCCATCTGCCGTGGTCTCTATGGAGGGGTGGGGTGGGACAGGCCCGGCTTGGAGAATTCTGTTGCGAACATGATGACATTGGCCGTGGAATGAGTACCCCCTCAGGTGCTAGTCACAAACCTGTGTCTCTCTTCCTCTGTTCACCCCCCCACTTTATCTTAACTCGGGTAAGTGCTGGGTTGTTGGCTGAAAGGTCAGGGATTCGAACCCACCAGGTGCTCCTCAGGAGGCCGCTGCGGCCCTGTGTTTTTGAAAAGATGGAAGCCTTATATGGGCAGTTCTACCCGGTTGCTATGGAGAAGAATCAACACAATAGTGTGTGTGTGTGTGTGTGATTAATCTTAAAATACCAAAAAGCCCCCAAACCACGAGCCCACACAATCTCCCATCAACAACCTTATCTGAATTTTCCAACACACTAGACTTAGCCTGCAGCGGGAGGCATTTATACTAGGTGAGGGATTTTTTAATCAGATTTCCCCCTTCTTCCTTTTTTTAATCCCAGAGGGTTACGGTGTCAGTCTTGGAAAGTCTCTCAAGGTGGATGGCCGCCCCTCTGTCCAGTTCGGGCCAACAGTGACTCAGCCGGCACAGGCTGACCTTCAAGGAGCCCCCTCCAGAGGCACCTTGCCTTTGTTACTGGGGTGAGGGCAGGGGTGGATGGATCTAGGGATGTTTGGTGCCCTGTTGCCAACAGGAGCATGGGGTGTGGGGCACCAGTGAGCACTTTCTATTCGCTGTCACTCTCCCCGGGCGGCTGTGAGAGATCACTGGTCATTTGAAATGGATTGCCATAGGTGCTGTTTTCCACAGGTACGCCTCTGTGAGCGTGGCATTTGTCATCTAGTCGGTTCACCTGGGAATATGTGCCATCTACGTGCAGACTCAAGGGCCTTTGGGGGTGGTGGTGTTTGTGGGGGCCTGCTCTGGGGAACTATGGGGCTCAAGTCTCCATTTAGGAGCTTCCAGGTTCCAGAGCTCTTACAAGTCTCCCCCCACCTGCTTTTACCAGGTCCTGGAGGAATCTCGCTTCCCTCTGGGGTGTTGATTACTGTGGTAACCACACACCAAATACCAGCGCCTCCTCCTTCCTCTCCTCCCTTTTCCACTGGGGCTACGCATTATACATCATGTACCCAAATATATAAGCTCTGGGCTGGCTATCCATGGCGTTTGGGGCTCTGATTTAGCCGGCAGATGTGAACCACACAGAAATCACTGGAGCTTCTGAATAAGCTCCATGGCTTCTGAATAAGTCCATGCTGATGTCTAGCACAAAAGTCTTGAGATCAACCCAAGTCCAAGTTAACCAGGAGGCCCAAACTCCAACTCCAGCTTCTGCCTCTTTAGTGAGTTCATTTGGGCTAGGGGAGGGGTCTGCGGCTCGAGGGGGTTTGGAAGCTCTATTTTTGGAGGATAGTGTCTATTTCTTAAAGGTGAATATGGCTTCCCTCCCCTGCCCCCTACTTCCCACGACTCTCATCCCGGCTCAGTTCTACAGAACGGGCTGGGCCTGGAGGTGCTAATTCATCTCTTCCTGGAGCTCAGCCTCATAGCCCAGACTGGGGTGGCCACACCATATTTCTGGTTCCCTTCCCCCAAAGGCTGCCATTCCCTGAGACTTGGGGGGGGCGGGGCTGCCGCAGCAGATCAGCCTAGGGACGAGTCCCCAGGATACTTCACAACCTCTCAGTCAGCCAGGTAGTATGCCTTGGCATTTTTGCCTGCCTTGCCTGGCTCCTGCACTCATGCATTTACCAAATGCCAGGTCTGCTGCTCACGATGGGAGGTCAGGAGGGTTGGAGTCTGCTCGAGGAAACAGCTCAGCCAGCTGCAATCTTCCCAGGACCCAGTGACCTCCCCGTGAGCGAGGGCAGGCTCAGGCTGGAAGGCAGTTAATCACCCAGGATACAGGCATGGAGAGCTTGCCTGCCCAGGGCTTGGGGGAAGAAATCCAACCATCACGTTGCTCAGTGGCTGCCTTCCTGCAGAATGGCTGTGTTTTCAGGGCTCGGAGTGAAATCTGACAGCAGAGGCTAGCTGTGCTGGGAGATGAGCCCGCCCCAAAGTCTGCGCCGCAGGAAGCTCCCGGGAGGTACCTGCTCTGCCCAGTGAGCTCCGCTGCCTTCTGGCACCCCCTCCGACTCGACTCTTTCCTTTCTCCTCTGCACTGAGAGAAATCCTCTGGGATGGGAGTGGTACTCTGCCTCTGCTTGGTGCCTGCCTAGTTACAGAGCGGGTAGTTTGGTTGTTTTTTTGTTTTTTTTTTTGGCTGGGATGGGAATATGTGCTGTTCCTGAGTACCGGTCAGTTGGGAACAGATCATGATGCCTGGAAACCAGGGCCAGCTCAGCCCGCGGCCTTGGCGGAGCTGAGCGAAGCAGCTGAGGGGGGTTGAAATGCCACGAGCCTTTGTCCAAGGGAAGACACACACTGATCAGGAACTGTGCTCCGGAAGGTGCTTTCCAGAGACACCGCTGAAGCTCTGCACCTCCCCCCCTCCACCCCCCCCTGTGCCTATCACCTTCCAGACATTCGACAAAGTGGAATCCAATAGCATCTGGGAGCCTTCAATTTCATGGACCATGGGGCGGGGAGGGTGGGGTGCTGGGTTCACAAACACCCCCACATTCAATCCCCACCCTCCGCCGGTGCAGCCGGTGCGGCCAGCTTGATGGCTGGAAGCCTGGAGGAAGATGGCCATGGCCGCGTCCTTTGTTTCTAAAAGGAGGACCGCACAAAAGGAACGGCTCCCTTTTGTGCTGTGATTTAAGGAAAACCAACATGCTGCTTGACATGCGGTGGCTCGGTGCATCTCACTCCCAGATCCTGATCAACAAAGCATGCATGATCCGGGACCGGGAGCTCCCGCTGCTCACTCACCTGCACAGTCTTAGATGGGGAGGAGGGCTGTGGTTCAGAGGGTAGCCCTGGGGGGTGAGGGGGTGGGTAGTGGGGGTGCTGCTGTCAGGTGGCCTATTGGGGATCCAGAGCCAACTCCTCGGGGCCCTTTGCACCACTTAGGGAGTAAAGGTGTGGAAGCTGTGGATGGGGTTCTCTTCTAGACCCCTCTCCCCTCCATGACTTCACACCAAAGCTGCAGATCGCAAGTTCAACGGGCAGTCCCTGCTTGGGGCAAACAAGGAAGGGCGTGCTGGCTCCAGACCATTCAACTGCCCCTCGGACAAAAGGGCTAGTGGTCTACTTCCGAAGACGTGGCCACTGGAAACAGGTCTACTTTGACACGCGTGTCATGAGTTGCTCCTGACTGGCTGGCAGCTGATGTTGCCTCTCACGGAGGGGAGAACGTTTGGATTACGATGATGGGCCATCGGTGACGTGGGTGAATACATGTGTCAGATTTGCTCGGCCGTGCATTTAAGACCTCTGCCTTTGACTGCAGGTGGTTTAGGGGAAAGAAGAAAGACACTGTACCCGACTGACTCCTGGGAATTCCCTGCTGCCCACTCTTTCTCAGTTCCCGAGGCTGTCTTTGCTGCCCCCACCCCTAGTCCAGTCTAGGGGTCCCCCGGGTTCCTCTGCTAGGGGAGCTGGAACTTTCTGGAGAATGAATGTGGAAGACTCCTCCCAGTTCCCATTGACCAGTGGGGCTCTCCCTTTGACATAGAGGCATTTGTCATCTTATGAAAAAACATGGTGTTTTGCAGATTAGGGCTCACCGAGTGACCCCAGCAGCTAAGACTCGGGAAGCCCCAGAGCTGAGCTGTCCTCCGGTGGGGGTGGCAGGTCATCTAGGACTAGAGGACACGCAGGTTGGCAAAGGACCCATGTTTGTGGAATCACAGGTGGGGCTGGGTGGGGGACTTGTTAAGAGCACAATCAGGAGTCAGGTGGAAAGGTGAGGGTCTTGGCCTGGGGACAGCAGGAAGGAGAGCAGCCAGGGACCTAACTTGATTGGGGGGAATGTGGTAGTTATATAATCTGTTGTCAATTTGGGAGGATTAAGAGTGAAGGGGTGGAGTTCAGCCTGTCAGTCAGATTGCAGCTTGACCTCATTTGGAGGTGCTAAGGAGATAAATAGCTTGTTAGAGCTGGGACACACACTCACTCCCTGCAAGACATCCCTGAGGTGAAGTCACATGGACCTACCCTGATGCACCCAGAGCCCTGCGAGCTGGAGAAGCCATTTGGAGATCCCTGCCAGTGCTGAGATGCTTACAACACCACTGGATCCACAAGACTTCCTGCCCACTGGCCTGTGGTCTTCCTGCATTTAGCGTCATTGCATGTGTTTCCTGAGTCTGAAGAGGACTTTATAGATTGGTATCGGACATATGGGATAATATCGGACTTATATACTTGATCTGGACTTGGCTGGGATGTTTTCTCAATATTCAATTGCTCTTATATAGAAAGCTCTTTTTTATACATATGAGTGTTCGTGAATTTCTCTAGTCTACCCGAACACAGGGGACTTCCCTGGAGGGCCCTGTGCATCTTTTCCACACTCCTTCCTCAGTGATCGTTGACAGGGGAGGCGGGGTAGAGTGCCATTTCCTTGGGGTCCTTCAGGGGACCAGAGAAGCTCCGACAGGGGAAGGCAGAAACCGCTATCTCTAGCAGAGAGACTAGTTTCAAGCACCTTCGACTCTCTAACTCTCATTACTACTCAACTTGGTGTCACCAAGCAAGGCAGGAGAAATGCAGAGACCAGTTCCTGGGACCAGCTAAGGAATACGATGCCTAGTGACCGTCTAGGACAGGGTGGAACTGCCCTTGTGGTTCCTGTAGCTCCTTATGGGAGTAGAGAACATCATCTTTCTCCTGTAGAGCTACTGGTGGTTTGGAACTGCGGACCTTGCAGTTCGCAGCCCAGAGCTTAGCTACTATGCCACGAGGGCTCACACTGCTAGTCCACAGCAGAGAGTCTCTGGGCGGTGCAAAGAGTTAATGTGTTCGCGGCTAACTGCAAAGTGGGAGGTTCAATACCACCCACAGGTACCTGGCAGGAAAGGCCTGCAGAGCTGCTTCGGATTGCTCGGCCATTGACAGCCCCGTGGAGCTCAACTCTGCTCAGTGGGGTCACTGTGAGGCTGAACTGACTTGACGGCATTTGGTTGAATCCGCAGTATCACTGTGGATTGAATTAGGCCAAGGGACAAAGATGTCGTTTCTGGATTTTTCACCCTCCAGGAATTGTAGGTGTGTTTGTTGGTAGGGGGTGGGGTGGGAGTGGGGGTGCAAGCCCTGGCGGCACGAGTCCATTCTGGGGTCTGCGCTACTCCTGGGTCCTGTCCAAGCCTTCTGATCTCTCCCAGGAGCTAAAGGGCATTTAAAAAAATCTGGCTTTAAAATATTCTCTTTATTCTATTATGAAATAAGAAGAGAGAACACAAACATAAACCACCACTCAACTAAGAAAATCAAGGGTGAAAATCCAATTAGTAACCAAGAGTTGGCTGGCCAAAGGATTAAGTGGCATCTGTTCATGTTGAACTAGGTCTGGTTAAAAAAAACCACAAACAAGCCATCTGATCACAATGACGGGTCCCTTTGGAGCTGGGCTATCAGAGCACCCTGGCTTTGCTGGGAATGGTGGGGACGGGGAATCTACCTGGGCAGCACATTTTGGGGAGCCCACCTTGCTCTCATCTGCTTGTGGTTTTCCACTTTACAAAGGTCAGTTGCCAGCACCTCTCTTGGGATTCATTGGAAAAGCTTTCCAAGGAAGGAGCTGTCCTCTGGCTTCCCAAGGCCCTCCCCTTTGGGGGGTGCGGGTGTTGTTTCTTAGTCCTGCCCAAGGGGGGTGGCATGATGTGTCATGTACCTTCCCTTTTTGAAGTCACCCCAGCTTTGATGGTGGCAGGGTGAGGGTGGTCTCATGACCAGAGACACAGTGGAGAGCCTCCTCTCCACGGACCACTGAGCAGCATGGCACTGGGCAAGTGAAGCATGATGCTGGCACTCCGCCCACATAGCCACTGAGTCCCACAGCCTCCTTGCTGGGGGCGGGGGGTGTCCTTTAACCCGCCACTTAACAGATGTGGAAATGAGCTCAAATGGAGCTGAAGCAACTTGCCTGAGAACATACAGCTTGCCATTGGTGAGCTCATCGGCTCCCACATCTACTTTGTAGGTAGGCACACCTTCAGAGGGGGGACAGGTGGAGATACTCAGAGACTAGAGCCGGGGTTGGGCTGCCTCGCCTCCCTGGGCAGTCAAGCATGATTTTCTCGCCTGATGGAGAGAAAGGCTTTAGCTCTTAGACCCCTTCACATAATCTCAGGCAGGTTCTTTGAGGTGCTTCTCCTTATCACACCTGGGGCTCAGGAGAGGGGGAGGTGCTACCCTGAGGCTGGCAGGCCTAACACGATGAGTCCCTGAGAGCTGCGCTGAGCTGGGTGGCGGGGCCCCTTCTGCTTTGGCCCAGGGCAGTTGGTGGAGGAGGCAGGGAAGCCACCATTTGTGTTAGGGGTGTGGATGCCCCTCGGATGTCACATGGCACCCCTTCCAGGGAGGTGAGATGGTTACCTTTCTCAGGTGCTGCCAGACTCCAGTTAGAGCCGCGGTTCTCAACCTGTGGGTCGCGACCCCTTTGGGAGTCAAACAACCCTTTCACAGGGTCACCTGATTCATAACAGTAGCAAAATGACAGTGATGAAGTAGTAACAAAAATAATTTTATGGTTGGGGGGTCACCACCACATAAACTGTATGAAAGGGTCGCAGCATTAGGAAGGTTGAGAACCACTGAGGTAGAGACCATTTTAGGCCAAGTGCTTAATCCTGGGCATGCAAGCCAGACTGGGGAACAGGAGGGGGCTTTCAGTGGGGTGTTCTGGAACCTCTGAGTCCCACCCTCCATTGTGCTCAGCATCCCAGGGGTTCTCTGCTGTCAGTTTTGGTGGGTGGGGGGAGACCTGTCACTGGGCCAGGGAGCAGCTGTGCCCTATGTTGGTGGCAGAGGGCCCAGGCACTGACTCCCACCCCTTGCCACGTGGTACCGTTCTTTCCTCCCACACTGGAGGACCCCCAACCCCAACCCCTCATGTCCTCTCATCAGCACTGCTTCCTGCACCGTCCTCCGGCCACTCCTGCTGGACTCAGGAGTAGAGGAGGGGTACAGTTACTCAGTCGCACCCTTGAAACACGAGCAGCTCTTCACTATAGATCAGTAAGTAAGCACAAGAAAACCTGTGCTTAGCATGATTACTGGGGACTTGTGAATTTGAAAAGAGGCTTTGATTTTGGAGGAAGGGTGTGTGTGTGTGTGTGTGACAGATGCACAACCCGTGAAATTGTCCCCTACACATTAGTAAGCAAGCACAAGTCAGCCTGTGCTTGCCTTGCTTATTGGGCCATCTGACACTGACACCGCTCATAAGGTCCCTCGGGAGCATGCTTGTCTGTGGCCTGAGCAATGCCCACCTCTTCCTCTTCCTCTTCCTCCCCTGGCATCAAAGCCTTGGTTCACTCCAAATTAGGCAAAGGCCAAAAGACTCAAGGACACCACTGAACCTGGCTGTGTTGCTATGGGCAACGACTCCATGCCACTCTTTTTCAACTAGGAAGTTCAAGTAACACTCGCCTGTGATGCTGGGGAGGAGAGCAGCTGAAGTGTAGAGATGGGATACCAGGGGGCGATGTGCTCACCCACAGCGTGGACACTGGGGGGAGTCTTTGGTTGCTTGCTAAGGCAGAGCCTATGAAGCTCAGGGAGCCAACTTGCTGGACCCCGCAAAGCATCATGCTTCAGGAACTGCCATGTCCTCCTCATGCCCACATCTGTTCAGACACACATGCATGAGGGGCTGGGCGAGCATCTCGCTCTTTCCTCCCTCTCTGCAGCCCTGCATTCCTAACCTAAGCAAGGGGGCAACAGGCCAGGCAGCAGTGCCCAGAGAACGTGGACAGAGATGTAGGTCATGAGCAGAGAACCTTCTTGCTTTCCATTGTTGCTGGGGGATGGTGGTCCCCTAGCTGCCTCCACCCCTGGTGGCCTGGGCCAAGGTCAAGTTGGGAAGGGGCCTGGAAGCTGTCACAGGAAGCTGAAGAAGAACTGTGCCATTATGGGATGTACAAGTCTCTCTAAAGGGAGGGGATGCAGCCGTCCCGTCCATAGGATGGATGGCTAAGAACATCATGTGGCATCGCCTCTGGGACAAGGGGCATGTTGCAGCATGACTAGGGGACCCCTTGGACCCTTGCTCCTGAAGAAGGGTACACTGGTGGGAAGAGCGGAAGACTCAGAGACCTGGGCACCACTGACTTCTGAGGAGCCGGTGGGGTGGGGGGGGTGTTGAGGCTGGGACTGGTGGGCAGGTGGGAGGCCACGGACCAATGGATTTGGGGGGCACCTTCAGTGCAGAAGGATCCCAAAGAAGGTTAGAGGTGGTGCGGACGGCGGATCACTCACCCACTGCTGGAAGGAAGCCACCTCGGGGGTGAAATGCAGCGGCCAGTCTGACTCTGCGCCAGCAGCACTAGGCAATTGTGTGTTTTGGAAGGGAAGTGAAGAAGAACTTATCCAGCGGAAACCATGAAGACCTGTGGCTTGAGAGGAGCCCCCTGCCCACACAAGCACACGGGTGCAGCTGGCATGCGCTCCAGGCACAGGGCGCATGCAGGACGGCTGTGCATGGTCACACGCTGCATGCGGAGGTGCTTGTCAGGCAGGCAGCACATGGATCTGCGCACACATGGGCATGGCGCGGGCACTGACAAAAGCATCCCATGCAAGCTGTGCACAAGCCATGCGGACGGGTTGTGAAGGTTTGCAGCAGGCTCCCGAGATGCCACTCTTTGACATTTGTCAACGGGAACCATTGACCTTAAACTATAGACATCAAAACGAGATGCTCCCCGCCCCCCAACCTCCCCAGGAAAAGGCCACTCCTGTCCCTGGGAGGGCGCGCACCCCAGGGAGCTAGTTCACTGGGGGATTTCCAAGCCGTCCCCTGCCACTTGCTTCTGTGGTTGAAAAACTAGAAGCAGCAGGCCCTGGAGACACTGACTCGGTCAGGGGGGCTCCAGGGGAGAGACCGCTGAGAAGTTAGTGCTTCTGGGTGCGAGGCTGCTCTCTGGAGGATTGGATTTCACACTCTTATCGCAGGGAGGACCGCTCCTGATCTGGGTCTGGAAGCAGGAGGCTTCTCAGGGTCATGCACATGAGTCAGAGAGAAGATGCCAGTCCTGAAGGCGGCTGCAGTGTTTTCCTAAGGACACTCCCTGCTTCCCAGCACCACCTGGGATGGCCAAACCCAGGAAGCACCGAGGAGCTCGAGAAATGGATCACCGAGCAGAAGCCGGCCTGCTGCCGTACTCCGTCTCTCCAGGCTCCGGAGAGCAGAGAAAGGGTTTCTCTGAGTCTATTTTAAAAACAAGCCGCTAAGAATAGCTACCCTCTACACAGTGGCTACCACGAGCTGGCCACTGTCATCAACAAACAAACACGTGCGTCAGGCACATTGTCAGATATGAGACCCACTCACCTG
>NW_022103915.1:33024905-33034258 GCF_000313985.2 Echinops telfairi
ACTCTTATCGCAGGGAGGACCGCTCCTGATCTGGGTCTGGAAGCAGGAGGCTTCTCAGGGTCATGCACATGAGTCAGAGAGAAGATGCCAGTCCTGAAGGCGGCTGCAGTGTTTTCCTAAGGACACTCCCTGCTTCCCAGCACCACCTGGGATGGCCAAACCCAGGAAGCACCGAGGAGCTCGAGAAATGGATCACCGAGCAGAAGCCGGCCTGCTGCCGTACTCCGTCTCTCCAGGCTCCGGAGAGCAGAGAAAGGGTTTCTCTGAGTCTATTTTAAAAACAAGCCGCTAAGAATAGCTACCCTCTACACAGTGGCTACCACGAGCTGGCCACTGTCATCAACAAACAAACACGTGCGTCAGGCACATTGTCAGATATGAGACCCACTCACCTGCCGGACGATGGTGATGATACCTCCCTGGGCAGATAGTGTTGGGAAGGACTTAAGGTAGGAGGGAGCCAAGGTCTACCTCTCGTGGGGAACATATCCTCACAAAGTGAGGGAGGAAGTCTTAGGGCTACAGGCGAAAAGGACCACTGGCAAAATGGTTACAAGCTTGGTTGTGACTGGAGGTTGGTGGGTGGATCCCACCTAGGGGCTCCCTGGGAGAGACACCTGGTGCTCGGCTCCACTGGAGATTACGCCTAGCAACCCCTAGGGGGCAGTTCTGCTCTGTCCCCTTCGGTTCCCCAGAGTTGAAACTGACGTGGTCTGGCCTTACAACAAGGACACACCCATTTCCGTGTCCCCCTGGGTGGCACTTGGCTAGGAACCAAAAGGCTGGCAGTTCGAGTCCCCCCAATGGCCTTGGGAGAGAGGCCTGCGGATGGACTTTGCCACGACCACAGACCCTGAAAAGCGTACGGATCGCAGGTCAACTGCCTCAGACAGCGCTGCCGAGAGGGATGGAGCCCCTGGAACGCGTGCTAGTCCCCTGTGGAGCACCTACTCGGCCGACCCTGTGGAAGCAGCTCATTTTCCCGAATCCTCTTCAGCTGTTAGCTTTCTTACACAGGTGGGGAAACTGAAGCTTGGGAGCTGCCCAGGCCAAAGCGCTAGTCAGTGGCACAGCTGGGAGGCACAGCCACCCCAGGCCTGGACCTGCAGGACGCAGCCCACAGGCCACCGTTAGGAGCCCTCGGAAGGGGTGATGATTGGTCTGATGAGCTCACCTGCTCCTCACGTCTGGCCTGCACGGTATAACTGAACAAACAAACAAAACCCTAAACTCACTGCCATCGAGCGGGTTCGCACTCCTCCTGCCAACCTGATAGGACAGGGTAGAACTGTCCCTGTGGGTTTCTGGGATGGTACCTCTTTAACAGGAGTAGAAATCCTCCTCTTTCTCTCTCTGAGTGGCTGGGGGTTTTGAACGGCTGGCCTTGCAGCTAGCAGCCCAATGTGTAACCTACGGCATCACCAGGCCTCCAGCCCTGTACGGTAGGCACCGTTCTATCCATTGGGTAATATAACAACTAGTCCAGTGACTTACATCCCATGGTGAATTAAGAATTCCATTGGCAGCTGCTTATTTCTGACTTGGTCTGGCCCTCTCGATTTTGTGGGCACTAAAGGGATGTTGTTCTCTGGGGACCAAGCGAACAAGGTTTCCACAGTGGATGAGAACGCAGGTGGGGGAAACGTTGCTGCCCGGTTTTCAGTCGCCTTGAACTCTGGGTGGCTGGCTGTGCTCAGTCACTCCCCAGCTTCTTACACTTTGGTGACACCACAGTGAGGTAACTGGCTACTGACACAGGAAGGTGCCGCCTGGATGGCTCATAGCAGTCAGCCAGGAGAGACAATCAGACCAATACCACTCTCATGCTATCCAACAGGAGCCCTGATACCACAGTGGTGCAGCAGTGGGCTGTTAACCACAAGGCCAATGGTTCAAAACCACCAGCCACTTTTCGGGAGAACGATGAGGCTTTCTACTCCTGCAATGAGTTACAGTCTCAAAAATCCACAGGGGCCAGTTCGATCCTATCCCACAGGGTTGAGGTGAACCAGCATCGACTGGATGGCAGAGAGTTTGACAGCTCCATTACTGTCCGCTTTGATCAAAACTTCTATAGATAAATCCTGATCCAAAGGGGGAATAAGCCAAACAGAATTCCACGTTCTCATGGCCCGCAGGTGTTCTGGAGCCATGGGGAGGAACCCCTTAACCTATTGCCTTGAGATAATCTTTAAACTTTAAACCAAAAGTATGCCCTGAAGTCTTCTTTAAGCCAAACAATGGAAACCAATCCAAACTCACTGCTATCAGGTCGAATCTGACTCATAGTGATCATACAGCACAAGGTACAACTGCCCCTGTGAGTTTCGGAGATTGTCACTCTTTGAAGGAGTAAAAAGCCTTGTCTTTTTCCTAGGGAGGAGCCGGTGGTTTGGAACTGCTGACCTGTGGTTAGCAGCCCAATGCATAACCGCCAGGCCTCTGCGCTTAGCTTCATTCATACAGAATGTCTGCCTAGGGCTCGGTGTTCTTTTAAAGAACCGCACACGGGATCACAGTGACAGCAGCGAATCTAAAGGCTGGATGGGAGACCTCGAGGGCAGTTGTGTGTATGTTGACAGGGAGGGACAATTTGAGAAAGGTAATCAATGTGCTTGAATGGTACGTGTAGAAGCTATTGCATTGGTCTATGCTCTACTGGGCACAAAAATAAAGGAATCGTTAAAAAACCAAACCAAACAAGCACCGCCCTCATGCTGGGGTAAGACCCATCGACCGCACCCAAAACCTAACAGAAGCTGTTGTCCTCAACTCAATCCTGGCTCAGTGACCTTCAGGATGGAGATGAACTGCCACCTAAGGATCCCCACGCTGTGACCTTTACAGCAGCAGCCACGTCCTCCTCCTGTGGAGCAGCTGGTGGGTTTCAATCGCCCACCTTTTGGTTAGCAGCCAAGTGCTTTATTCATGTTGCTATTGGGTTCCCTGGCTCCTGGTCAGACTGTGAGAGCACATTTCCAGGGGTGGTGCCGAAATGAAGGGGTTCTTGACACCAAAACATGAGTGAGGTTGCGGAAGGGCATCTGGGGCCTCTGATCTCCTTACTCCACGCACGCTCTTTCTTGGTGATTCTGCTCATGACGTCCCCCAAAGCCAGACTGCAGGCTAGGAAACCAGAGGGTCTGAAAGGCCGTCATGGTCCCAGAACCCTCCGTGCAGTCTGTGGGGGTGGACTACGATCACTCCCACAGGCTGCTGGTTGGCTTCTTTGCGTAGCTAGCATTATGGATCCGGAGAACCTTCCAGTATCTTTCGGGTCGGGGACCCATCAACATTTCCCTGCTATCCAAGATGCCGAGTCCAAGATTGAGTTGAACTTTGTCTTGGACGATCCGTCTCCGTGTCTCAACCTCATCTGGCATGATGTAAAGGGCGCGCTCCCTGTCCTTGTTAGACAGTGAGCCTTTTCCCACTAGGCCTGGAGGGTTAGATGCACCCCATTCCGAATGCGAATTAGAAAGCCTGGGAGCACGGTATAAGCCAATGGCTCTCCATCCCTGTGAAAACTACCAGTGCAGCCGGGACCCCCATCTCCCCCTCTTCCAGCCAGCCTCCAAGAGTGCCTGCCAGAGATGTCAGTGAGAAACAGGCCTTAACAACCCTTGACTGGGCTTTCTTTAGCTTTAAAAAATATCTTATTAAAACTTTGCTGACTTTACGGGGATTACCATGATTGACGAGAGGCCAAAGAGAAATTGAAAGCAAAAGATGAGGTGTGGGGGTGGGGTGGATACTTATGCAATCCCATGATGAGTTGAAAGCCACCCCGGCGAGAGAAGACGGAATGTTGCTTGCAATTGGGCTGGTTCTCAGGGCAGCTGGACAGAATGTGACACAAAAGCCCTTCCCTGCCCCCGAGTTGGGTTGAAGACAGTCCCTAAGGCAGCTCTCAGGAGGAGGGGAGCTCCCCCGGGAGACAGCTTCCTGGTAGCCGGTGGCCTCCTGGACAAGGCTGAGATGTTTGAGATGCAAACTTGTCCACCCGGAATCTGCAAATGGCATGAGGTCAAAGCAAAGGGCTTGCTCATCTCTTCTGCTCTCACCCAATTTCCTTTCTGGAGGGGTCTGAGGCCCTGTCCTCGTGCCCAGGGGGCTCCACGCACGTGACCTCCCCCCACAGTGTGCTGTCCAGCTGTTCTCAGTAACCCAGTCTCTGTGCCCACGCGCCTGTGTCCTTCAGTCCCCGACTTCCTTTTAGACACCAGGGGAGAAAGCCCTATTGCCCAGAGCGCAGCAGCAGCAGCAAGTGTTACGAAGGGAAACCGGCAAGGATGAGGCGTGACAGGCAGTTGTTGCCCTTACTGCGCTTCCCTGGCTCGTCTGGTGTCATCATCTGGCCTTTTTCCCGTCAAGGTACAGTGGAATCTAGATCTTTGGGATTCTTTTCTTCCGCTCGCAGCACACGCCCACCCCTTGACCCAAACTCCTCTTCCCTGGCTTATTTAAAAGCTGCAAAAGGAATGACCATTGCAGCCGTTTGACACGTATGTACGTACGTACGTTTGACATGTATGTACGTATGCCGCTTAGGATCCCAGTTGGAAGAGATTGTGGAATGGAAGGCAGGCAGAACCCGATCGACTACACCAAACAGCGTGGCCACCGAGCTTCCGAAGGCCTTCACCGCTCCTCCAGCGGGCATATTCCACGGTGGGGGGCTACATTCCACTCGGGTGCAGTTGCCACCGTTAGAAACCCCCCCAGGAGCCACCTACCCGTTTGTTCTAGCTTTTGCCCTCTGGGGCGATCCAGCGTCTGACCCTCCACAGTTAAATCTCTGGGTGGCTTTGAACTTTGTGGGGGCTGCTGTTTTCATTGCTGTTGCGGGCTGTCAAGTGGATTCTGACTCATCTATTGAGACCCGTGGCCCGGAGTTGATGACGTAGACTCCCACTGCCCCAGAGGGCTTCTGAGGCTGTGAATCTTTACAGAAGCAGACTGCCTCCACTTTCTCCCCGGGGTTTGAATCACTGAAAGGTTTATAGTCATGTGGCTAACCAATGAGCCACTGGGGCTCCCATCACTGTCCTAGATTCCTGCTGTTCCAAGCCTGGAGGGCTCCCTCTCTTCGCTGCTTTCCTGGTGCCCCGCTGCTCCCAGGGTAGGCCCGGGCCAGGTTTCTTGCCTGACCTGTTTGTCTTGCTTGCTGCTGGCGGTCATGGAGGCAGCGGTCAACCCATGGCCCTCCCCAGGCACACACGCTGGCCAGGTCATGGGCCACCGGCAGGATCAGACGGCTGTGGTTGGAAGTGTGCTTTTGGAAGCAGGCCAGGCCTTTTTCCTCCTCGTTGGTCTTAGTCTGGAAGCCCCAAGGCAACGTCTTTAGCTGCGTAGCAGGCCACACACCTCCTGACATCTGGGTGGTGGCTAACCTGTCAGGTGCACTGACTGGGAGGCGAGGAGTCTATCTCCGAAGCACCACGTGCTCACTGGTCCTGCTTGTGGTTGCCCTGGGTTACTGAGTCAATTTGGATGTCTAGTGACTTACAGGACGGAGAAGAACCGGCCCATCTGGGTGCAGACCGCCCTGTGGTTTCTCCTCCACCACCCTTGCAGTTAGCGGCCATGCCCATCACTGCTGCAACAGAGGGGGCTTCGTTTATGCGGCCCTGCCTTCACCTTCACCCTCTGTGTTCTCCCTGGACAGAAGGGAGCCTGCGGCTGTTCCGGCGTGGGCACGTGGGGGCCAGGCGCAACAGTCTGCCTGCAGGAGCACAGGCTGAAGCATCCCATAGCCCCCCAAATCACTTTAAAAGGGAGGGCTCCGCTCTCCTGCTTGGGGGTGGGGAGGAGGTCTCGGCTCCCACACAGGGCTGCTGGTCACCTCCCAAAATAGATTCCTGTTCAAGCATCCGTTCGTGTGCCCCAGCGTCCCTCGCCGGGAGACTGGCATCCCTCACTGCCTGCCTGCCTACCAGACCTGGGCCTCTCACACAGCAGCTCCCCCCCTGGGGTCCCGGGAAGGCAGCAGAGGGGCTGGGTGGGGCCGCAGCTGCCCACAGCCTGTGTGTCCAAGGCTGAACCACAGAACCACTCTAAGTGGGCACCCAGGGGGAGGGCTGCTTCTGGCAGACAGGTTGAAGTGGGACCTGCAGCAAGAGGATAGAACGAGGTGCGGGAGGGGTGGGGGCTCCTCCTGGCAAGTAGGGACCAAGTGTTTCAATATTGACAACCTCTGATCTTTTCCAATAAATCTGATTTTCTCCTTCCCCTAGAATGTCTGAGAGACTGCCCCGCCCACCATAGGGAACCTCACGGTCATGTCTGTATCCCGTCAGCATAAGAAACCAAACCAAACCACCTCACTGCCATTGAGTCAAGGTTAGGACACCTAGCGATGCTACAGGAGAGGGCAGAACTTCCCCAGAGGGTTTCCGAGATGAAATCTTTACAGGAATAAGAAGCCTTATCTTCCTCCCCTGGAGCAGCTGGTGGTTTCGAACCGAGACAGGGATACGCTGGCTCCACTCGCCCTCCCAGGGACTGGAAAGAGTGGCAGCAGACAAACCGGGTGCAGTGATGCTGAGGTTTCAGATGCTCATGGTTCATTCCCTCCGCTGCCCGAGGACTGCTAAGCTCTCCCCACCCCCCACCAATGGATGGAGCTGGCTGGCAGCCTGAAGACCCTCTGCCCAACTGGCCTCACTTCCTGCACCCCCTCTTGGCACGGCGTTCTCTCTGAAGGGCGAGGACTGCTTACCTTGCTTACCCTGTTCTGTGGGAACCCCTGGCTCCCTCGGGTCTCAGGGCATGGGTGAGGCCGAGGGGTGGAGGGCTCTGAGGCTGTGGTCCCCTGTGGCCTTGTTAAGTCTTGTTCCTGTTAGCTACCACCCATGGCAGCCCCATGTAGGACTGAGTCGAACGGCCCCCTGGGGTTTCTTGGCTGTCATCTTGGCGAAGCCGATTGCCAGGCCTATCTTCTGTGGCACTGCTGGGCGGGTTTGAACCACCAACTTTTAAGTTAGCCCCACCTGCTGCCAGACAGTTGCTTCTGACTCAGAGTGACTGTCTATGGGGCTTCTGAGCTGCAAATCGGTAGGGAAGTGGATAGCCTTGGAGCAAGAGTGGATTTGACCCCCTGACCTTACTACCTCCCTCTCCTACCCACCCCCTTCCCCACCGCCCACCACCAAATTCTACTAGTGACATTTTCTAGGCTGGCTCTCGGGGCTCTGACAGGTGAGGTGCTGACACGGAGTCCTAGGCCTCACTGGTCCCCAAGGGGGCCAGGGCCTGTTGGCCATTAAAGCTGACCCTGTGCAAAGATGCGCAGTAGAATGGCCTTTGCTGGAGGTCCAGAAAACAGGTTTCTTTCATCCTTTGGGGACACTGCTGAGTCTAGGGATTCTAGGCTCATCCATTTGGGGGAAATGGCTGCTCCCCATAAAGAGCCAAGGAAAAGGGAAGTGACCTTCCCCAAAGGAGAGACTAATGCTGGGTAGGCCGGTGAGGCCAGTGTGGGCAGCGGCTTTCTACCGCGTTGCCGGTAGCCTCAGTCTTCTGCTTCTTCAGCATCTGGGCCCTGGCTGGGGGCTTCTCCTTGCAGCGCTGCCTGGAAGAGGGGGCGGCTTCCCGGTTCTCATTAGCTTTTCCTTGGCTTTTGGCCTGGGAGGAAGGAAAGGGAGGGAGGGAGGGAGGAGGGTGACAGCTGGCTCAGAGAGCTCCCTGGTCTCCATCTGACTTCCCAAATGCATTCCTTGGCAGGCAGGGCAGGAAAAGTCTGCTGCAGGGATTCCACCGGCCCTAAGCCCCACTCTCTTGGCTTCCGGCCCTTTGTGGCTTCAATTCCAAGGAGCACCTTGACAAAGCGAAAGGGGGAGGTTCTCCTGGGAGGTGGATGGGCACCTCACCCCCTTCTTCTCCGAAGCCTCCAGGGCTTGTGTTGGCCTGGGACCCCATTTCCCAGCTTTGTAGCCCATGGCAGCCTCAGGTGAATCTCTCCAGAGAGCAACGAGGCTTCAACTGAGTTGCTGAGCAAGGCACCCTGGGAGGCCGATGCCAGCATCTGTCAGGTCCTTGTGGAAGCTGCAGTTGGTTTGCCCTGAAACTGCTCCCCTACAGGTGGATGTTTTGAACCCTCCTGGAAGTACCACCGGAGAAAAGGCCTGGGGATCTGCTTCCATTAAGATTACAGCCAAGATGGACAGGACTACATGGAGATGCTCGTGGATACCACGAGGTCTGGCAGAGGGATAATCCTACTTACTTATGTGCCTGGGCTGCAAATAGATCCATGTGCATGGTGGATCAGGTGGAGCTGGTAAGGTGGACCTAACCAGACGCCTTGGGGGAGTGAGTCATTTGGCCTGGGGAATTGAAATCCTGGTCTTGGGGACTATCGAGGTCAATTGGCATAACATAGTCCACAGGGACAGTATTCTACTTTGGTGAGCAGTAGCTGGGGTCTTGCGGGTTTGCACAGGGCCACCTAAGAGCCACCTTCTGGAGCAATGAGGAGTGGAGATGACCAGAGGCTCAGGAGACAACTGGATGGATGGCTGTCAGAAGGCTGTGAAGCACAGCTCCACTGCCCGGGGACTAGGGGACTAAATGCGCCAGCTACCACTGCCCACTGCTCTGCTCAGGGGCATGGTGGAGGGTCCTGCACAGAGTTGCGGGAAAGATGTAGGACAAGGATCGAAGGCAGAGAAGGCCAGATTCACTGGTCTGGTGGGAGCCCCTGAGACTATGGCCCTTGGACACCCTTCAGACCTGGGGCTAAACCACCTTTGGGGAATACCTTTGGGGCAAGCAGTGGAGAAGCCTATGGACTGAATGGGGACACTCGTGCTTCCCATAGCCATTGGCCATGCAGGACCAAGGGGACAGGATGTATTTGCCCAGGCACGGCGCTCAGAGGACTGGAAGGGGCAGGCGGGAGGGACAGATGCAGGTGGGTGTACAGCCCAGGGGGGAGGCGGGAGGGGGTTTGCTGCATTGAGGGATGGTAGCTAGAGTCACGAGACAGGATGTGTGTAGACTGTTGAGCGAGGACTGGCTTGCTCTGGGGGTTTTCACCCAGCCCTCCCAGGACAAAGGAGAAAGAAGTTCTAAAAGCCTATAAGGGCAATCGGTAAAGCCGATGGCAAGAGGACACCGGCATTAAGCGGGTGGAAGAGAGCACAGCCCAGAAACACCCAAGGGAGCCATTCTGCTTGCTCACACTCGGTGCCCGAGAGCTGGCCACTAACAACCACCCACCCAAGAGAGCAGCCCCAGCCCCCACCAGATCCCTATTGTGATCTGTCAACCACAAAGCAGAAAGACAGCAGACATGCAATGCTGGTCTGGCTGCGCAGCAGGAAGTGGTCCTGAGCTAGCGGCTTCTCCCC
>NW_022103915.1:33034514-33038164 GCF_000313985.2 Echinops telfairi
GCTCTTTCTAACCCTGCTACACCAGGGCGCTCATGTGCAGCCGTGTACGCGGTTCACTGCACAAGAGCACTCGGCGGAGGAGCAAGCAGAGGCTGAAACCCAGCCTGCACTTGGCTTGAGGGGGTCCAGCTTCCTGTTTGGTAAAAGGTGCCTCCAGGGCTCATTGCGAGCCCCGGGGTGGTGTCAATAAATGGTTCCTGCGCTTGGCTGCTAACCAGAAGGTTGGTAGTTCCAGTCTATCCACAGGCATTTTCTGACATGAACACCATGGTGACCGACTTCTGTGAAAGACCTATGGGTCACAGTGCTGCCCGGACAAGCGTGGGGGGGCCACATGTCAGAGTCGACGAGGGTAAGTGGGAAGGGGGAATGAGCTGGGGGAGGTCCTGCCACGAACTCTCAGGCAAGTGGGGGTCTATCCCTGGGCCTTCTCTATGAATTAAGTGGGGGCTCTGGGGCTTCTGTTCGGCTGACAGCCTCTCCACACGTCTGCTTTGCATGTTCAGGTTTGAAGGGTGCAGAATGAAACTGCTGGGCTGGAAACCCCCACTGGATGGAGACGCTCACACTGCACTGCTTCTGTGGAGCACAAGTGCCCCCCTTCTGCACCGAAACCAGCCTGGCCCCAGCAGCTCTTGTGAACCCCGTGACATCGTCCCTAGGAGCTCGTGCCAAGAGGGGCACGGTGGCCTTCAACAGACAGTCTCTCCAGCTCGGGACACCCCGGGACACTTGGGAAGAAAAACTTGTTTTCTCCAGATTGTACCAAAGAAAGAAAAGTCACCAGGCTGTTCGGGGGACGTTGTGAATTCAAATTTACCCTTGACAAGGCTCTGGGACTGAGCTAACCAACCACCTGGATGAGCAATTTTCAAGACCAATTAGTCCTAAGTGGCAGCAGACCTCACATCTTTGGTTCATGAACTACTCAGCCCCAATCTTTCATTTGCCCGTTAGCAGTCCCATGGCACAGGTGATCTGCCGACGCACCTTTCCCGACCACGTGGGGATGCTATTCAACAAGCCCTTCTCTCTGTTCTATAGTTTGGTGTCTGAAACCTTCAAGTCGATTGTTTTTTAGAAAATCAAGCACCTTACGTATGCCATACCCAGAGAATGGCTAGTGAGTTATAAGGCACATTGGTTGGTTGGGTTAATTTCATTGTAGTAGAATACTGAACTCTCCAGCCCAAATCCTAGGGTCTCCGTCTTGAGTAATCTGAGAATTGTCACTGTTCTATAGCCCTGGGCCATATCCCAAAATTTAGGCACATGTTGTGGGGATGTAGTGTTACCTATCAACACAAGGAGGATGAATCTGATTTCACCACTGGAGCCAGGAAAACCCAAGGTACTCCTCCTCAGAACCTCCTGGGCAGTGATTATGCACTGGGCTGCGAGCCATATAGTTGGCAGTTCAAAGCCACCAGCAGCTCCAAGGGAGAACCACTGGGCTTTCTACCCCCACAAACAGTTACAGGCTCAGAAATCCACAGGGTGGGTGGTCACTATGAGTCAACAGTGACTTGATGGCAGTGAGTTTAGTTTGGTATTTGGTTTGGTTCAGAAAAGAACAAAGAAATTTAGGAATGTGTGTATGTGTGTTAATTTTTATCTTGAGCCCTTTATCATATACCCAAACTACTGCCAGAGCCAAGTCCGAGTCATAACAACCCGATAGAATAGAGCAGAGCTGCTCCTTAGGGTTTTTCTGTCTATCAATCTTGACAGGACCAGGCAGCCTCATCTTTCTCCTGCAGAGTGGCTGGTGAGTTTGAACCATCAGCCTCGTGCTTAGCAGCCCAATGCTTAACTCACAGCAATACGAGGGATCATGTAGACACTAAGCATCTCCGGAGGTCGGGAAACATTTCTCCTTCAGCCTGCCCTGAAAACACCTCTGGAAGTGTCCCAGGTGAGCGCGTCAGACTTTTGGAAGAGGTCCGGTGCTTCCTTGTTCCAAATGCTTTGCTAACAGAGCCTGGGACCCATTGACCAAATACAACTTCTGGGATGAAGGGCCCGCTGAGGTCATTCTGGCTTCCCTGGTGTCCACTGCTCCTGAGAAGCAGCCTGAAACGGTTTGGACGTCTTGGCTGACGTGGGGACATGTGGGCTCTATTTCCTTATAAGTTGCACCTGAAAGTGCAAGGGGCCTACACTACGCACCCTGGGCTGATCCACAAAATGCCTACAAAAGCTTCACTCCCAACAACTAGGCCTGAAAAGGGATGGGGAGGGTGGGGGCCCCTGCCACTCTCTATTGGAGGTGGTCCCATAGGCCTTGTCTCTGATGGTCTGAGGTACCTCCTGGCCTGCGGAGCCACCTGGCCATGGCACACTTGTCACGCAGAGGGGCAGGGGACCAGCAGGCCTTGCATTCTGTATGTTCCAATTTCTCACGAGCAAAGACCGCGGAGGCGAAGGCCTGAGCTGAGAAGGTATGAGCACCTGCGTTTCATTGCCACCTACTGCTGCAATTGGGGGGTTTACATCAAGCACACTGCAAGGAAGGTGAAAGGCAGGTGAACGGAATCTAGTTATGACAGCTCAGTGGCTGGGTGGCTTTCGGTCTAGTCTTACCTAGATCAGGTAAGGCTACTCATTACACTCATCAGGTGTTCAAGGTTCTTCCTCTTCAACAGAGGCGGAGGCGGAGGCAGAGGTGGGGGTGGGGGGTGTTGGTGAGGGAAGGGAAATCCCACCAGTTCCAGGCGTGAGATCCCCGTTCCCCATGTTGGTTCCTTTGGGGTTGAGGCTAACGGTGCAGGCTGGTCCCTGCTTGTTTCTGAGGGGCCAGTGGATGAGCGAGCGGTAGGAAGTACTTCCTGTGCACCAAGCCAGCCTTGCACTCGAATCTTGGACAGAACAGCCAGGGAAGGGGAGACTGGGCTGTGTTGGTTTGTAGCCCAAGGTTTAGAATCTCCACCAGTGTGCTACACAGAAGACCTGGCCATTTGGTGCTCTCGTCTTGTCCGGGGGCGTTTCTCACAACTGGGGTGGTGGTCTCCACCGCTAAGTCAGGTTACGTGCGGGCAAGGTGCCTTCTGACAGGGGCAGACTGCCTGTAGCCCCTTTTCACTTGGTCTACCAGAATCAAGGCCTGAGATGCCCTGGCCATATCCTCAGGTCCCCCCGCCCCCTCCCTGCGCCCCTGCCCCCGCCACACTATGAGAAGGAGGCTGACAAGGGGCTGGCTGGAGGGGCTTTGGGGCACTCATGCAGGGGCTGCCAACACAACACGCCAGGGTCCATGCAGCCTGGAGGTTTGCTGCACTCAGCGAAGCTGCGCCCCCCGAGACACCAGCTGGCACCCCCACCAGCGTGACTGCCAGAGCTCACAGGGGAAATTTGGGTTTTGGTCTTGTTTTGTTCGAGATGAGCTATGGTTCAGAGCCAATCGAGTTAATGGAAGAGTCTCAGAACCTCTTCCCTGGGCTGCCGCAGAAGATGCGCAGCCCCGCAGCCCCGCCGCAGGGGGTCTCTCCTCCTCCCAGGCGCGCCCAGAAAATCAAACATTTGCCCAGGCCCACGGCTGGGAGGCCGGGCTTGCACCATCTGCAGGGGGGCCGCAGTCGCGGGCACCTCCATCCCTAGGAGAGAAGCTGCAGACACTCGCAAAAGGAGGAAAGGGGTGTCGAAGGTGGGGG
>NW_022103915.1:33038806-33060066 GCF_000313985.2 Echinops telfairi
CTTCTGCATTCAATAGCCTGCCTTGCTCAGGTGTAGGGGGCTGCAGGTGACTCCAGGTGAACTTGCAGGTGACACAGAACAGACTAGGCCTGAGGGCTGGTGCAGAGTTGGGGGGGATCTTGCTGGGATTTCAGGAAGGGCCTTGAGGGAAGTGAAGTCAGACACGGATCGGTTCTGTGAGTCAGAGGGAGGTCTTATATTCTGAGATATTCCTGCCCAGAAGCAGCCAGAAATGTTGCCCAATTCTTTCTGAGCTCTTTATGCTCTCGTTCCTTAAACAAGGAGAGCGGGGGGCGGGGAGAGAGCGAGCCTGCCCACATCCTTCCCAATGGCCAAGCATCTTACGTGACCCCGAAGAACAGTCTGGACGTAAAAGGCTCCCCCTGTACCAAGGCAGCTGAGAACTTCCCAAGGCTTACTCACAAGGGACTGTAGGAGACTCAGGTGACTAGCCAAGCACCCCGAGGGACTCTCGGTCAAGGTGACTGGGGCAGGGTCAAAAGGAGGCCAAGCCCTAGCTGCTCTACAAAAGGAGGAGAGGGACTGGGGTGTGCTTAAACCTGCCCCCGAGCTTCCCACCTGCAAGGATTCCAGGCAAATAGAGCTACAACCCAAACACCTGCTAGTTTATGCTAGAGCCCCGTTTCAGGGTCCTGAACCTGGGTGGGACTGGGAAATCCACAGAGTACACACACCCACAGGAAAACACACACACACAGGCACATGTACACACACACATACACCAACCCAGCAGCAATTCATGGAAACAAAGGCCCTGAAGAAGCAGCTGGGTGCGTGTGGGTCTGCAGGATTTGCTGAGAGTGGAGGGGGCAGGCACAAGGCAGCCATCTGTCTGTGCCGATGAAGTCCTGGGCGTCCTTGGCAGCACTGGCCCTGTCCGCCCAGCCGGCTGCCGGAGACAGATTCGGGGATGTGAGAAAAAAAGCACAACCCGCATGCCATACCGCCACAGAGCTGGGCAGCTCTTTCTCCTTGCACGAGGGAGCTGAAGGACACACGCTAGGCCCTGGGGGCCAGAACAAGCCCCCACGTGAGGCTAGCAGTGGACAGACCAGGCAGCAACCCATTTGGCTCAAATCGAGCTAGCAAGCATTCGGTGCCTCTAATTCTGGCCCCCTGGTGACCGAGCTGCTGCTGCTGACAGAGGGCAGCAGTTGGTCTGCCTGCCTCAGGGTCCTCATTCTTTGCACATGTTTCCCTCGAGCTATGAGCTAGCTATGCTGTGACCCATCCTCACTGCCACTTCATCAGCCCCGGAGTCGTTCCACAGCCCAGCTCTGGGATGTAAAACAGGGAGTGAATTAGGAGCAGACGGTCACTAGGCAGGCTCTCCAGACCAGCCAGGGGCCTCTCTTAGCAGAAAAATGATGCCAGTTCGCACCCCACCTCTTCGCTGGACGTGGTGAGCACCACATGCCTGCTATGCCCTGGACTTTCCACCCATCAGCCCATCAGAAAGAAGATAACACTAGGCCTACCTGGAAGTGCCGAGACACAAACCGGGTCCACACCTAGAGACTCTCAGGGAGGCACGGAAGGAGAAAACACACACGTCACTGTCTTTGGAACAGGGTAACGCCCTCTCCTGAAAGGACCAGGGCTTCCTGCCTCCAGGAGAGCCCTTCACCACCAGGCTGGGAGGAAGAGCCGATGGAACCCTCCAGCATTCCTCCTCCGGCTCTCTCTCCAAAGGTTGCCTCCACCACACAGGACTGGCCAGCGCCGATCCCTTGGCCCCACTCCCTCGCTGTGGAGTGGTTTCTTCCCATCCATGCTCAAAGCCCCAGGGACTGAGTGGCCTGCGGCTGTCCCTCTTCTCGATGAGCAGACAGGCCCATGTGTCCCCCTCCGCTTGTGCTCAGTTCAGATCTCTGGAGCCCACTGGAAACCCGGGACACTTACTCTGACCTTCCCTGAGGAGATCTGGAAGGGAGACACCTCACGCCTCCCTAAGCGGTCTTTAAAAAGAGGGGCGGGGACACCGGAGCTGTTTGCGGGGAGTCATTCCCCTCCACCAGAGACCCTCCATCAACATCCGTCAGCAAGGGAACTGGCAGGAGGCCAGACTTCACGCTCTTCCCACCACATTCGCTCCTACACCTGGGCTAGAGAGCTGGGCTTCGGACAGCCGAGCATCCCCGAGGAGAGCCCTTGCTTTTTCCCGACGGTGAAGGCTCCTCTCAGGACTACCTGCGGGCGGAGAGCCATGCTCCTCTAGACCCTGCAGCAGCATGGTCCCAATTGGCTGACAGACAGGAGCCTGGCACACAAGGTTGACAGTACACAGAGAGGAGGGCTACGTGGCCGAGAGAGGCAGCCCAGACAGACGGTGCGCTGGTGGACCACCACACGTTTAGGAGCTGGGGGAGGGTCGCTGGGAAGAAAGAAGGAGGGGCCATGGGACTCCTAAGTGGCCCGGCACCCAGTAGTGGATCGGTGTCACGAGAGCCACACCTGGCCACACACAGGCCTCAGACCCAAGTGGGGCGGAGCAGAGGCTGGCACGCTTACTGGAACCCCCAGTCCTCTCTCTTGCCTTCCCTCTCCCAGGCCTCCCTCCCCTTCCCACCTCGCCCTTCCTTCCTCCCAGAATTCCGGCTGAGTTCTTCCCTGCCCAATCACCTTTCCACCTGCATGGTGGCGGGTGGGGGGTAGGTGGGTCACTGGATCCTGGTGGAGGAGAAGGAAGATGATGGGATACAGTGGCTTCTTGGTTACCAAGGTCTAAGGCCTCTCAGGTGAGGCAGAGAAAGGAGGCTGTGAAGCAGGAAAGAATCCCAAAGGTGGCTCAGGAACGCCTCGAAACTGGCAAGGCTTCCTGTCCCGTGAGGAGGCTGCCTCGGACCATG
Source organism: Echinops telfairi (assembly GCF_000313985.2). Classification (NCBI taxonomy): domain Eukaryota; kingdom Metazoa; phylum Chordata; class Mammalia; order Afrosoricida; family Tenrecidae; genus Echinops; species Echinops telfairi. The sequence continues at coordinate 33,041,677 of NW_022103915.1, forward strand.
CCTTGCGATCATCCCTGGATGGTCAGGGGGGAAAGTCTATAGGGCGGGGGGCTCTGAACTGAAGGGCTCTTGGGCTCTCTAAGGGACTAGCTGGGTGCCATTGCTGCACCTCTGAGGACCATACTCGCCATCCCCTGCCCTGCCTGTAGATAGAGACACTGGGGACATGGAGATTGGGCCTTGGGGGGCTCGGGAGGAAATCATCCTAGTTGTTTTCAATTGGAGTAGGAAGGGATGCAGAAGGGAAAGAAGAAAGAAGAAAATAAATGAAACCCGAGGAAGGACCCCCCCATTGAGCACCAGCAGCAAGCATCAGGCAAGAGTCCACAGTGCGAGAGAGGCAAACCTGCCCTTCCCAAAGATACCTTCTTCTTGGCCAGCAGCAAGTCCTGGTAGGCATTGGACCGGAGGAAGCGGGCATAGCTGTCACTCTTCATCAGCTTGTAGATATGCTCCTGGGGGAGGAAGTGGGTGGGAGATACAAGCCAGGCTTGTCAATCAACACTGAAGGACATTACAACCCAACCAACCACTGGTGTTAGAGCAGAGGTTCTCATCCTGTGGGTCGCGACCCCTTTGGGGGTGTGTCAAATGACCCTTTTACAGGGGTCGCCCGATTCATAACAGTAGCACAATGATAGTGATGATGTAGCAACAAAAATAATTTTATGATTGGGGGGGTCACCACAACATAGGGAACTGTATTAAAGGGCCGCGGCATTAGGAAGGTTGAGCACCACGGTGGTGTTCGGGAGACAAAGGGGCTCAGGCATGTGTGCACTTGCCCGGACAACATGCCTTCCATCTGGTCAGAAATGCCAAACAAAATGTATTTTCTCTCTTAGAATAAAAGATCCTTGAGGATCCCATCCTAAAGGCTTTTAAGGGGGGCCTTAGTGCTAAGTTGGGGTGCAGTATATCCTACTCTTTTGAGTGTGGTTATAAAAGGCACCAGGAAGGATCCTCGAGGTGATGGAGCAGTGGTGTATCTCAATACATCCCGCGCCTGTGAAAACGTTGCATAGGACCAAGCACACACACGTGTGTTGAAAATCAAGGATGTTCTTTGGGGACTAAGGGGCACCTGACCCACGCCGTGGTGTTTTCAAGGGCCTCATGCATGGGAAATGGAAGCTGGGCCTCGAGTAAAGGAAGACCAAGGAAGAATCGATGTGTCTGAGTGGTGGTGCTGGGGACTACTGAAAGCGCCCTGGACGGCTAGACGGCAAACCAGTCTGTGTTGGAAGAAGGACGGCCAGCGTGCACCTCTGGCACAAGGATGGCAAGACTTTACCTCATGTCCTTTGGACATGTTATGGGGGGCGGGGGGCAGACCCTAGAGAAGGACATCACACTTGGTAAAGTAGGGCAGCAGCCAAAGAGCGGAAGGCCCTTAAGGAGCTGGGTTGACACAATGACGGCAACGGCAGGCTCAAACATAAGAACGATGGCAAGGATGGCGCAGGGCCAGGCGGTGTCCTGTTCTGTTGCATCTCGGGTTGCCATGGGTCGGAACTGGCTGGATGGAACCCAACAACAACAGAAACACAACAAGGACCCTGGTGGCACCGTCAGGTCAGTGTTGGACGCTTGACTGCAAGGTCCGTGGTTCAAATGCCTGGGTTACTCCAAGGGAGAGAGACAGGCTATCTGTTCCTGGAAAGGTTTGCAACCTCAGAAACCCTATAAAGAGTCGCCATGTGTAGGAATCGACCCAGAGGTCGATTGGAAATCTAAATAACATCAGTGCCGGTAGCAAGGACAATATGATGGTTGTGGTGTAGAGGCAGAGTTTTGTGAAGTGTTCCTTTTGGGGAAACAGGATAAAGGGAAACAAGAGAAACATGGGACTTCTGTCACCTACTGTGGCAGTGACACCATCTCCTGTCAACTTGCGAAGGGTGGAGGCTAGCCTGTCAATCAGTTCGCAGCTGGATGACCCCATTTGGAGGCGCGAAGGAGATAAATAGCTCACTGGAGGGAGGATACACTTACTCCCCTGTGAGACATTCTTGTTGACAAGCCACATGGAGCTACTCTGATGGAGCCAGAGCCCTGGAGCTGGAGGAGCCACATGGAGACCCACACCAGCGCTGAGATGCTTCTACTACCACGGGATCCACAAGACTTTCCACCCACTGGTCTTTGATCTTCCTACATTCTGCATCATTGCACGTGTTGCATGGGTCTGAAGAGAAATTTATAGACTGGTATTGGACATGTGGGCTAATATCAGTCTTAAGGGTCTGGGATTTTTTCTTAATATACAATTACTCTTTGATATAAAACTCTCTCTTACACACATATGAGTGTCTATGAATTTGTTTCTCTAGCCAACCCAGAATAACGTTCACACCTACGTTTGACCCTATAGTGATCTCCAAATTAAAACATTCTTTGAGAACCAAACAAACCCAGAGGCTCTGATGTTTGCGGTCAGTGTGTGCATGAGGGCCATCACTTCATCTGGGAAAGGTGCCCTTGGCAACCAGTTCCTGGGGCACATGGGCACATATCTCAGGCCTGAGGCTGCTATCCAGGAGGGGCAGATGCTTTGGCATTGTGCCAGCTCTGCTTCTGGGTTCCGGGAGGCATTTACCTTCTGGCTTTGGCAGTAAATCTCACTCTTGACTTCCAGCTAATTCCTATGGCCTCGTGGTCTGTTTCTGATAGAGCTCTCTCCATTGTGAAAAAGCAACACACACACACACACACACACACACACAGACACACACACACACACAACCAAATCCATCGCCTTTGAGTTGATTCTAACTCACAGTGACCCCATAGGGCAGATGGGCCCTGAAGGAACTGTCCCACTGGGTTTCCAAGGCTGTAAATATTTATAGAAGCAGACTGCCCCATCTTTCTTCCACGGAGGAGCAGGTGGGATTGAACCACCGGCTTTTGGGTTAGCAGCTGAGTGCTTTAACCATTGTACCACCTCTATCCTCATCAAAGGCAGAAAAAAACTCCCATGCATTAAAAGAGAGACCTTGGTGGTTGCAATGGGATCCAGTTCAGCTGCATCTGAAATCTTGGCTGTCCCAAAGGAGGATCTGCTAGGAGGGCAGGTTGGCCTTCCCTGTAACACATAGGTTCTCAAACTCATTTGGTCTACAGCTTCCTTTAAAAAAAAAAAAAAAAAAGACTCAGCGCCCCCTTAGCAATGACAACTGTTTCTATTCTAGCCCATAGCACCAAAAAAACCAAACTCCCTGCCCTTGAGTCAATGCCAACTCATAGCAACCCTACAGGACAGGGTAGAACTGCTCTTGTGGGTTTCTGAGGCTGTTCATCTTTGTGGGGGTAGAAAGCCTCATCGTTTTCCCTCAGAGAGGCTGGTGGAACTGCTAACTTTTTGGCTTGCAGCCACAATCATAACCCACTATACCACCATGGCCCCTTATCCAGGATAAAGTGTAGGTATCGGCTTTCATAGCCTCCCTTGGATCATTCCAGGGCCCTTTGGGTGTCACCCACTTTTGGAAACACTGCCATAAAGGGTTAGAGGCTGGACTGGAAGCAGCAGCCTCCGAACTCGGGGGTGCAGAGCTGGCCACCGAGGAGAGAATGCTCAGCTGGGAGGCAGGGCTGGTCATGAAAGGTCCACCTCTTCCTTGGGCATGCTTCCCCAGGAGGGCTTAGAAGTGGCAGGCAGAGGTTTCCTGCCAGGGGAGGCCAGAGTTTAGAGCTACTGGGCTGGATTGCTCTTGTGGCCTAGAGGAAGCTGGCATGATGCCAAGACCGTGTCCCTCCCAAACCAAACCAGAAAGTATGCGACATCTTGGCCCCATGTGGATCCTCCTCCAGCCTGCTTCAGCTGGACCCCAAGCAGACCTGTTTAGGGATCAGCTTCATTCTTCCCGAGATGGCCCAGTAGGTACAAAAACACGTGAAAGTCCCACTCATGGGAAAGGGCCCACTGAATGGAAGGAATCAAGAGAAATTAAACAGTGCTTGGGTCTGCGATGGTTGGATAGTTCAGAGGTGTTGCGATTTAGTGGAGGGAGTGTGAGTATGCCGGAGTGTTGATTGGAAAACTTAAGACAGCAGTATATTCACTCTCGGTTAAGGTCCTTGAGGGTGGGAGAGGGTCTTTTCTCATTTATAGATGGACAGCCTCTAGAACAAGGGTCAATGTTAGTTGACTGTACTGAGTGACAGCAACTACGGAGGGACAGTACTACACGACTGTCCTGAAAGAGGAGCAAGAAATCTCCTCCTCACCCAGTCCTTCTGGCCCTGGAAACGAACTTCCAGGCCAACACCTTCTTGATTCCAATCGGTATGCTATTCGACTGAACCGTTCAGCAAGTTTGCAGCCTCCATACTTGCACTTAGTTTATGGTTTGACTTTGACAGAGTTCCGGCTCTCCACATGGCAGCGGGGTAGGGATTCCTCTCAGCTCAAAGCACATCTATGCTGTGAACACTGTGGCATTGCCCCGTGACAGCCTTAGAGCCCAAGCGGAGGCCACCATGGATCTTTGCTCTCACGTGTCATCTCTTTAGACTGTTCTAACATTTAGCTCTTAGGTACAAATGTGAATCCACAGTCACAATGACGCACTATCTCCTTCTGGTCTCAGGCATCGCTTCTGTCTGGTTGACAGGGCCGTGTGGCTCCTGAGTCCCCTGGAGATGGCTCTCATTGATTCCTGGACCTTTTCCCAACCCCAAGCTGAAACAATAGGTCCCCGCCTTTCTTCTCGACTTCCTAGAGCAGCGGTTCTCAACCTGTGGGTCTCGACCCCTTTGGGGGTCTAGCAACCCTTTCACAGGGGTCTCCCGATTCATAACAGTAGCAAAATGACAGTGATGAAGTCGCAATGAAAGTAATTTGATGGTTGGGGGGGTCACCACCACATGAGGACCTGTATGACAGGGTCGCGGCATCAGGAAGGTTGAGAACCACTGTCCTAGAAGAATCTAAGTCTCTAGGTAGAGGTGGCAAAGTACTACGCTGCTGTTCTAAGTTGGGCAAGGGACCTCCTCTGAGCCCAGTCTGTCAGGCCCTGGGAAGGAATGTCGCTGCTGATGCAGCCAATGCCTGTAGACTCAGCACAGGCAGGACAAGCCCGGCCCATCACCAAGAACTTGGCTGCTGAACAAAGAGCAGGAGAAAGTCTATGCTGACACAGTCACTCGTGGCGAGAGTCAGCAACTCTGTGTCGAGCCAGATGAGGTGCCAGGCCCTGAGTTGATAGCCTGAACAAACCAGAGCACGCCCCGGCTGTCTAGCCTTCTGATTCTGTTCGGCCAGCTGGACACGGTACAATGATATACTAGTTAACTTGAGCTGAGGGCTCCAAGGAAGAAGTTCAAGGACAGGGTGTTATGAAGGGGTGCCATGGGAAATCATCTAATCTTCCAGGCTAGGAAATGGTGGTCTATGAACAAAATGGTGCTTGCAAAGGTTGGAAGATCTGAGTAGGCAGAGAGAAATGCGTTTTTCATTTCTGGGGTTGCTGAGGAGGGTCTGGCCTGGTAGAAGCCCAGTGTGGTCAACTGTAGCAAGAACAGGGACAAAGACTGATGAGTAGGGGACAGTGGTGGACCACTCTCCAGGGGATGTTGACGAGGGTTAGAAGGACTATTTGGGTCCCTTGTGTGTCCATGTAGATCACACACCTTTAAGAAGCCCTGGTGGCACAGTGGTGATGAGAGGGGCCACTAACTGCAAGGTCTGCAGTTTGAAACTACCAATCACTGTGCAGGAGAAAGATGAGGCTTTCTACCACTCTAAGAAGTTCGCCTCAGAAGCCCGCAGCACAGGGGCAGTTCTACCCTCTCCTATAGGGTCGCTATGAGTCAGAATCGACTGGACGGCAGTGACACGCATCAACCAAGCAGGATGGACTAGATGCCCCAATAGTCTGGAAATAGTCACTTGGATCATATTTGTATAATCATATCATTTGTGTGTTAGCCACAGTCAAGAAGTCATGGATGGAGTTTGGAAATAACTTTTCATTGGAAACTAATCAGTTAAAGCTATATCTTTGGCACGGCCTGTTTACACCCAAGCCCAGGCTGGTCCCACCACAGGCAGGCTCCCTATGACACCGGGCTGCCGGATGGTGAGTGTGGGCATGCACTGCCCCCACTTCAGAGACCCCTGAGTGCCCAAGTCAGACGCACCTCACATGAGGGAGGAACACACAGCCACTGAATGCCTGCAGTGTCTATGTCGGTGGAAGATCCCAGTGGCCTGAGCCTGGTGAGTGGTGGATGGAAGGTGTGCAGTCGGTGTATTGGTCTACCCCGTCTGAGTGGCAGACACACACACCTCCTGGGCCAAGGCCTGTCAGCCTGGAGGGGGCTGTTTCTGGGGCAGCCAAGGGGGGGGTTCTCTCTACATTGGAGAAGACGGTTTTGGGCTGCTCTCAATGGTTGGCTGCTGGGAACCAAACCTCCCCGTCAAGAGTGATTAAGACAACAATGGAACATTCAAGCCACTGAGCAGGGGATCCAGAACCGGAACACATGCAAACAACATCAACACGTGAAACGTATCAGTCTAACACTTCAACACCAGGATTGGGGGCTGTGTGGTCTGCCACGAGTGAGGTGAGCCTGTGATTGGTGTAAAAGATGGCAGCCTCGGCTTCCTGTGTCATATGGCTAGCCCCGAAGCAAGAACCAAGATGGGGATGGTGGGGGGAAACAACTGACCCCCGGCCACGCCCCATAGGATTTCCAAGACTGTCAATCTGTAGGCCAGCCTCTTCGTTCGCCGTTGAGGGGCTGGTGGCTTTGAGCCTGCGACCTTGTGGTTGACAGTACAAGGTTTACGTGTCCAAATATCTACTGGCAAGTGGGCTGCCCACGGTGGTCTTACCCCTGCCCACTGGGTGGCTGGTCTTTGGCCATCCTCCTGACAAACTCAAACCCCCTCTCCTGTGGTCATTCGTTGCTGCCAAGGTGATTCTGATCCATGGTCACCCCATGGGTGGGAGGAGTCAAAAGTGCTCCAGCGGGTTTTCACACCTGTGACCTGTCAGAAGCTGACATCAAGCTGCCCTGCCCAGGTGCTTAAGCACTAAAGCCACTGTGTCACCCAGGGATCCACACCGCAGGCCCCCGGACGGCAGACTCCCTCTAGCCACAGGGAAGCAGGGTTCACCCCAACTTCCTTCTCCTTCCCTGGCAGAGCAATGGAGGCTTTGATGGGCCACTTGGGGAAGCGTGCTCTGCCCGCCATTCCAGCGTCGTGCGGGAAGAGTAAAGGCGGCCAACGCAGGGTGGGTGAAGGGAACACACCGAGAACTTTCTGGGAGTGAGAATTAAGAGAAGACGCAGGGTCACTGCTTGCGCTGCCAGGGTCAGCCAGGGTGCCCGGCCCTTGGCAGCCACCCTCCTGATGGATGAGGGGTGCTGTGGGGTGGTCCTTGTTCTGGAGACGGCCAGTCTGAAGGGGAAAGGCACGTCTCGAATCAGGGGTGGGGGTGGGGGGTCCCAAAGTGGAGAGAGAAGAAAGATCCCCCTGCCTTCGTTTCCGACAGGTGATGGCTGCGCTGACTGGGAACATGCAGAACCACCCGAATTCATGCCCGCCTTCCTGAGCCCCTATTCCAGGGAGTGGGGTGGGGGTCTCCAGAGGTGGAGAGATGGAGACACAGGGCTCTGACTCACCCCAGATGTCTTCGCCACCCTTCTCAGCAGTGGAAGGGGAGCCACATCCCTGCAGGGGCTGACCGATACGGGACAGGGATGTTTCACCCCAGGAGACACTCCACCTTCACCTCCCCTTCTGAGGCCCTGGCCCTGCGGAGGAGGCCTGCAGCTGGCCTGGGAGGCTGAGGCGGGGGCACACACAACTGGCACCAGTCAGGGCGGAGACATGCTTCGGGAGCTGGAGATCTAGCAGGGCACGCCATCTCAAACCCACACTTGCTCTAAATCAGTGTTCTGATGCTGTGAGAGAGTCCTCCCTTGGAAATCTCCTTTTATGTTGTTGTTGCAGACAACACACAGTGACCCTCACACGCACTGCGGGGGAAGGGGCCCGGGGCCATTGGCCCCAGAGCCACTGAACTGCTGTGGAAGAAGCGTGTCCCCGGTCCTCCCCTTTGCAGCAAGCTCCGAAAACAGCTCTGGCCTCGCTTTCTGGCTTCAGAGCATCCTCTTAGCGAGGGAAGCACTGAGCTGGAGCCAGGCACAGCTGCCAGACCCGGGCTGGTGATTGACAAGGGCCCTGCTTTGCCATTTTGTAGGCGTACGTGTCTCGTCTCTGCCTGCCGTCCCCACCTTCCTGGACAAACAGCTGGACATGGGGACTCCGGGCTGGGTGCCTTGGAACCCGGGGAAGCAGAGAGACTGCAGGCGCAGAGAACAGCCGCGCTGTCTGAATTGCTCGTGTGGTTTGCTCTAAATCAGCACATCGGTTGAAACCACCCCGTTTTACAGGGGAGAGTAACATGCCCCCCCCAAACCACACCCATGACCTTCGAGTCGTGCTGACTCACAGCGACTCTACAGGGCAGAGTAGAACTGCCCCTGCTGGGTTTCAGAGACAGTCACACTCCCCCAAACCAGACTCACTGCGGCCAAGCTGATTTTGATTTACTCCGACCCTCCAGCGCGGAGCAGAACGCCCCACAGGGTTCCCAAGGCTGCAAGTCTTCACAGAAGCAGGCTGCCCCGTCTTTCTCCTGGGGAGGGGCTGGTGGGACCCAGCTGCTGACTTCTGGGTCAGCAGCCTCGCTATTGTACCCTGGCACCAAGCGAAACTTTCAAACGATGAGGTGGCCGGCCCAAGGTCAGTTCAGAACCCGGGTTTGAACCCAGAGCTGGGCTCGGGCTCTGTCCACTGCGGAAGGCTGCTTTTTGTTGGGCTTTGGGTGCGATTCCAAGGGGAGTCCAGCCCACTGGCGCTCAGGGGAAGGCTCCAGGAGAGCCCCTCAGGCAGACCGGGAGCTCACGCTGCCCCTTCTCACCATTCTTCCTGTGCGCAGGGCACCTGCTCTGGGGAGCCATTCACTCGCACCACTGTCATCCAAGGCCAGGACCGAGTCGCCAGAGGTGGCGCCGGCTCCCACGTCTTACCTAACACAAGCCAGGTGGTGCTCACCTTCCACACTGAAAAGAAGCTGTAGGTGCATGCCCTTTCAGAACCAGAGTCTCAATCTGGAACAGCTCCGAGGGTTGATGGGAACTCTTGGAAAGCCATAGGCAGCAAATCTCTACTGAAGACCATCACCCCAAAGATCCCTCATTCTCACCTTTCAGAAAACCGAAAACCCACACCCTGTGTCACTGAAGTGAAGCCGACTGGCAGAGCCCCAAGAGGACAGGGTCGAACTGCCTCGGGGGTTCTCAGACCGCGACTCCTAACGGGAGTAGAAAGCCTCCTTCTCCTGCGCAGCGGCTAGCGGTTTTGAACCGCTGACCTTATGGTTAGCAGCCTAAAGCATGACCACTAGGCAGCCACCAATGTTCACCTTTTAAGGGTCTTACAAAGACAGGGAGACCCGTGAAAGGATTCCCATAGAAAGAACTCATGTAAGGCAGAGAACTCGCTGAGAAGGAAAACCCAACTATTTCCAGGAAGACGAGGCATCTGAGAGTGGTGAGCTCACAGCCTGTCCTCTCTTGGGGACAAGGGAAATGAGCTGTCCCGCCAAGACTGGGCTGTCGTGGGTTTCACGGTTTCCCCAACCAGACGTCCTCAGGCTTGAGGAGCGGGCAGCTAGAAGCTTTTTCTATTTAGATCCTGAAGAAGGAATGAGGGGGGCACTCTGTGGGGGTAAGGATGGGAAGTGGATCACAGCCTAGCATCTGCATGAAAAACAGACATGACGGTCGTGGGCAGACCACAGCAACAGGGACATCCATCCACTTACGGGGGAGGTTGTGGTGCCTCAGTCTTCATGGAGGTAGCTTTGGATGATCCTCCTAGGGCCATGTGTGTTTTAAATGAGAAGCCCGATTTAGATTCCTTATCTTATGTGGGAGCATGGGGCACACACATCATGTTGTCAGAGGGTCTAAGAATAAGCATTTGCCTTTACCACACCATTCATCTGCAAATACATGCTTAACATCCACTCTCCAGGAGGGTAGAGTGTCTTGATGATGTTCAATCCCTGCTCTTCGGTAAAGGGTGGCTCCGCAGAAAGACTTGCCTGGCGGCCTAGTGGGTTACACATTACAGAAGGTCAGCAGTTTGAAGCCACCATCCTCTTTGCAGGAGAGAGGCGGGGCTTTCTGCTCCAGTGTGATGGAGACCGACAGCCCTGAACCCCACAGAGGCAGCTTTGCTCTGTCCTGCAGGGTTTGCTGTGGGTTGGAATCAACTTGATGGCAGTGTGTTAGGAATTCCCAGGGGAGCTAACAGAGGAAAAGATTTTCTTTTTCTCTTCAAGGTTACGGGGCTTGGTGCCAAACAAATACCTGATCAGAAGCGTACACAGATATGTACAGAGACCATTTGGAAGGTAAATGTCTGATGCCTTCTCTCCAGGAATTACTAGTTTGCCTGACAATAAACAGAGCCAGATTATAAACAACTGATTTGTGCTTTTCGAAATGCACCCCCTAAAAGAAAACCACCTACAGAATAAAGTGAGCAACTCCTGGCGCAGGCAGTCCGGTGGCATTCGATATTAAAATATGTCTGGAATGGGAGTCTGCCAGGAAATGCCCTCCACTTGAGAATTCATGCCAGGAAATTGGTGCAGTCTTGTGACACTGGCAAACACTACCACCATCTCTACTATTGGAACAAAGGTGAACAGCCTTCCCGATGACTACGAAGACGTCCACCGACGAGGACTCTGGGGCAAACACAAACTCGTACTTCACTGGACGCTGGCTTTTAACCAAACAAGTGTTAGACGCACCGCGTGTCTGCCTTATCAAGCAGCCTTTGAACATCAAAGTTTAGGTCTTAACAACAGAAACGTGGCGAGCGGCTTCTCCCTTCTGTCTGCTCCAGGTGGGCATAGCATTGATGGGGTAGTTCTCAGTTCTTTCGTTGTCCTGACCTCCGACTGGCCTTGAAGTTACTCGTTGATCATTCCTTACAGCGATGACGGCCAAGCTGAACTTCCATGACTTAGACGGAGGGCTGCTTAAAGACGGGACCCTTCTCAGCGTCTCTCTGGTCTCAGAGCTCAGGATGTCTGGCATTTACAGGGTGCTCCAAGTGGTGCTGAACTGGGATGTTGTAGAAAGTTGATTTAACCAGTATTTATGGGTACCGGCTATCACGCGCTCTCCAAGGATTCTTGCGAGACTCTTCAAAGTTGAAGAAAAGCAAACAATCCCCAGACTCATTGCCACACAGTCGTGCCTGACTCACCGTGCCTCCGTGGGGCAGTTTCCGAGGCCGCACGTTCTTAGGGCGCAGCAAGCCTCACCTTTCTCCTGTGGAGCAGCTGGTGGGTTCAAATGGCTGCTCTTGGGGTCTTGCACCCCATGCTTAACCCACTCCATCACCGGGGCTCCTTCAAAGTCAAGGGATAAGTTCACTGTTGTTTTTCCTGATGGACTTTGCTTTAAGAGTGGCATCGTTCTGAAGCGAGTTATCCTGGAAATAAAAAACCCGACCAAGTCGACTGTGTGCCGAGCAGTGTTTTAGTGCTGTGGAGACTTGGGCAGGATAAAGAAGATGGGGTTCCTGCCCCCGCGAAGGACGTTTCAAATACGGAGACGCAGGCAGGCTCAGCTGCTCAGGGACGGAGTAAAGTGGGTAGTCTCCGCAGTGGGTCAGGAAAGCAAGGGGCTTGGGCAGTGTGAGGAAGACAAGGTAGGCACCTGCAGAACCAAAGCCAACGGGCAGGGTTGGTTTCCTCAATTTGTCTGTCAATCCATTGACGGGTAGTTTTCCAATCCAATCCAATTCAATGCAATCCAATCCCAAGGAAATGTTTCCTTTGGCCTATTCTGCTTTGTTTCTAAAGAATGACGGGCTCTTTGCCTGAGGGCACAAAGCCATCTTTGCCTTCTCCGTCTTTGCAGTCCCCCTTAGCCCTGCACTTCAAAGGTGTCCCAACATGAATAGGAGAGCGCATGTTTCCGAAATAGATGAATGGCCAGATGAATGAATGATTGAATGAGCCTAGGGACCCAGTCCTTGGAACATCTCCGAATATGCTGACGCTTCTTAAATTGAAGCCAAACAGCCACCGAATTGCCGGATTGAGGCTGTTCCCTTCTGGAGCCCACAGAGGCTCACGAAAGAGCCAAAAGCCCTAAGAGAAAGCCTTATGCTCCCATTGCTTCCTATGATTTAATTTTCTCACCCGAGAGCCACAAGCAAAGCTTGAGGACCGACTCTGGAAGTTCAATCTCTCTTCCCCTCCAGGCCGCTCTGCCCACCACCACCAGACTTGCCCTTTTCTAACTCCGACTACGTGAAATTGTTTCCCAGCTCAAACCCTTTGATTCTTTCCCAGAAAGACACCCAAGACCTCCGAATTCGGTTCCCACCTGTATGACCTGCCTTGCCAACCCGAGAACCTCTTCGGAGAACAAAAGCCTCTTTGGGAGAACTCCGCGGTTCACTTTGAACGGACACCGGCTAGCACAGGACATCGAGCGCAGAAGAGTAAAGAAGGGCGATGAAAATGCGGGAGGAGACGGATGGGCACAATCGGCACAGAGGACCCAAGCCTACCCTGTGACCCCGGAGAAGGCGTGTTGTGTCCGGTGCTACTGAGTTGGCTCTGACCCGTAGCGAGCCTGTGCCCCACAGAACAACGAAGCACTGCCCGGTCCTGCGCCATCCTCGCCACAACCGGTCCTGTGCTTGAGCCCACTGTGCAGCCACGGTGTCAATCAGCTCTCGGAGGGCCCGTGAAGACGGCGTCGGATGGGGACGATTTCCTTCTGTTACATACGATCACCATGAGTTGGCGCCAACGCCATGACAACCAACAATAACAACAACAGACGCTCAAAGAAGGTTCCAGGATATTCACCCATCTGATGGCTCCAGATCCTCAGTGGGAGAGATAGAAGCATCAGCCCCCATTGCACAGAGGAGGAAACCAAGGCCCTTGCCTAAAACCACATAGCCAGGAGGGTGACAAGCCTACGCCCATTCTTGGGGCCTCATTGTTGAGGACAGAGAATTGTATCTCCAGCATCAAACAAAACAAAACAAAACAAAGACAACAGAAACCATGGTCCACACTGTTCCGCCCCACCCCTTCCCTACAAAGCTAGATCCGTGAACCTGGGACAATACAGCAAAGAGCTGAGGGCTCCCGTCACAGCCCACAGATTTTTGTGGAAGGCTGGGTCTTGGCCCAAACTTTCCAAAGAAGCCAGTGGACCAGCCAAGCACAACGGCAATGCTGGGCCTAGGCTGAGGGGCTGTCTTGTGAAATAGTTCCACAGGAAACATACGCGGGCAATTCATTTCGCCAGAAACAATGCACATCATCTAAATAAATAAATAAATCGGCCAGAGGCTGCCTGAGCCCCACTGCTGGTCCCCACTTCCAATGGGCCCATAAATCTGGCGGAACCTTTACTTAGGCTACTGATGACTAACACTCAGACACATGGTCATCCGCTCTGGGCATTTCAACCATTGTGATGCCCCCTGAGAACTGTGGTGCTGGGCTCTGGAAGCCAACCAGAACTTCCAGTCCCAACAGGGGTGCCAACAGGCTTAGAGGTCCCCGTTCTCACTTAGCCGATGGGCAAACCAAGGAGAGATGAGTGGACACACTGCTCTGGGCAGAGGCAGGATCAGGGCCCAGACTTCTGACCTCTGGCTCCGGGGCCTTCTCGGAGTCCGAGAGGCTCGGTATGAACGCCCAGGCCTCAGCACGAATGGCTAGGGCAGGGATCTGCAAATCACAGCTCTTTCATACGAACACGTGCCTCTGAAGTAAAATTGGAAAACAATTTAAAAGGTAATACTCAGATAATGGTGATTTCATCTGTTTGTAAAAACATTATTCAGGGCTCTTGAATACTTCCAAAGAGTGGCGGTGGGGGGACAGGATTGGCTCTTCCATCTCTAAAGTCTGCCAATCCCTGATCCGAGGTGATGTGCTTGCAGTCACAGAGTGCTGGCCAACAAGTTGGGAGACCTGCGTGCAAGTCTTAATGGGCCACGGGCTGCTAGGGGACCTCCCTGTGGATGTCCACCTCCTTTCAGCACGTGTTCCTCTTGTAGGAACTTCTGAACTGGCCCCCTTCTGCTGGTGCAGGCGGGCAGCACTGGCCCACAATGGTTAGACAGTGTGGGTAGCCAGCTTTTCCAAGTCTGCTCTGTAAGACTCACTCCCGACGCCAGAAACATGTATACCTTCCACCCTCTTTGCTGTATCTTTCAGGATCTGTTAAAGCTTCAATCATTTCCATGCTATATTGTTTAGTTCAAGGGTTTGCAAACCATGTCTTGTGGTCTAAATTCAGCTGCGACCCCCTGCTCCCAGTTTCTATATTCTACCAACGAAAGAGGGAACCCTGGTGGTACAGGGGTCAAGTGCTCAGCTGCCCCCTGAAAGCTCAGCAGTTCAAACCTGCCCTCCGGAGAAAGACGTGGCAGTCTGCCTCCACCGAGAGTGCAGCCTGGGAACCTTCTTGGGTAGTTTGACTCCACTCTATGGGGTTGCCACGAGTCAGAAAAGGCTTGACGTCAGTGGGTGTTGACTTGACACCAGCTGAGAGGAACGTTTACATTGTTTTAATGGTTCAAAAAGCAAAAACAAAAAGAGGAATGCTGTTGGTAGGTGCCGTCAAATCAGTTCCAACTAAGCGTGGCCCGATGGCCTACGGACATGTTGTCAGGAGAGACCACTCTGTGTCCATCATGCTTGGTCAAATGGAAGGGCAACCGTGAGGAGGAGGGCCTTTGATGAGCTGGATCGGACAGTGGCTGCACTAATGGGCTGAAACACAGGAACAATGGTGAGAAGGCTCAGGACCGGGCAGTGTTTCGTTCTGTGCTGCACAGGGTCGCGAGGGGTCAGAGCCAACTTGATGGCACTTACCGTCATGCACCGCAGAACGAAACACCACCCCGTCGTCCTCATGATGAGCCCGTGGTGGAGCCACTGTGTCCATCCAAACAACACAACAAAGGAAGATTATTCAATGGAAATGATATTAAATTCAAACCTGTGTCCGCAAATAAAGTTTTATTGGAACACAGCCATGCTCTCTCATTGACACTGCTCACGCTGTGACTTTGTGGTGTTGCAGCCAGTTTCCCACGGCAGCACTGCGTAGCTGTGACAGGGAGTGTACAATTACAGAGCCTAAGATACTACGATTTTTCACAGGAAGAGTTTGCCATCCTGGTTTAGCATGAAAACCAGTTAGTTGAGTATGTAAAAGTACATACAAATTGAGGAAGAAAAGCAACCACATAGGACTTATTTCTAGGTACAAAGATTATAGCAATCTTATTTTTTTCACCACCTACACCTAGCATGCATGTTGTGGCAGTTAGGTAATGTACTGTCAACTTGAACAAAGGGGTGAGTCTTGCCTGTCAATCAGGTCATAGCCAATGGTGCCTCTGTGTGGGCGTGGCCTCCTGAGGATTCTGGGAACCCCTATCTTCCTCCCTGGAGGCGGAACACACACTCTTTCTGCTTCACCTTCCTACTGACAAGTCACATGGAGCCACGCTAATGCTAGCCAGAGCCCTGGAGATGCTTCCACCACCACTGGGTCCACAAGACTTTTCACCCACAGGCCTGTGATCTTTCTGCATTTGGCATCGTTGCATATGTTATTTGAGTCTGAAGAGGAATGTATAGGCTGGTATCAGACATATGGGTTAATATCATCGGATTTATGGATTTGATCTGTACCTGGCTGGGTTGTTTTCTTAACATACAATTACTCTTTGATCTAAAACTCTCTCTTCCACACATATGAGGTCCCTGGATGTTTCTCTAGTCCATCCAGACTAACACACCCGTGTAAAAAAGAAAACTGACCTTAAGAAAATTGCACGTATTTACTGTCTTACTGAGCTAGTTGTTCATATACTACATTCCGCCAAATTCCTATGTCCCCCAGATACATCAGAACCATTGTACTTTTGCGCCACAGGTGAGGAAATGATGCCTCTGGAACTTTAGAGAGATTGGCCAAAGGCATGCTACTCATACGAAGCACTGCATGATGGGAACACAGTTAAATTAAAAAGGCGCGCGTGTGTGTGTGTGTGTGTGTGTGTGTGTGTGTGTGTGTCCGAGTTTCCCTCTCTGTGGTTTAGTTACCCACAGTCATCCGCGATCCGACAATATTAATGGGAATTCCAGAAATGAACAATTGCTCAGCTTTAAAGTGGGTGGCATTCTGAGGAACATGATGGAACCTCACATCGTCACCCTGTTGTATTCGCCCTCTGTCATGAGTCACTTGGTAGCTGCCTTGGCTAGCAGGTCAACTGCTGTGGCTGTGCAGTACTTGTATTCCAGAAGCCCGTATTTTACTTCTTGCTGACAAGAACCTCCATATCCATGTGTTTATTGACAACTAGAACCCCCAGTGGCAACCATAGTTATTGACTAGAACCCCCAGTATCGACCATGTGTATTACTGACAAGAACCCTCAGTATCAACTAGGTAGTTTGTCTTCTCTGATGTCAACTCCCATGTCTGGTGCACAGTAAGTCCTTAATAGATTAGTATTGCATGAAAAAAGAAAGAGAGAAACTATCAATAAACTTTTCCATCCAAACAAACTCACTGTCATCAAGTTGGTGCTGACTCAGAGTGACCCTACAGAACAAGGTAGAACAGCCGCTGTGAGTTTCTGAGACTGCAACACTTTATGGGAGTAGAAAGCCCTGTCTTTCTCCCCAGGAGCAGCTGCTGGTTTCAAACTCCTGACCTTGCAGTTAGCAGCCCAACGTGTAACCATTACACCACCAGACCTCCTAAACTTATCCTTGTAAACAACAATAGCATATTCCCCAGTTCTGTCCACCGAAATGTCTAGAAACAAGGACCAACCCAGGCACAATGAACACCCCTAAGTGTTCAGACTTTCCTTTCCAAAAGCCATTTCCCACTAAGAAGAACCGGGGATCTTTGGAGAAATGGCCAATTCCAGGTCTTAGTTAGGGCCTGGAACATCTTAGCGTCCTTGTTATTTTTGTGATATCCAAGACACTAGGGCCATGGCCAAAGGAATCAGCATCAATAGAGATGCTCCCTGGCCAGAGAAGATGTTGACATTCAGCATCAATAAAAATGACAATCAAAATGGATCGATGCACAGTGGTTACATGTACATCCATGAGTTCACCAAGGTGCTAAACGAGGGGGGAAAAGCCAATGGTCACCATTGGATGGTGCGAGGCGAATAAATCCACCACTGTCTTTCAGTTTGTTGTACTGTGGTGGTTTGCGTGTGTCTGTGCAGCTGAAAGCGATGCCCCTGGTGTTTCAAATGCCAGCAGGATCACTCAAAGTGAACAGGTTTCAGCTGAGCTGCCAGACCAAGAGCAGACTATAAAGCAGGTAGGCTGTCCACTTCCGAGGAATCGCCATGCAACTGTTAAGGCTAGCCCCGAAACACTGTCAGGCGAAGAACCCATGACTAGAAACAACACTGTCAGAGGCGGTGCCAGAGGATGAGCGTCTCATGGCAGAGGGCACTCCAACTAGGCTGGGGGCAGAGCTGCCTTTGCAGAGTGGAGCCAACCAGAAGGATGCGGACAGACGGAGGACAACCTGCGGGAAGGGAGACTTCAGACCTTCATCGGTGGATGGAGTACGACACCAAATGAGAAGAAACAGCTGCAACATCAATGAAACATCAAACTCTGAATGTATGAAGTGCAAATGTTGGAAGACTGGAAGATGCAAGAAAATATGGAATCCATAAAGAACAACATTCGAGGTGTTAGTGAGACTGGAATGGACTAGGATCAGGCCCTTTTGAGTCAGAGAATCACTTGGTCTACTACACCAGGAATGACAGATTCAAGAGGAATGAAGTCACTTTCATGGTCAAAAATGACATTTCAAGATTTATCTTGAAGGACAATGCAGTCTGGGATATGATAATATTTATCTACATGCAGGGATAGCCAGTCGATACAACGATTCTCCAGATATATGCACCAACCACTAAAGCTTGTGATTCAGAAATGGAAGAATTCTACCAACATCTTCATCTGAAATTGATCAAACATGCAATCAAGATGCACTGATAATTATTGGTAATTGGGCCAACTGAAAAAGAGGGGAAGAAATTAAAGAAATGGATAGGGGGGGAACAGGGCACTAACCCACCCAAGGGGAGGTTGTTGTTTATATCTCCACAGGGAAAGAGGGACCAGATTTCAACCTGGTGCTTCAAGACATGAACGCAACACACCGGCATGAAGCAGGGAACCAGTAGAGAGGTCTGAGGGCCGGCCCCAATCCCAACTATGTGGACAGCCCACCCTC
>NW_022103915.1:33060697-33064362 GCF_000313985.2 Echinops telfairi
GGAAAGTATGGTCTTGGTAATGGAACTGAAGGTGGAGATAGGATGATAGGATTTTGCAAGACAAATGACGTCATGGAAAATACCTTTTCCCCACCACATGAACGGCGACTATGCACGTGGACTTTTCCCGATGTAATGCACGAAATCAAATCGACTACATCTGTGGGGAGAGATTGTGGAGCCGTTTCATATCTGCAGCTGCAACCAGGCCAAGGGCTGACTGTGGAACAGGCAGACCATCAATCGCTCAGATGTAAGTTCAGGTTGAAGCTGAAGCAAATTAAAACCAGTCCACAAGAGCCAAAATACGGCCTTCCATATATCCCACCTGGATTCTGAGACCCTCTCAAGAACAGGCTTGACACATTGAACCCCAGGGACAGGAGACCTGGTGAGCTGCAGGAAGACAAAGATATCTATCGCTATAACACTTAGAACCTGGGGAAGTTAGGGCTCCACTCTACGCTGTCCGATAAGGCCGAGAAGAGTCAGAACCGACACAATGGCACAGGGTTTGGTTTGGTCATGAACAGTGCGTCTAGGCAACAAACACACTAGAGTCACACACACACACACACACACACATTATGTGGTTTCTAACAGGAGCAAACAACGTCACCTAGGGAGTGCTCTTGCCCACTCAAATCAAACTAAACTTCATTAAACATCGAGATCAAGCTTCCAGCGTCTAGGGGATGGAGATGACAGAAGGCCAAGTTCCACAGGACCACAGGACTACACTCAGAAAATGCCTGGCTATGAGAACCTCTGAAGAACAAAGAATCTGATTTCTTCACCAATACGTTCTAAGGGGGAAGGGGACGCGATGGAAAGGTAACTTGTAAATTACAGGACATTGAAAATATCTGTTGATCCACGGCATGTAGGGATCTCCTTGGGACTCTAATTAAAGACAAACAGACAACAAGTGGGTGAGTCAGGGGAGACATTTAGAAGACTGTCATACATTTGAATATTTGCCTTGTTATCTAATGATATTGAGAGATGACTGCTAATTAGTTGAGGTGTGATCCTGATATTGTGACAAGGTTACCAAAAGAGGGTCACTCTACTTTAGAAATACACACCTAAGGATGCACAGATGAAGCGGTGTCGTACTTTGGATTTGCCTAACAGGGATCTAGTGGCGGGGTAGAAAGTAGGTGGAGACAGAGATAAAACAAGGCCAGTGGTGGGTTGGTGGTTGTTGAGGTTGGATAAGGGTAGATAAGCGCTTGCCGTTTGGTTCTTTCTACTCCTCCAGACCCTGAAACGTTTCCAGAATAAACGACCACAATAAATCCACCCCGATGCCCTTCTCAAAGTGGTCACCTTGCCCTGGCTGCATCCTGGTTCTCACAAGTACCCCTGTTCTTCTGTTTCGGGGAACATGAGACTTGGACTGTGTGCTTCTCATCATCCATCGAGGGAACCACCTGGGACACTTGATCGCCCTCCCCACTGGGCTAGGCCAGTATGACGCTGGGGAGCAAAGATACATACACAGATATCTCGGGGAGAAAGAAGTGCTTTCTCACGACAGAGACCTCGTGTTTGGATGCTACAATGGGCGAGGGGCTCAAGATGGCAGAGGGCCAGGGCACACCTTCACAAAACCAAACATGCTGGCAGAGACATTAGATGAGGTTCGGGAAGACAGAAGAATGTTCCAGTGTGGGGAGACCCTTCCAGACTGCAGTTCTGAGCAAATGACAAGGCAGACTGAGAGGCCAAGGGCCACTAGCTGTGTCCTATGCCATCATTTACATCAGTGCAGCTCCCTGGAGCATCTTAAATCGGA
Organism: Echinops telfairi; assembly: GCF_000313985.2. Taxonomy (NCBI): domain Eukaryota; kingdom Metazoa; phylum Chordata; class Mammalia; order Afrosoricida; family Tenrecidae; genus Echinops; species Echinops telfairi. Next base: position 33,062,499 of record NW_022103915.1, read on the forward strand.
TGGTAATAGGTGTGGGGAGGCACCGTTCCTCAGCTCTTCCCCTGGGAGAAGCGAGAAGCAGAGTTGGGGAGACCACAGAGAAAGCTCAGGCCCTTTTGTGGGGTGTGGGGTGGTGGGAGGAAATGAAAAATTAGGGAGCAGGAGATTAAAAACTGCTCATCTTTTAGGGTGACTGCTGGACTTTCTGCTTCTGTCTCCTTTCCAGCACTGGGTCCCAACCACCCCTCACAGAGTTAGGAGTGTCCCTATGGATGTCCACCCCCCCTGCGCTCACCCCCTTGGGGCATTAGGTTGTCTGTTTCCTCCAGTAGGCCCCAACCCCCTTGAGGGCAGGGACTTTGGTCTGTTGGTTGTGCTAGCTCATAACATAGCGAAGTTCAGGCCTCGAGGGGCGCTCAACTAATAGGAACAGTGTGGCTGCCAGTGCCTCTGGGAGCCGGGTGGCGTGGTGCTCGAAGTACAGGCTTGGGAGTGAGTCCCATGTGTGCCTGAGTCATGGCCCTGCCGGCTCAGTAGACCCCCTTCCTGGGCTCTGGATTCCGATTCTCAGATTCCACAACTGACTTATGACAAGGTTTTGGGTTTCCTAAGACACTGGGATTTCCCTGGAAAGAACAAAGCAAATAACTGCAGATGCCTCTCTGTCTGAAGGGTTGGTACAGCACCAACCCAGGAAGACAGCGCTAGAATTCCATGGCACACAGACCCGAATACATTTCCCCCAATGGTCTAACACCCCACAATGCCCTAGACTCGCCTGGAGGGGTCAGGTGGTGGAGGGGGACGGATGAAGAACTACACAAACCTGTGCATCTTCAAATGTGTATCTGCCTCCCTCTCTGATGTTCTGGCTGGTTATCTCGTAGCTGTGAGAGTCCAGGTTGATTGCGCTCTGGGCCCCTGGGGCCAGGAATTCCTGCCAGATTTCTTCCACCCTCTTGGCCACATCCTGGAGGGGCTGTTTCTTGAGATCTTGGACAGCCAACCAGAACCTGAAGTCAAAGCACAAACACAAGTGGGTCCCGGGGGCTCCCCTTCTGCATTCAGTGAGAGTTGGCTCCCAGCACTGACATCCCACACGCCATACATTCTGCCGTCACCCGGTCCCCCAACCTGCCCAGAGACACAGAGACCCCCGGGGCTTGCTGAAAACACACAGGATGTGGTCCCCCACAGGTCCTGCCCTCTGTTTATACCAAGGGCTTTCAACTTCAGCGCCACTGCTGTGGGGGGCTGAGCACGCCTTTGCGGTGGAGGCGGCCCTGTACACTGCGTTGGGGGGTGGTGGGGAGGTGGGGGGAGCAGCACTCCTGTCCTCCACTCGCGAGATGTCAGGAGCATCTTTCCCATGAAACAGCTACCATGGTCTCCATCACAGTCAGGCTTCCCCCGGGAGGGCAAAACCACGCTGGTGAGGAGCCCCTCGCCCACTGCCCAAGATGGCTTTCTTTGTCAAACCAGGTTGGGATTGGTTACCACATGAAGGAGAGATCAAAGGAGCTGATGGAATCCTGCTATGGATTGTCTGGGCTGGAGCGAACCAGCACTCCTGTGACTGATGGAGACACAGTAGGGGCTCGGCAGGGGGCTGGGCAAACAGTAGGTGCTCAGAATGTGGCCGCAGGGTTGAAGATGGGCTCTCCGGGACTGAAGCTGAAGAGGCATCTGTATCCGTGGAAAGTTCTCTGCTGAACGCTTCTGCCCCTCACTCCCACATCTGCCCCGCCGAGACCCTGGGTGGTGCAGAGGGCTAAAACAAGTGGCTGCCGACCCCAAGATGGGTGGTGTGAGCCCACTCAGAGGGGTCACCAAAGAAGACAAGCCTGCCCGTCTACTTCTGAAAAATCAAACACTGGAAACCCCA
>NW_022103915.1:33064570-33066924 GCF_000313985.2 Echinops telfairi
ACAGCACCCCAGGACCTGAGCGTGGCTCCTAAGGCCATCCTGGGTGGGGGGTGGGGGTGTTCTCAGCAGGGACCCAGGTCTGGGTGGTACATCCTTTGCCCTGTGTGAGGGGGGCAGGCAGTCCCTGGGTGGTGAGGTCTCAGAGCCTTGAGAATCAAGGGGGGGGGAGAGGGGAGTAAGGGGGGGGGGGAGAAGCACAGCTCAACCTCGCTGTGGGGGAAAGGGCGTTCAGCCTGTCATGGAATTTCACCCAAAGTGAGATGTGCTTGTTTTGTTCAAAGGTTAAGCATGCTTTCCTGTGACTGTTCCCCAGAGAGGTCGCTGGAGCCGAGTGCACGGCCCAAAGGTGCCGCTCAGTGGCCTCCTTCGGTATTGCAGCTCCTGTGCACCAGGGGACAAGACAGGTGTGTGCGGTGTGCACAGCCCCCCGAATCTTGGCTTCCGACTCTGCTTCCCCTGACTTGCCACTTAGGATTCCAATCACCTCTTTAAGCAAAGCCCCCAAGGTCCCCACACTGGTCCCAAAAGGAGAGCATGAGAAGCAGGGTGGGAGACGTAATGCCATCACTGACTAGCCATCCTCCTCCGGCTATCACAATCGCTCGGGACTGCGGTCTCTCTTTCCTCATCTGTAGAAGGGTCACCGAGTGGGTGAAACCGTACGTGGCAAAATTCTGAAAAACTTCCCATCCAGAGTCAAGTCCGAGACATTGTCAGGGCCGCTGGGGACGTGTGGCAGGTGGCGTCAGCATGGCGGCCATAGTCCCTCGAGCTTCGTCTTTCTCCTCACGGTTCCTGGGCGGCAGCCTCCGGGGCCCCTGTGACCATGCTGCCACCCACTGTCACCCCCCCACCTTCCATGGCCTTTCCTCTGTCCTCTTGCTCCAGCCCGCAGTGGGGCGGCTCAGCCAGCAGAGGGCGGCAAGGAGGAGGGTGCCTGTTGGCTGTCTGTCAGAAGCCTGTGGCGGGCATTGGAGAGGAGGATCTCTCTGGGTTCTTGGGTGTCCCTGCTGCACCTACCATGATATACATGGAACAGAGGAGGTGGCTGGACTCCTAAGAATGAAAATGGTTGTTGGTGAGGAGAGCAAAGGCAGGCTTCCTTTGCCTGGGGGACAGTGCTCCCTGGATCAGTGACCTGCAATGCCCAGCTTTAAAGAAAGGGGCAGGGCTAGCTTTCTAAAGGGCAGGAACAAGTGCCCCGGGCAGCTCCCCAAAGACTCTGTCAGCCCTCCCTCTGCCCAGGGAGTTGCCTCTGGGCTGGAAAGGAACATCTCCAGGCCAGGGATCTTCCCAAGGCCACCAAACCCAGTCAATTCAGTCTCCTAGCAACCCTTCACAGGGCTACTGAGGCTGTGATTCTTCACAGGAGTAGAAAGCCTCATCTTTCTCTTTCGGAGATGCTAGTGGGTTTGAACCACTAATCTTATGATTAGCAGCCGTCGTAATCTATGATGCCGTCAGAACTCCTCCCAAGGTCACTGGGCCCCTGTGCTTTTTCACACAGGTGGCCAGCATGCAGCTGTCACTAGGGACATCACCCTCTGCGATTTCCTGTCCCTTCTCCCCAGTCTGTTCTGAGGAGGAAGATCCTGGGGACCCCGAGGACCCGGCATAATTCTTGGGGTGCTGCAGTAACACCCACCATTCAGCTGGGTCTCAAGAAAGCCCATATCTGACCAATACGGGCATTTCGGCATAACATTTAATATACTTTTACATAAAAATGAAAAGGTTCCCTTGGTTGAATAAAACCAAGGATTAAAAAAAAGACAATGAAACTAAAAACCAAACAAGCTGACAGGCATGCTGGGGAAAAGAGGACAAGATGGGTGAGGAGGAGGGGGACTGGGAGGGCTGACACTGCGAGATGGCAGCTTTCACTCCCTACACACACACACACACACACACACACACACACACACACACACACACACGCTCCCCCAGCCTGCCTGCCTCCGGATGACCTGCCCGATCCCTCTCTGGTGACAGCAAAACGGCTGTGACAAGAGCATCCTGACATCCCGTGTGTTTACCACCCCCGGCTTCAAAGGCCCTTTGTTTCCATTTGAAATTCAGGACAGGTTTGGGCTTGTGTTTACCATCTGTGCGCCCCGCAGACCTGCGTTGGGAACTGGGAGCCCATGAGGCCCGGCTACACTGGCCCCCAGAAGCCCAGGAGCTCAGCCCACACATTGTCTGTGGGGTGGGGGGCCGTGAGGCCCGCAGTGCCTGCTCTTATCAAAAGCCTGCAGGTGCACTCCTTCCTGAGGGTAACCACGGCAGTGGCAAAGCCACCCATCCTGCACTAAGCCTCCTTGGCTTGTAGCAGCAAGGCGGGCGGACTGGCAGCC
>NW_022103915.1:33067046-33082489 GCF_000313985.2 Echinops telfairi
GCTGCGTGCACTGGCCTGGGATCCTGTTCAGTGGCCCAAGGCTAGCCACAAGGTTGGTGGTTTGAGTCCACCCAGCAGGCACAGCAATCGGTTTCTGAGAATTCACAGCCTTGAAGACCTTTGGGAGCAGTTTTTACACTGCACACAAGGGTCGGCATGCATGGCATGGACTTCTTGCCAATGAACAATTAACAACAACAACAAAACAACTAACAACAACAACAACAACAACAACAACAGCTGCTTAGAGGAGTCTCTGGGCAGTGCAGACGATCAATGTGCTTGCCAAACCCATTAGAAGTGGCCTGGAAGACAGGCCTGGCGGCTTATTCCCCCCAAAATCAGTCCCCCCAGACCAGAGGGCACACAGTTCTACTCAGATCCCGGTGGCACCAGCTTTAACTGCTTAGAGCTGCAGGAGGGGAAAGTGGCCTTTGGGATGAGGCAGACTGGATGCAGAAGCTCCCTACCCCCTACCCCCGGTGGAAAGGGGATGCAGGATTGGACAGGCCTTGTGAGCTCTACAGGGCCTTTCTCAGGGGGCCTCTTTGCTCCCTCAGGACCCACATGCAGATAGGAGCTGGGGTTTATCCTCCAGGCTGGCGGGAGCCAGAGAAATCATGTCGGCTGCTGTCCATTCGGCCAGGAAGGGCTGGGCAGCCTTGCTGTTCCTGGCGGGCGTATCTTTGCAGAAGCCAGACTCGATGGGTTCGGACCTTTGGTTCATTCCCTGAGAAAGCAAACTCCAGGCCAAAGGGAGTGTTTCTGTGCCCTCTGCTGGCCAGACAGCCTCAGGAGCGGTGGATTCGATGCAAGGGGACCTCTGGTTGGGCGTAAGTCCTCCAGGGGCTGTACTCAGGACCACGGCCACCACCGCCTCCTTGGAAACCCAGCCTCGGCCCCTGGGCAGTTGTGTCAGCGATGCCCTGCCTGGCCAGGCTGGTGCCGCTGGCTGCTCCGACTCATCCTGTGTTTGCTCAGGGGCTAATCTTCCGGGGCACAGGCCTTAGACTTCTTGGGACTTGGGGCAATTGTGGAGCTGGGAGCTCTCCAGGCAAATGTGGCAACTCCCCTGTGCTCTCTTTTAATTGCTTCTCCCTTCAGCTGACACTGCGTGGAACCAGGATAATCAATCTGCAGGTTAGAAGAACAACTCCGCTCCCTCCGGAGACGTTACAGCTCATAAAAAATGTACGGGACGTTCTTCGCTGCAGATTTTGAGTTTTTAACTCGTGCCCTGCCATGCAGCAGAGGGTGGCAACCTGGGGGGCACCCAGATGTGTCCAGGGGAGCGGGGCAAAAGTGGCCAGGGAGGAGGGAGGGCGGCCGGGTAACAGAACTCATCTCGAGTCTGCTGGGCTAGCCGGCTGGAGGCTCCTGCCTTGTGGCAGCTGCCCGTCTGGGCCCACCCAGTCCGAGGGAAGCCCTGGGCTGGGCTCAGGGGGAGGCAGAAAAAGAGAAAGGAGGTAGCCCTGGCCTTGAGGACAGACAACATCCTCCTGTTGGCCCTGGTCCCTGGGGACGGTCCCCTCCCTGTCGGCTCCCGGCTCACTCAGAAGAAAAAATGATCCAAGGCAGATTTCAAATGGCATCATGTCATTCCAGAAAGCGCCCCTCCCTGAATTCTGGGTGGTGCCTGGCTGCTGTCAATGCAGAGACAGCACACTCGACTCATCTGTGCAATTTGCCAAGATGACTTTCCGTTGGTCTGTCTGGCTGTCTACCTTTCTCTCCTTCCTCTCAGGCTCCACGGTCAGTTGTCTGGGTTCTCCACCCATGGCTGCCTCTGGGGAGAAGGGAGGGCCTTCTCTCAGGGCCCCGCAGCCTGGGGGGCTTGCCCCGCCCCCAGGGGTGGCCCTTCACTGGCCCTGCAGTAGTGTGTGACTTTGCTTGGCCTCTGCCTGGCTGCCCTGGCCCAGGGGCAGAGCTGTTCAAGCAGAGTCCTCGCTGCTGGGTCCTGGTAGGTGACAGGTGAGTATCTGTGGCTGAAGGAGTAAGAGGGGCAGGGGGATGAACTCCTGTGTCCTTGGTAACTCCCCAAAGCAGACTCACGGCCGTCGAGTCCATGCTGGCTCACAGCGAGCCTACAGGACAGGGTGGAACTGGGGTGGAACTGTCTCTGCGTTTCTGAGACTGACACTCTTTACGGGAGTAGAAAGCCCTGTTTTTCTTCTGAGGGGCAGCTGGTGGTTTGGAACTGTCGACCTTCTAGACCGCAGCCCAATGTGTAACCACTACGCCACCAGGGGGCTCCTCACAGGTGACTGGAGGAGTCCTAAAGTTGTGGGATTTAAAGCTGTACTTTCCCCTATATATCCAATTATACAGAGGATCATAAAAATGGAATTTGGGCCTCCAGAGAGGATTTCGCCAGCTTTGGGGTGATCCTTCTTCTCCGCCGCTGTGCTGCTGCCTTGATCCTCTTTCCTGCCGTGGAGCACGGGGGCCCTCGTTAAGTCTGGAATTATGCATGCATGCTGGGGGTGCAGATTAGCCGCTGGCACAACCACAAATACACACACACACACAGGCACAACCACAAATGCACACGCACACACACACACACACACACCCGCTACTTCCTTTAACCCCAGAGTGAGCGCAGCCCTCTCGGCATGGGGGAATAGGGAGCTGCAGGGGCAAGAGAGCCACCTGCAGGGACACCATCCTCTGTGCTCTCTGGGGCTCAAGCCCGGTTGCAATGTGGCTCCAGACACACCCAGGCCTCTCCAGGATGGAGGCTCCAGTCTGGGGAAACAAAGCCGCAGGGTAGCCTGATGCTCCTGCTCTGGGCCCCTCCTTGTGCCCATGACCTGGGGCTATTCTTCCAGCTGTCTGCACTGCTGCAGGTGATGAGGGGCCTTCGGCCACTGGGGGCTCAGGCACAGTCAGAGAAAGGTGCTTCCCTGTTCTGAGTGTTCAGGGGGGTCATGGGGCTGGTCCGAGGGAACTTTGCTCCCTGAGCAGCAGGCACCTCCACGACAGTCCAGGAGGCTGGCTGGAGCACCGGCCCGGTGAACGGCGTCAGAACCCAGGAACTGCAGGACAGCTCTGGGCTGGGTTGAGGATAATGAGTGACACAAAGAAGGAAGTCTCTGCGGTCACCCGGAACCAGAGCGCCAAGCCCGTCCGGTTTCTATGTGGCCCACGGAGGCCTACGCAGTCATCCGTGTGTGTACAGTTCGTGGGCTTCTACGGCCCCGGTCCAGACACCATGACTCGGGTGCACCCCACTGCCAAGCCACGGCCCGTACCTTCTTCACATGTGGGACACTCTCCTATTTTTCTTTATCTCTTGCCATCTTCAACGTCCAGCTGAGGATCTGCATGCCCTGGCAGACACGGCTCCTTTCCTTATTCAGGCAGGCATGTATTCCCATTGACATTCACCTAATGATTTCACTGCTCTTGTGTTTTTCTCTTCAAGGACCCAGAAGATCTTGGCAGATGAACACAATCCATTTTGATTTCTTGCACACACACCCCCACCCCCCCACACAAGCAGACCCTCCTGAGGAGGGACACAGCCCTGTTGTGAGCTGCCATGGGGTTCGCCCCATCCACGGTGTCCCCCAAACAATAGGAAGAACTGCTGCAGCCGCCCCACGATGGGGTGTAGGGGGCACGGTTGTCATTCAAAGGGCAGTGACTGGCTGATGTTTTCAGGTCAACGGTCAGGCCTTTCTTATCAGTCCATCTCAGTCTGGAAGCTCAGGTCCCACTGGCTGTGCACGAACGACCCCCAGTCATCTGCATGCAGTCCTACCACTGAGGCATCAATGTCCCTGTTGATGCAGCGTGGGGCTGTGATCAATGTCATGTGCATGACCACTAAGCCCGGGAGGGCTTGGGACTTCAAGTGTCTTCTGAACAGTGTTCTTGGGAGAGACCAATCTCTGGGAAAGGATGTCATGTTTGGCAAAGAAGAGGGTCAGCCAAAAAGCGGAAGCCCCTCAAAGAGATGGATTGGCGCAGTGGCTGCTGCAACGGGCTCAGACGTCTCAGTGGTGGGGACGATGGCGCAGGACCGGGGGTGTCTCCTCGGGTTCTAATAGCATCGCTGTGAGCCAGAACGAACCTGAGGGCACCGAAGAACAACAGGGAACACCCTTCCTGCGAAAACGTCACCAGAAGGTGAGTGTTAGCCTAGTTCTATGAAAGGGAAGCCAATACTGAAAAGAAAAGAAGAAAGATTGAGTCTTCCATCTTACCAAGGCGGAAGTCACTGGTTGACGAAGATCATTAAGGTCTTCGAGAAATCACATTCCCCATAGATGCTCGCATGTTTCATCGAACACAGCGAAAAGTTAAACAGGCACATTTTTGTGACCTTATGAGACACCAGTTTTCCCTGCACCTCCCTTTTATATTTTGAAGGTGTGATGTTTTTGTCTACTAAGCAGAAATTATGAATCCATCGATAGTTTCCCTAAACAGTAACGATGAATCCATGAAGACATCAAACACGATCGGATCTCCCCTAGACACCTGAGGAGCAGCAGTAGCAAAGCGTGGAGCCCACGCACAGGCTTGCCCACCCCCACCCCCCAAAGGGAAGTGTGCTGTCTTAGCTTGGGCAGTTAGGGCTCTGGCTGATGCATGATATTTACTTTGACCTTTGAGATTGTGAAATGAACCCGCTGACCCTTCTTCCTTGTCTTGCCTGCCAGGTATCTGAGACCCCAGATTGGGATTGTTTGGAGGAGAGCGTCTCTGAGCTGTTCATCTCCACGGAGACCCCCGGTTCTGTGGTTGGAGTGCATGCAGTAGGCCCTCAAATCCATCTGCACATGTACTGATTCTTGCAGTCACGATTCGAGAGCCAAGAGTTGGGCCTCTTGACGTCATCAGTACTTTCAGAACTGAACACTGCTGGTGTTGGCAGGTGCGAATGTGGTGGCGAGCAAGCAGTACGGTTTAGTTTATTCTTCTCCCTTTCCACCAGAGGCCGAAGAACTGGGCTTTGAATCTGAACCATAGTGACGTTTTCATTGAGAGGAATGCAGAAAGAAAGACTTATGATGCCACTTTATTCACACACACACACACACACATCCATAAGACGCACATAGATCAAGCACACCTTTGAGATAGTTACCTGAGGTTTTCAGAACTGAATTCAGACTCCAGGAATCGGAGGAACTGGTCTCGCCCCACCTGGTCCTGCAACATCTCATCAAAAGAGAAGCCCCACCTCTTGACTCTCTGCTGGCTCGGCTCTTTGCTTTGAAGGGGGGTGAAAAAGAAGGTTTTAAAATGACCAGTGCTGGGCAAAGACCCGTGTCATAGACTCTACAACCACGCAAATATGTTGACAACACGCATGTGAGGGAGATGCCCCATACACAAGTGACCGAGTCGATTAAATCTGCATAGACTTTTCCTACACCACCTGGAACCAAGAGTGGAAAGTCTCTTTAACGCGGGGTCAGGGGTGACCAGAAATCCATCAAATGGTGACTGTCTTGACCCATCAGCTAAGGTCCCAATCCTTGATGCCAACATTTCTTGACTTTTTGTCTAACCCAAGATGCCTCATGAATCCAACCTTTTTAAAAAATGTTACCCCTTCTTCCTCCTCCAACCCCCTCCCCACCCATTCTCCTGGAGAGAATCCTTTTGAAAGTCACCCCCCACCACCACAGCATCAAATCCATGCCACCTCACAGCGACCATGAGCAGAGTGACCCCACAGGGCTTCCGAGGCTGCAACTCTCCATGGAAGCAGATTGTCCCACTGTTCTCCTGGAGAGAGGCTGATGGCTTCGAACCACTGATTTTTCAGTTAGCAGATGAACGCTTAACCCACTGTGCCATCAAGTGACCCCAAATCAAGTGTTTCCACCATCAAGCGACCCCAAACTGACCCGAAATGTCTTTGCTCACCCAGGAGAGCGCACCATCATTTGCTTAGAGGTAGAATGCTACATTCCTGTACGGATTTGATAACTCCCTGCACGATGGTCCACGCATTGCTTCAATTGCTTGACATCTGCCCACTCACCAGAGTCCTCACAACTTCTTTGTGGCAAATGTACTAGCAGAGCCCCCATGGCTCAGAAAGGGTGAAGTACTTTGCATAAGGACACACGGATTAACGTGGATCCCCAGGGGATTGATAGTCTCACGGCTCCTGCTTTCTCTGATGCCGCCTCTATTCTGCCACCTTGGATCCTTTTTCACACCCAAAAGCCTCCTTCCCAAGAAGTGTCTGAGTGTGGGAGAGCCTTGCCGGGAATGTGGGCGTATTGGAAAGAGGGTTCCTATTGTACTATCTAGCAGCACACAACTTAAAAATCACACACTCGACATTCCTGCCCTTGAGGGGTTCTTGGTCACTGTGGCAGTTACGTAATTTCAGTTCAAATGGAAGATATGTAAAAGTGCAAGGGTGGAGTTTGGCCTGTCAGTCGGGTCACACCATGACGGGGACCCCCTCTGGGCGTGGCCTTCTCAAAAGAAGGGTCCTGGGAACCTCCCCTCTCTCTCTGCCTTCACCTGCCTGCTGGCGGACCCTGCTTGCTGCCAGAGCCCTGGGGACGCGTCCACCACCAACGGATCCACGGGACTTTGCACCTACCGGCCGGTGATCTTCCGGCATTCTGCATCATTGTATGTGGCTTTGTGAGCCTGAAGAGGGGACTCATGGACGAGTTTTGGACCTATGGACTTGAGTTGGACTGGGCGGGGATGTTTTCCCGATATACAATCACTTCTCGATATAATGTTCTTTCTTACACATATGTGAGTACCACTGGATTTGTTTCTCTAGTCAACCCGGCCCAACACAGTCACCTTAGTGCTAGGGGTTTCCCTGGCCCCACACAGCCAGCACCCTAGGGTCCAAGACTGCCCGAACCTCTCTTCTTGGCTGTTCACGACCTGTATCTCTTTCTTCTCAGGAACCATGAGTTTTTCTCAGTACAACCTGCTCAGCCCTGCCCTCTGGGCCTTCCTTTTTTTTTGGGGGGGGAGGGCGGTCCCAGGTGATTTCTTCATGTTCTTTGCCAGACAAAGAAGAATTCTGGTGTCAGGTAAGACCTAACCCAAACTCACTGCCACCTATAGTGACCCTTTAGGACGGGGTAGCACTGTCCCTGTGGGTTCCCGAGACTAACTTGTTTATGGGAGTAGAGAGCCCCATCTTTCTGCAGAGGAGCTGCTGCTGTTTTTTGTTTTTTGTTTAATAAATCATTTTATTGGAGGCTCGTACAACTCTTATCACGATCCATCCATCCATTGTGTCAAGCACATTTGTGCATATGTTGCCATCATCATTTTCAAAGTATTTTCTTTCTACTTGAGCCCTTGGTATCAGCTCCTCATTTTTCCCCTTCCCTCTCCCTCCTTTCCTCCCTCCCTCCCGAACCCTTGATAATTATAAATTATTATTATTTTTTCATGTCGTGCACTCTCTGATGTTTCCCTTTACCCCCTTGTCTGTTGTCCAGCCCCCTGGGAGGGGGTTCTAGGTAGGTTATTGTGATCAGTCCCCCCATTTCCCTCCATTTTCCCCGTACCCTCCTGGTATGGCTACTCTCAATATTGGTCCTGAGGAGTTTATCTGTCCTGTATTCCCTGTGTTTCTAGCTCTTATCTGTACCCATGTACATGCTCCGGTCTAGCCAGATTTGTAAGGTAGAATTGGGGTCATGATAGTAGCGGGGTGGGGAAGCATTAAAGAACTAGAGGAAAGCTGTATGTTTCCTCGGTGCTGTACTGCACCCTGACTGGCCTGTCTTCTGCCCATGACCCTTCTGTAAGGGGATGTCCAATTGCCTACAGGTTGGCTTTGGGCTTCCACGCCACACTCCTCCCCTCATTCACATTACGATATTTTGCTCTGGGTCTTAGATGCCTGATACCTCATCCCTTCGACACCTCGTGATCACACAGGCTGGAGTGCTTCTTCCATGTGGGCTTTGTTGCTTCTCAGCTAGATGGCTGCTCATTTACCTTCAAGCCTTTAAGACCCCAGACGCTATCTCTTTTGATGCTGCTGGTGGTTTTGAACTGCCCATCTTTTGCAGCTCACAGCCCAACATGCAGTCAATAAACCACCAGGGCTACCCAGGTAGTAAGACAGCCCATTCTATTTACCCGGTGACATTTCTAACTCCAGAGAGCTTCTCGCTTAGAACTAGCACGTCCTAATACCCACACGTTATATGAAACAGAAGCTGAACAGAGCCTTTGCTGATGTTGGTGGTGGTCTTCAGACTTTGCCTTCATGGGCCAGGATGCTCTCTGGGCTTAATGTGATGTTGGCCTTGGTTCTAGACTCTGCTTCGCCAACGGACTTCCTGACACCACTGCCAGGGCCAGGGGGGATAGAAATGTTCCTCAGAGAGAAGAAGAAGGGGCCTCCCCGCCCTCCTACATAACTCGACCCTGCTTGCAGATGCGCTGCATGCCATCTAGGGCCAGCCATGGTCCTCATTTCCCAGGGCTAGTGTGACACATTGCCCCCCAACGGTGATTGACTCCCTTGGGGTTCAAGAGGCCAGAAGTCTGAAATCAAGGTGCTGAAGTCAAGGGTAGGCTCCTGCCTGCCGGTGGGATTCTGGAAGAATCTGTCCCGTGCCTCTCTCCTGGCCTCTGGATAATCCTGGGGCTCCTTGCTTTGTAGCTCCACCACCATTAGACGCTCTGCCTCTGTCATCACACGACTCTTCTTCTGTGTTCCTCTATGTCTTCCCACCAGAGACCAGTCACTGGAGGTAAGGTCCACCCTAGTCCAGGAGGTGCTCAAGTTAACTGCTTGTGTCTGTGAAGACCCTCTCTCTTAATCAGGCCAGATTCCGAGGTGTCTGGTGGACATGCATTTTGGGCGTACGCTATTCAACAAACTATGGGCTCTAAGATTGCGGCGTGGGTCTCACTGCTGTTAGGAGGCTTCAGTTGCTTTGACTCGCAGTGATCTTATGCACAACAGGATGACATGCTGCCCAGGCCTGTGCCAGCCTCATGCTTGTTAGGTTTGGGTCCACTGTTGCGGGTGCTGTGTCCACCCATCTTGCCCAGAGTCTTATTTTTCGCCGCCCCCTGCCAAGCATGGTGTCCTTTTCCAGCAACCGATCGCTCCTGATAACCTGTCCAAAGTCTGTGAGATGGTGTCTTTCCATCCTGCTTCTAACCACTCTGGCTATTTCTTCCAAGGTGTGTTTGTGTGTTCTTAGGAAGCATTCTTCTCTCACCCCTAAATTCAAGTGCAGAGATTCTCCGGCAGTCTTCCTTCTTCCCTGTCCAATTTTCCCACGTGTAGGAGACAATTCAAAACCCCAGAGCGTGGTTCAGGCGCACCTTAGTCCTCCAAGCGACATCCTCGCTCTTCACCACTTTAAAGACTTCTTGTGCAGCATGTTTGCTCAATACACGGGTTGATTTCTTGACTGCTGTTCCTATGAGCGTTGATTGTAGATCCTAGCAGAATGAAGTCCTCGACAACCTCCATCTCGTCTCTGCTTGTCATGATATTGTCTATTGATGCACTGGTGGGAATTTGGGTTTTCTTTACATTGAGTTGCAGCCCTTCCTGAAGCCTGCAGTCTTTTATCATACATCAGCCACTGCTTCAAGCCGTCTCTGCTTCAACAAGCCGGGTCGTGTCATTGGCATATCCCAGGTTGTTCATAAGCCGCCCTTCAATCCTGATGCCGCGTTCTTCTTTTGACAGTTCACCTTCTTAGGTTGTTTGCTCAGCATAGAGATTGCGTAAGTATGGTGAAATGATACACGCCCCCCTACATACTGTGCTTTCAAACCACCCAGTACCCCTTGTCCTGTTTGAACAACTGTCTCTGGGTCTGTGCACAGATTCAGCTTCCGTGCAAAGAAGCGTTCAGGACTCCTCATTCTTCTCAAAGTCGTCTGTAGTTCGTTAGGAGCCACACAGTGAGTGCTTCCAGTGTTTCCTCAGCTTGTTTGGTTTTCTGTCAATTCCTGAAGCCTGGCTGCGTTCTGCTAATGTTTTCAGTGCAGCTTGGACTTCTTCCTTCAACATCAGCGGTTCTTGATCATCTGCTACTTCTTGAAATAGGTGAGTGCCTACCAAGTCTTTGGGATACAGCAACTCTTCCAGCTTCTTTGGGTGCTTCCTACATCATTCATTATTTTGTCCATAGTATCCCGCAATATTACAACTCAAGACTTGAAGTTTTCTTTAATTTCTTTCAGCTTGAGATTTACTGTGTTCTCCCCACCCCCCGCCCCTCCAAGTTTTCTAACTTCAGGTCTTTGCATATTTCATTACAATACTCTGTCTTCTTGAGATGTTTTGTGGAATGTTTTGTTCAGCTCTATTACATGATAATTTCTTACAGCTAATTTACCGTATATAATCGAGTATAAGCTGACCCAAATATCAGCCGAGGCACCTAACTTTACCACAAAAATTGCATTAAAAATGTGCTGAAAAACTTGGCTTATACACAAGTATATATGGTAGCTACTCTATATTCAGCAGTAAGTTTTAGAGTCTTGTTTGCAATCCACTTTGGTCTTTTCTTTCTTTTTAATGACCTTTTGCTTTTCACATATGATATTCTTGATTTTATTCCACATTTCATCAGGTTATTAGCATCCAATGTGTCAAATCTGTTCCTGAAATGTTCTCTAAATTCAAGTGGGATATACTTCAATTGAATCTTAGCCCTTGTGACTTGTTTTAACATTCTTCAACTTCCACCTGAACTTACACGTGGGCTTGATGATCTGTTCCACAGTCAGCCTCTGGTCTTGTTGTGAGTGATGATATTGTTTCTCCACCATCTGGTCACACAGATGTGGTCAATTGGACTCCTGTGTGTTCCATCTGGTGATGTCCACATGTATAATGATCATTTATGTTATTCAGAAAAGGTATTTCCAATGAACACGTCATTGATCTTACAAAAGTCTATCATGCGAACTCCAGCTTTGTTTGATCACCAAGGCCATATTTCTATGGACTGTGTCACAGAGGGGTATGTGTTGGCCTGCTAACTACAACGTGAGCAGTTCAAAACTACCAGCCACCCCCAGGGAGAAAGATGAGGCTTTCTGCTCCTGTAAAGGCTCACGGCCTCAGAAACCCAAAGGGGCCGTTCTACGCTGTCCTAAAGCATTGTTATGGGTTGGAATTGACTTGGTATGAGTTGGCAGTGAGTCCTAAAGAGAAAAATCCCTCCTCTTTGTTTCCAACTTTCACATTCCAATTGTCAATAATTATCACTGCATCTTAATTGCATGTTTGATTAATTTCAGACTGAAGAAGTTGGTGGAATTCTTCAATTTATTCACCAGTAGCTGGAGTGGCTGGTAAATAAATTTGAATAATAGTTGCACTAACTGGACTTCCTGTAGGTGTATAAATATTATCCCATCACAGACAGCTTTGTACTTTAAAATAGATTTTGAGTAGTCTTTCTGACGCTGAATGCAAAGCAATTCCTCTTGAATTTGCCATTTCTGACCGGGTCAATTATCTGGTTGTCTGACTCAAAATGGCCAATACCAATCTGTTTCGGCTCTCTAATGCCTGAGATATTGATATTTATGCATTCTGTTTCATTTTTGATGACTTCCAATTTTCCTAAATCCCTACTTGGTACATTGGACATTCCAATTATGAGTAGGCTGTTTCTTCCCATTTGGAGTCTTACAGTCTCAGCCAATGGAGCCCCCGGGAGCTTTCTCTATACCCACCAGCAGGATCTACTCCAGTAGGATCTACTGAGAGTGCAGCCCTTGCCTACTTATATTTTGAGTGCCTTCTAACCGAAGCGACTCATCTTCCAGCAGGAAATCAATAGCCCGCTGCCACTCATATAAAGTTTTCATGGCTAATCCCTCAGGCATGGACAATTGACTCCTTCTTCCCAGTCTGTTCTTAGTCTGGAAGTTCTGCTGAAGTTCTGCCCACAAGAAAGACTCTGCTGGTATTTGGAAAACGAGTAGCCGATATTTCCATATCATGGCAACATAGAGATCCTCCAGTTTGTGGGCTCCTGCCCTGGTGGCATTATCAGGTTAGCGTTGAACTGCTAACCCCAGGGACTCAATTCAAAGCCACCAGGTGTTCTGAGGGAGACAAAGGAAGCTTTCTGGGAAGATTAACGACCTTCTTCCTTAAAAAGATTTACAGCTTCAGAAACCCTGTCCAGGATCAATATGATTCAGAATCAACTTCATGGCCATAGTTGTTGTGTGTGCTTGTGTGTGTGTGTGTGGTGGTGGTTGGGAGAAACAGTGAGAATCACCAGTACATGGGGCCCCAGTGCAGACAGCTAAGCTGAGGGGCAGGTGCCGCTGATCTGTGGCTCCCTGGCATGAGCAGGTGAATGAAGGGGCAGGTGCCACCAATCCGTGAGCCTCAACTCAAGTGACAGGTGCAGTGGTCAGTGCTGTGGGATGTGATCACATGAGAGGCAAATAGATAGAAGATGGTGGGGTACACTGCAGATCCCTTAGCCTCTGGATCATGGGGTGCAATGGGTAAGGTGAGTGAATTCAACTTAGGCAGGACAGGAAGCACTCTTACACAGCTCTGAAGAGCTGCTTCTGTTTGGCTCCCCCGTGATGAGGACTTCCATGGGAATGCTGACCGCTTTGTCTCTTTGTGGCTGCAGTGCACTGCTTTCAAAGGCAGGATGTGATTCTCAGTGTCCACGCTTACCGTTCAATTCCTCCTTCCATTTGGCTTGATTTTTCAGCCTTGATTGTGATACTAAGGGTTCCAAAGCCATGTCACTTGTTTCTTAGGTCTTTGCTATAAAGATGGGCATCATAAGGTGACTGCTATGTCACTATCTTAAACCAAGACCAAACTCCCAGCCATCAAGTCGATTCTGACTCATAAAGACCCTGTAGGGCCAGGTAGACCAGCCCCTGTGAGTTTCGGAGTCTGTAACTCATTACAGAAGTAGAAAGCCTCATCTTTCACCCAAGGAGCCTCTGGTGGCTTTGAACTGCTGACCTTGTGATTAGCAACCCAACACGTAACCACTGCACTACCAGGGCTCTTTGCCACCATCTGGGACATATTGGTTCTTTTAATTTTGATAGAGAGAAATAAGTTTCAAAAGGCTGGTACAAAGGATTTCTATTTAACATGGCTCTGAGGGTGAATGGAATTTGGAGGATGTAAAAGAAGCATCTACTTTATTATTTGTTTGTATCCTTCCCTTGTATTGGTAGGAACTAACATTATCATGCATGAAAACATTGACCAGCAACAGTGGCTCGAATGAAACTGAAGGTAACACAAGCCAGCAGGTAGCATGATGAAGAGAACCGACGTCAGGGCAGAGGGACTGTGGGTGCTCTTAATGCTCAAGGGGAAACAGCCTGCTAGGAAAGCGGGCAGAGAGCACAAAGCAGGCAAGTCACAGAAGAGAAACGAACCATAACCCCTTGACAGCTTCCCAAGCACATTGACAGAGAAATAAAAAGCAGCATGGAGGTCCTTTTAAACCTATCAGGTTTGCAAAGGTGAAAAGGATTGGTTGGCGGTCCAGCGATCATGATGTCCCCATAGGACCCGTGAAGAGACCGAAGAAGCAACGACATGGGAGATGAAGCCACGGAGGAGGAGGAGCCATTCGAAAGGTGACTTCTTTCTTAGCAATAAAAACCAAACCAGACCAGACCAGACCTGAACTGAACCAGTTCTCATTGAGTCGATGTGTCCAGCAGCGGGGTCCTTTGGAAGTCCATTGGCAGACCTTTCTTCTGGGGTACCCCTGGGCGGGCTTAAATGTCTAACCTGTCCCTTACAAGCTTACCCACCCAGAAACTCCTCCAGCAAGAATTCACATTCAGATAATCTCGCGATTACATGTGTTTAAAAACACTCTTCCCATCCTAAAACCCCAAGACGTTTTTTCCTTACCTCGTCTCTACGTCCCATAAGGTGATGTCATCACTGATCCAGGGATTGGAAGGCTCAGCTGGTGTTATCAGGGGGTCATATTCCATGTACTGCTCCGTGTACGCAATTAAGCTGCGGCAGGGGAACAGAGCAAAGGATGGTACCAATCTCCTACAGAACTTGATATGCATTCTCAGAAACATCACGGTCATCCCATGTCCTGCTAAACTAAAGAGAGAGCAATGGCTGCCATTCCCACTGGGACAAATGCAACTTTTCTTAGTGCTTGTTGGCATTGCAGCAGGCAGAGAGGGCGCACCTGCTCTATACAGTGCCCCCCCCCCCCTATCAGCTCGTTAGCTGAGTGTTGGTGCATCTTGATTTCTCGGGGACAAGTAACCGTAATGAACTCAAAGCTAGTTGCCAGCTGTCCTGTTGATTCTGACTGCGGGCGGCCCAGCGTGCGTCAGAGAGGAACTGTGCTGCCAAGGATTCCGATGGCTCCGTTTTGGGGAGACAGACGGCCAGGCCTTTCTTCCAAGGTGTTTCTGGATGGACTTGAATCCTTCACCTTGTGGTTAGCAGCCGAATGCTTGACCGGGCGCAGCACAGGAGGTCCAGCTAGGGGAGATGGGATGGGGAGGGGCTGGCAGGGACTTGAGAGAAGAACTGGTCACGTGGAGATGACCAGCTTCACCCGTCATCATCCAGCAGGCACTGAGGACACTTGTGTTCTCTGCAGCACCAAGGCTGCTGCAGGGGCCATCGCTTAGTTCCGACTCACAGTCACCGGATGTGACACTCGAACGAAACACCGCTTGGTCCTGCGCCTGCCTCACCAATGTTGCTTACGTTGGCCCATTGTTCCCACGCTGGGTCAACCCATCTTGCCAAGGGCTTTCCTCTCTTCCGCTGTCCCTCCACTTTCCCAAGCATGGCGGCCCTCTCCAGGGAGTGGTCTCCCCTGACAACATGTCCATGTGCATGAGATGAAGTCTTGCCATCCTGCTTGGACTTCTCCCAAGACAGAGTTGTCGGCCCTTTCGGTGGGTCACAGTACGTTCAGCACACAATACCAAAGGGCAAACCCTAAACAAGCCCAAAGAGAAAGGTCAAAAACCAAACCCTGCGTATAAATGGGTCCACGCAATGCAAACGTGCTGTACACGGGTTGACTGTGTACTTCTTTGTGATCAAGCACCTTAAACTGATTAACGATTTTTTTCTCTCCCATTGATCATCCCCTTGTCTTTGACCATCTTCTGAACTTTCTTCCATTCCATCCTTTAAAATCCAAGTGATTGCATTCGTATGTTTCCAGAGCTCTCTCTCTCTCTCGTGCTGGGTTGTTCCTCCTTGTTTGGGGAGTGAAATGGCTTCTCTTCTCTGAAGGCATGTAGGCGGTTTCCTTTGAGCTCCTTCAAGACTAAATTATTTTCTGCTTTGCCTTTGTTGTTGTTGAAATCATGGAAGCTCTTTAGAATGAAATGAAAGAAACGGAGGCAATATGGATTTTGATGTACAGTTAGTGAGACCCATAGGTCCTCAGGACCCTCTGGTCCTGGGATTGGTGGAATAAGGCCCAGTTCTTTTT
>NW_022103915.1:33083190-33083754 GCF_000313985.2 Echinops telfairi
GATTTTTTGTTCTTTGATTCCTGATAAGGGGCCAGTTCTTTAAAACCACACAGCCATACACCCCCCCACCAGATGGCAGTACACACTAAAAGTGGGATAGCTTGTTCCCACTAAACCTCAGCGGTAGAAAATGTAGGTGAACTCTATATGTCTCATGTGTCAAGAACAACAGAAGTTTCTTCTGTTTCTTGAATTACTCTTGATCCCACCATCTTCCACTTTCTTTCCTGTTTGGGACACAATCTTGCATTTGGGAGCCTTCCTTGGGTGACTGGAAAATTTTGGGGCATCCTTTGTGCTCAAGAGTGAGGTACTGGGAGCCACTTGGGAGCTCAGTGTGTGTGTGTGTGTGTGTGGTCAGTCCTCTGGAGGATGTGCTTCGCCAGTGGTGCACAGGGACACTCAGTGACTGAGTTAGTTAATTGTGCCAGCCTGGCTGATAATCACATGGTGGGCTAATTGAAAGGCAGAGGGATAAATGGGTGGTGAAGCCTCGCCTTTCTAGTTCTCGGGTCTCTTGTTTTGTGATGGTTGCATCGGGTGCAGCTGCCTTAGCAGTTCCCT
>NW_022103915.1:33085846-33087593 GCF_000313985.2 Echinops telfairi
TACACGTGTGGAATTTGGTTTACAAAGCTGGTGGGGAGAAGACAATGTGGTCCTGGCATTGTTAGGCTCCAGGGAAAAGGAGCTGCTGTACAGCTCGCAGCCATGGAAAACTATTGTTTAAGGGAAAACAAGGAATGGGGTTGGAAGTCTTAGGGGAGCAATAGTTAAGTGCTCCCAGACCAAAACCCACCACCGTCAAGTCCATTCCAGCCCCTAGCCACCCTGCAGGGCAGTGCGGAGCCGCCTCGGGTTTCCAAGGCGGCAGATTTCCATTCCAGCCCCTAGCCACCCTGCAGGGCAGTGTGGAGCCGCCTCGGGTTTCCAAGGCGGCAGATCTTTATGAAAGCAGAAGGCTGCATCTGTCTCCTGCCAAGCAACTCTGCCATCGAGGCGAGGCTGATGCACGGGGACCCTACGGGACAGGGTAGAACTGCCCCTGTGGGTTTCCGTGACTGTCACACTTTATGGGAGTGGAAGGCCCCGCCTTTCTCCCAAGGTGTGGCTAGGGGCTTTGGGCCGGCGGTTTCGAACTGCTGACCTTACGGTTAGCAGCCTAGTGTGTATCCCTACATTGCCCGCCCCTTAAACACGCTCTCTCTCAACAAAATGCTGGCGGTACCCACCTGTCTACCAGCGACTCTGGGAGAGAAAGACCCCGCAATTCATTCCTGTCAAGACAGGACAGCCAAGAAAACCCTGTGGGGCAGTTTGGTTCTGTCTCATGGGGCCACCAGGAGGTGAACACCAGCTCCCAGCAGGGACCTTCTTCCTACTTGAGAAATAACAACAAAGCCTGTGCCACGGGCATCTGAAACAGAATGTACTGCGGAGGGGCTGTCTGTCCCGTCTCTATGGTACAAGCAAGTCTCTAAGGGACCATAGACAAAGGGGATGGTGGGCAGGCAGGAGGGTGGTGCTGCTGTTCTGATTCGCTAGTGTGTGTGCCAAAAGGAAAGGCACACGTTTGGTTGTCAAGGTCAGGAATCTGCTGTTTTAACCTCCTCACTGCAGGTTTTCCTGAGACAATGCCAGGGCATGCCACAAAGTTGGTGGGGGAAATTCCATGATCTTTGAATTCCATTTGCCCACACATGTTTGAAGCCCTCTCAGACAGCCACCCAGACAATTTTGATGAGAGAAGGAACGTGGAGGTAGATTTCATTCCAAAGTCGTGACACAGCGCCTCCCAGGCCAGCTGTGATGGTCCTTGTCCTCCCCGTACGACAGAGCTTAGATCCTGGCCTGGATACAATGGACCTGGTGATGATGTTACCTCTGGTGTCCCCCGCCCCACCCCTCGCCCCCTTCTCTAAGACAGGCTTGGAGAAAGAAGCTGTGACCCCACTGAGTTCAGACTCCCATAAAAGCAAAGTTCGAATGACTCGCTTAGGCCCCATTTTCTCCCCTCGCCCGAAGCTACCTTTAGACATTAAATTCACTGACTTTTATCACCCTAGCAGGTTTGTTATAGATCCCAAGGGCTTCCAGTCCCTTGCTGTCTTATCTCATTTCATTAATTACATTTCATGATCTCTGTGGGTCAGGGGGCAGAGGAGGAGTCAGCATCCAATCTCAGGGAGCAGCCGCAATCTCAGGGCTGGGCAAGCGAGACGATGCTCAAAGGGAAAATCAATTCAGCAGTCAGCTGTGACACCCAAATGGCTTCTAATGCCACAGGAAGGACACACAAAGTATAGAAGCGGGTAGGCGATAAACAAGTGATCTCCCCATGTGCCCACAGCGCGGG
>NW_022103915.1:33088471-33090086 GCF_000313985.2 Echinops telfairi
AGTTCAGACTAGCCTGTTGGAAGGTACGAGAGTGTGCACAGAGGATCCCAGTTGGGCTAGTTGAGGCCAACCTCCAGCTGATGTAGCCAAACCCCAAGCCAAGCCTATTCCTGTTGAGTGGATTCCAACTCATGGTGCTCCCCTGCATTCTTGAGTCGAACGGCTCCATGGGGGTCTTGGCTGTCATCTTTCTGGAAACAGATCACCAGGTCTTTCAGACATGGGCATCTGGGTGGGTTTGAACTCTTAACCATGAGGTTAGCAGCTGAGTGCAAATCATATAGGCTACTCAAGCAACTTCTAAAGCCAAACATGTGAGAGAGTCCAGCCAAAATCTACAGAGCTGCCTACCCAACCCACAGTTGCTCACAGACACATGGAAGGACTGATCGATCCTGTGGGCACAGGAAAAAGGTGAGTAATGTTCAGAGTCTTTTGTTTTATAGGCATATAATGTGCATAGCATACAATTCGATAGTTCAATCACGTCAAGAAGAGTTGTGCTGTCATTATCACAGTGGATTTTAGAACATTTTCTTCTTTCTTGTAGTTATGGTTGTCAGCTCCCCATTTCTCCCCAAGGTCCCCTGCCACGTCCCTTCACAATGCTCTCTGAGAGCGAGGCTAGTCACGCCCCTGGATTATGGTCAGAGGGGATTCACAGGCTTAATCATGGGGACCCTGCAAATGGATTTTGGGGCTTCCACTGTCATCCATAGCCTTCTGCAAACTGGGTACTCCTAATTGAAGCTTTGACACTGCACCCTCTCTGGATTTGGATTTTATTATTTATAATCCCTGGATCACACAGGCTGGTGTACTTCTACCATGTGGGACTTAGTTGACCCCTCACATAGATGGCTCCTTGTTTTAAGACAAGCCTTTAAGACTTCAGTGCTATTCTTTCTGATAGTCGGGCATCATCTGATTTCTTCACCACATTTTGCACCCATAGCATCAGTGATCTCTCCTTGAGATCGAGTACTGATTAGGGCTATGCCATTAGAACGACTTGTTCTCGGATTAGAGCTACAATTAAATGTGATCTCAAAGTCCATTCGTTTATTTAGTGTATGCCATTTTAAGCCACTTAGTATTTGGTATGCAGCAATAGCTAACTGATACAGCTGGACTACTGTACTGTAGAAATGGTGGTGCTTACTCGTGCACGACTACTAGGTTGTATAGTGGTGCAGCTACTGTGGAAATCAGCATGATGCTTCCTTAAAAAGTTGGAAAAAGAAATACCAGATGGCCCAGCCATCCTTCTTCTTGGTGTATATCCTACAGAAGTAAGAGCCACAACAAGAATCGATAGATGCATAACCCGTATTCACTGCTGCACTCCTCACAATACAAAAAGATGGAGACAGCCTAAATGCCCATCGCTGGATGAAGGAATAAACGCACAGACGCACAATGGAATACCACGCAACGTTAAAGACTAGCTATCCGTCTGTGAAACAGCTCCTAACACGGAAGAACCTGGAGGACATTTTGCTGAGTGAACAGAGTCAATCACCAAAGGACAACTATCGGATGGGCTCATTGAACCTGAGACTAGTGTAAATGGCAAGCCAAGATTCCCACACTAAAAGAAACACTTCTCCTTTAC
>NW_022103915.1:33090832-33092817 GCF_000313985.2 Echinops telfairi
TCGGTGAGTAGTGGCTGGGGTCTGAAAAGCTCATGAGAGGCCAGCTGAGGTACAACTGCTGGTCTTTCCCTCCTGAGAGCAAAGGATTGAAGAAAGTCAAAGATGTACAGAAACACCTGGTCCGGTGGACTAAGGGGCCATGCTGACTCCAACTCCCATGACATGGAGACCAGAAGAACTAGAGGGAAGCTGGTGACCACTACCGACTGTTCCAGAGGGGATCCCATTAGCAAGTCCTAGACAGAGTGGGAGAAAATGTGGAACAAAAATCAAAATCATTTAAAAAACCACTAGGCTTACTGGTCAGATGGAGACTGGGGGAACCCCTGAGACTACGGCCTGTAGTCACCCTTCAGGTTTGGAAATGAACTTATTCCCAAGGGTCAATTTTCAGCCAAGCAGTATATAGTCTTGTAAAGGGAACACTCCTACAAGGAGTGTGCGCACACCTTAAATTCACCAACCATTTGAGATACAAACAAACAAACGTTGATCCGAGGACGACGTTCAGCAGGGTTAGGAAAGAGGAAGCAATGGGAATGGGAGACACAGGGATCAAGTGGGTTCAGTGCTGTTTCGTTGTGGGGATTGTACGTCATGACGTGAAAAAACATGTGTCTGAATGGTTGGATGGAAAACTAATCTGCTCTGTCAACTTTCAGCCAGTTCACAACACAGACAACACACACAAAGAAGAAGAAGAAGAAGCAGCAGCAGCAAGAGAGAAATGGGTTTAATTAGAGAGGAGGACGAAGGGCTAATAGAGAAAGGATATTGCGGGAACAAGTGGAAACTCCCACTAAAAAGAGAACAAATAGAACTCTCCAGGGCAGGGGGAACAATGTGTGGGAAGCTCCCGACAGGCAGAGCTTTCAATGCCCAGCCTAAGGATCTTGACCTTGCTCTCCAGAAAAATGACCTGAAATGCAATGCTCCTCCTTTGAGCAGGCAAGCCCACGGACCTCTGTAAGGGCCATTTTCATTTAAACTCAGTGGCAAGTGTTCCTTATCTGGACAATTCATTGCTGTGTGCAGGGACCACACTTCCTGAAGCCAAAATTAGGGAATGCTTTCCGACAGGTTTTTTGGGGACTGCTTCCAGGCATCAAAGGCAGCCTAGGAGAGACGGCCAGGTGGCCGGGAGGCTGGCATCTCAGGGACCTCCATGCGGTTGAGGATGTTTGAAACTGGGAGGATCAGAAAAAATCTCTGCAGAGGCGTCAGCCTCCTTCACACTCAGCCTCCTTCACACTCAGCCTCCTTCACACTCAGCCTCCCTCCCTCCCTCCCTCGAGCAACCGGTTAGTGGTGCCATGTGAGTGGGAGGAGGAGAGACTTGGAGTGACTGCAGGGCCAGCCTGCAGGGCCCACCGTGTGGGAGGCTGGGAAGAGGAGAGAGGGTGGATGGGAAGAATTGCACTGGCACATAACTGCCACTCAGAGGGCCCACCTCACTCCCTAGCCTGCCCAGCTCATTCTGTCCCAGGCCCTGGGTCTCTGGTTCTTTCCAAAGCGCCAAGAGCCACCCCTCATTTTCCCATACGCATATGAAGCACCGAGGACTGGACCTAGCAATGGGTTCCCTGCGTTAACCTTGTCCGTTAAGTCCTACTGCTATCTCTTTTTAAAGAGGTGGACACAGAGGCAAGAGAAGTCTTCAGACCACAGGAAGAAAGTGGCTGAGGCAGAATGGATTCGAACCCGGGTGGTTGGCTCCAGACGTAACCCTGAACTGTTCAGTTTCACACCCTTAGTCTGAAACATTTTCTTATTTCTTCCCCTGGTTGGTCTACCTGCATCCTTTGTCTACCTGCCCTTGACTCCAGCCAGTTCAGGAAGGACCTTCCCAGTCACCTTCCCTCCCCTGCCCCCCAAACCAGTTCTCCGTGGACTCTGTAGAACATGATGGTCACCTTTCCTTGAGGGGTCACCTGGAGCAGACTCAGGAAACCAGACCTGGGCAGGGTGCGTCCACCTGGGAGAAT
>NW_022103915.1:33093114-33094281 GCF_000313985.2 Echinops telfairi
TCCCCCAGGGGCCACTTGACCAGGTCTGGAGACATTTTTGGTTGCCACTCTTAGGGTCGGGGAGCCCCTGAGGACTGGTGAACATCCTCCCATCCCCAGGAGAGCTCCCACACACAGACTTATTATCCCAACCACATTTCAACAGTGCCAGCATTGAGCAACCTTGGACTTGATGCTGCCAACACCAGGAGCCCCAGTCGAGGGTGCCTGCCAGGCTCCTGCAGGCAGAATGTGCATTCAAGCTTTGGGGCTGGGGTTTTTCTAGCCTCAATCTGTGGTCATTGATCTAGAGAGAAGTGGTGGATCAGATGTCCCTTCTGATGCGAGCCCTCAGGTCCACCTGAATCGTGGGTGGTGGTGTCGCTGAATCCTCAGAGACCAGGTGAGTCCACCCGCAGGTTATGTACTCAAGATGAAACTGACCCAGCTCTCCAGGAGCCAGCAGGGCTGGGGATGCTTCCTTTATTGCAAGCTCCTCCCGGAGGTTCAAGTGCAGACCCACTGGGTCCATGCAGATAGACCCAGGAAAGAGCCCCCCATACACGCTCCCCGACATGCTGCCTTCGGGGCGATTGCCACTCACAGTGACCGTGTAGAGGGTTTCCAGGACGGTAGGTCTGTACAGCAGCGAGCCGAGCCACCTTTCTCCTGCAGAGCAGCTGGTGGGGGTGTTGGACCCCAACGCCTATCCGATGACCCCAAAGCCCTCTTAGGAGGCTGGCGTTAGCAGCGGAAGCCAGCACAGGCCTCATTGATAGCCCCCTCTCCCAGGGAAAGAATCCCACCGGGCACAGGCAGAACCAGCTCAGCAGCAACACGGTCTTTTGTGAGTGAGTGGTTCTCGCTTGGGGAGACCCCCTGAGTAACAGGTAGAACTGAGTTCCTGAGGTCCTCCTGGCTCATTCTTCAGAAGCAGGTCACGAGGTCCCCTCTGCCCCCTCTTCCCCGAGGTCCTTCTGGGTTGTCCACCCTTTGAATGAACAGCCAGGTGTGTGAACCATGTGTATCAGCCAAGGAGACCGAGGCAGCCTCAGGGGAATTTAAAGGTATTGTTCAGAGTCGACTCCCCTAACTGACTGCCACAAGAACAGACTGATCTCTCTTGGAAGGGTTCCAGCCAGAATGCCCCCTAGAAGCCAGGATGGCAAGACACGGTCTCTCACCTAC
>NW_022103915.1:33095620-33097012 GCF_000313985.2 Echinops telfairi
ATCTTCCTGCTAGTTAACCGAGCGAAACATTGTAGTGCAAGTACATTTGCAGAAGCCGCTCTGGATGGGGCAAATCTTTTCTTTGATTTGATGCAGCGCAGTGGTTGATGGTGTGTGGAGGTAGAACACCTCCGGATGCTCCAATCTCCCGGCTGCCACTGTGTCTGGGGCTAGCCCCTCAAAGGCCACACATAATTTCTCTCTCCCCGTAAAGCGAATCTGGGCGTTTTATAGCTGAAAAGTGAACAATGTCACTTGACTTCATCAAGGGGCTGGAGGCAGAAGTGCTTTATGTAGCTTTGAAGGGCATTCTCCCTTGATTGACAAGGTCCTGTGGCCATCCCCTGAAACACTTTAGCAGGAAGACAGGTCTTGACACGGCTTGGGGCATGTCTGTTATCTTAGTTTTACTTTTGCCTGTGGTGTTTTTTGCATCAGCTTCAGGAAGGACTGCGGTTGGGGCTCTTGGGGTGGCACACACTTGTTAAGCACAGCCCTGTAGCATTTCAGGGACATTACAGAGAGGAAACATACCTTTCGGCCACTTTGGACATTTTTAAACAATGTCTGTCGATCTGCGCATTCAAAAATGTTATCTGGGGAAAGAGAACACAGGCATTAGGGTGAAGACAGGATTCTTTCTAGGATCCACATCCCCCTTTTTACACCCCACCCCCTTCACCCTAGGAGCCCAAACCCCGTATTTCTATTAAGGTTCAAATACCTCCCTGAGAAGGTTTCTCCAACCACACCCCAAAGTTCACTTCTATTGCCTAGCCTTTAACTGCATACTCCCTTGGACTGTGTTCTTTGTAAGTGGAGTCTTACAGACCTCGAAGTGATTTCAAACTTAAAAGCGGCCTCTAGTCTACAGAACGCAGCAACAACATGGACAGGCCTGTGTCCCATAAACGCCTGTTTTGACTAAACCCTAGTCCCTTTCTCCATTGTCCCTTCCACAGCACATCACACATACGTGGGCTTGGTGCACGTGACAAGAAGCATCCGGCAGCTATTTAATGTATGTCTGTTTCTTCTTCCCAACCCAATAGTAAATGTGTCCGGGGTAGGCATCTGAAGGTCTACCCCTTGGGGTTCCCAGAAGCCAGTAAAGCATCACAGGGGATACTGTTATTAGCTGCCATTGGCCATGACTCAGGGTAACCCCAGGCACAGTGGAATGGTATGCTGCATGGTCCGACCTCATCTCCAACCATCCATAGCTGACGACACCATTGTGATCCTCAGGGTGTTTGTTTGCTTGTTTGCTTTCCAGGTTTTTTGAAGTAGATCCCTAGGCCTTAGTCTCGATGCCCCATGAGACCTCCCCAGCACTGCAGCATGGCACAAACTTCTGCTGACACATGGGTATCGGCTGCAGGGAGCCTGTTT
>NW_022103915.1:33097205-33113775 GCF_000313985.2 Echinops telfairi
GATCCCACCCCTGGGGGTTTCTGAGACTGTAACTCTTTACAGGAGTAGAAAGCCTCATCTTTCTCCCACGACTGTCCACGGGACACCCGACTTTGACCCTCATCCACAGTGCAGGGCCAGTCCACTGACTACCAGGTGTGTGTGTGTGTGTGGGGGGGGCTGGTTAAGCATGTTCCTTCCCTGCTTCCATGGACACACAGTGTGCAAAGCTGGGCGCCGCTCTGCTGTCTAGGAACTCACAGCCCATGCTGCCCTCCGATAGGAGCCTTACTTTTCAGGGATTTCTCACTGGCCAAGCCCCCCACCACCCCTCCGCACACACCGCCCACCCTCCCCGGCTCACCCGAGAGGGCAGTAGTTGGTACACTCACCTGTTTCCGGATGTCCTCCTTTGTGGTCTTCCTGATAGGCTGGGTGGGTACATGCACAGGGCTTTGCGACTGGGACTCATCTGTGACGCCATACACGGACTGGAGGAGAAGCCAGAGCAGAGAACGATACATCCTTGGGACGGGAGGGCGCCTCAGGAGCCAGCTAGTTCATTCATGCTTCAACCCCTCCCGGACCCCCCAGACCAGAGGTGCTGGCCTCTGCCTGACTTCTCCAGTGATGGGGGGACTCTGCTTCCTGAGGCGGCTCATCCCTTGCCTGGGTGCCCACTGCTAGAATAGCTTTCCTTTTATTGAGCTGCCAACTGTCTCCTAGCCAGTCCGAGTTGCCCAGGAGTGGTCCATAGACCATCAGCCAAGAATCTGGAGACACTTCTAAAGATGCCGATGGCTCCTGCGCGCCCCCCCCGCCCCCCCCCCCCCCGCCATCTGCATCCATATTTGGGGGAGTGAGCCTTCATCAAATGCCCCAGGTGACCTTGAGGCACCAGAGAGTTCAAGAACTACTACTGAAGGTGATGCCCATCAGATCCTCTCCAGGGGGGTGAGAGACGCTGCCCAACTCGAAGACCACAGTCGGTGTGAAGGGAAGTGCATGCAGAGTGTGGAATTGGTACAGGTTCTGCGGGATCTATTCGCAACAATGACATAAAACAAACTTATTATTATTGAAAAAGATCCCCTTTAGGTTTTCTGTTGGTCCTCAGATAACACGTCCTACTGCTTATCCCACCGAGATGGCGGGGTCTCGATATTGGCTTTTCCAGCTGAATGTTCTCCTGGCCCCCCTTCCTCCCAAAGCTGCGGCTACTTCTCGAGCGTCTTTTGTGAGAGAACCCCACTAAAAGTCCTCTTTGCTTTTGGTTGGGGTGGGGTGGGGAAGGCTGAATCAGGGTGTGCGAAACGTAGGTGGAATCTGTAAAATCGAGAGGTTTCAGATAGGATGGATGGGAGCTTGGTGAGATTCTGGAACAGTAGAATTGTTCTTGTGGTTATTTGCTACCAAGTCCATTCCAGCTCAGGGGACCCCACGTGTCCTGTGTAGGACGGTGCTCGCAAAGCTGTGAGCTTGCCGAAACTGATGGTCAGGTCTGCCTTTTGAGGGACCACTGGGGGTGTCCAAACCTCCAACCTTGTAGCTAGCACTTAATCGCTATTAAAGATGAAGTGAGGACGTTTTAAGACGGATATTATAAAATCCCGCCACTTGCCTGTCAGTTGGTCCTACAGGAACGAGATCAAATGATATACAGAGCACTGAAGAAATCCGCTGTAGAAGAGCTCTTTAAGGGTTGAAAAGCAAGGAGGAGACTTTGAGGACTAAGCCAGGGTATTTCCAACAGCCTCATAGGCCTGTGGAAGTCGGACGCTGCACCAGGAAGGCGGAAGAAGCATGGGTGCATTTGAATGGTGGTGCTGGTGGAGACTGTGGACAGTGCCATGCATTGCCCAAACAGCAAACAAGCCTGTCACGGGAGAAGTGTGGCCAGAGGCTCCCGGGAGGGAGACTTTGTCTCACGTTCTTTGGCCATGCTGTCAGGAGAGACCAGTCCCTGGGGAAGGCTATCATGCTTGGTAAGGTGGAGGGGCAGTGAAATAAGAAAGTCCTTTGAGCTGGATGGGCACAGTGGCTGTCTCCATGGGCTCAAGCATAATAACGATTGTGAGGATGGTGCCGGGGCTCGGCAGCGTTTTGCTCTGTTGTTACGTAGGGTCCCTGTGAGTTGGCACCAACTGGATGCCACCTAACAACAACAACAGCATTGTAAAATGATACAGTATCTACTTACCCCAGTGAAGAGCCCTGCTTGTACACTCAAGAGGTTTATACAGGGGAGGCAGAATTGGAGCGTGAGAGAGTTAAGGTTTATTGTGCCAACCTGGCCCAGAAACACATGTGGGGTTCATTGAAGGGCGGAGGGATAAATGGCTTGGTGAGCCTCGCCTTTCTAGTTCTCGGGTCTCTTGCTCTCTGATGGTTGGACCAGAGTGCCGCTGCCTTAGCTAGTTCTTTGCCTCAGCTGGCAAGGCTCACTTCCTGTGAGACATCCCTGAGAAGAAGCCACATGGACCTACCCTGATGCAGCCCTGGGTGCTGGAGTACCTGTGTGGAGACCCCTGCCAGCGCTGAGATGCTTACACGTTCACTGACTCGGCTTTCCTCCTGTAGTCAGCATCATTGCGTGTGTTTTGTGAGATTGAGGAGGACTTTGTAGATCGGTGTTGGACATATGGGCTAATAATGTTGGACTTAGGGATTGGACAGCACTGGGTTGGGGTGCTTTCTTAATGTACATTTACCCTTTATATAAAACCTTCTCTTATACATAGGAGTTTCTGTGGATTTGTTTCTCTAGTCTACCCAGACTAGCACAGAGAGAAGGTAGAGAGATAGAAGGCAGGGGGATAGAGTGAGAACGCGAGAGGGCCACAGTGGGCCATTACGGGACACAGGGATGTTTTGGGATCCCAGCTGTGTTCCCCACTTTAAGGTCACTGGTGGCATGGAGAGGGTGGTGCACCCATGGGTATACCATGACCACTGCCCTGCCCAGTCAACTGGGACACAAGTGACCCTGGGTCACTCACACTTAGGAAAGATGATGGTTTTGGATGATCTGTCGTTGTCAGCTGCCACTGGGGTCATCTCCCGGCTCAAGGCAACCCATGTGCAACAGGAGCTGACCCTCATGATCTGAAGCGGGCAGTGGCTGATCTTCAGAAGCAGATCCCCAGGCCTTTCTTCCTAGTCTTAGCGTGGCAGCACCAGGGCAGTCTGCTCAGCACCCCAGCAACACACACGCCTCCATTGAGAGGGATGGTGGCTATGTGCTGGGTCTCTCCCCACGAAGGAGGGCATTCTAGTGTGGCGCTCCACTGTCCCCTGATGGCCCAGCCACGTGAAGTCTGTGGGTCCACCCCCTTCTTTGTCCTTTAGTTTCTGCTGCTCCTGACGCCTTCCCAGAGCCAACTGCTATGCAGGGGCTTCAACCAGTTCGTGGGAACATGCCGTTATCCTGCCCGTCCATTTTCCCACAAGCTTTTGGAAGAGCACCCTGGTATTTGTCCTTCAGGCCACAGAACACCCGAAGACACTGATGAGGCCCCCCACTGCCCCTCCTGGGTGCCCCTGTCATCTGTGCCCCCCAGCTCCCACTCACGGCAGCTGTGCCCTTTCCATCCTCCCAGACCGTGAGCTCCAGGAGGGTGCATCACGGGGCCCAGCAGCCAGCAGGGCGCCGGCACCATCATCCACGTTATCTAAAGAAGGAGTGGATGGTCCCAGTGGTGACGTGTGCCAGAACCACACACAGCACCCCAGCGGGTGAGCAGGGGCGTGCTCGTCACCCCAGCAAAGGTTTCGTTCAGCAAACCCAAGCGAACCTTTTTAACCTTCTGTGGGCTCTTCAGGCGCCGGCACTTTCGGATATCCATTTCGGTTGTGTTCACACAACCTGGCTGAGGAAAAAACCAAGCCAAAACAAGCCCATCAGATCAATGGCCAAGCGAAGATCATCCTTCCACGTTGGCCTCAAGAGCCCCAATCAGAGCGAGCCTCTGTCTTTCCCACCACGGGTGAGCCCTGGTTTTCTCTGGGCCACTTACACTTCCTTTTTGCAAGATGCTTCATCTCCAGGGTGTCCTTCTCCACAGGGCTCTCAGACAAACTGGAAAAGCTTGTCTCATCATACAGAATGAGGAGGATACGGGGAGGGCATAATGTACAGTTCTTGGCACACACTTAGTACTCAAGGAGACAAGATCGATGCAGCCGTGGCCAGTTCACCTAGGTAACTGCCGACAAAGACCTTGCTCCCAAGAAAGGGGCTGTTTAGTTGGTGGTTGGACTCGGCTCTTAGCCACCAGGGGTGGTTGAGCCTGTTCCAACTCATGGCGGCCCCACAGATGCCTGAGTAGAGCTCTGTTCCACTGGGGGAGAGAGGATGGTAAGGCTTTCTCCTGAGGCACCACAGGGTGAACTGGAACCAGCAACCTTTTGGTGACTAGAGGGTCAGTTAACCAACTGTACTACCCAAACCAACACCACCCAACTCACTGCCCCAGAGTTGATGCCCGACTCACAGGGACTCTGTAGGACAGAGCAGAACTGTCCCCGCAGGCATGCAAGGACGTAAATATTCACAGGGGCAGAGAGCCTCATCTGTCTCCAAAAGAGCAGCTGGTGGGTTCGAACTAAGAGCCATGTGGTTAGAAGCCCAACTTGTAGCCCACTATACCCCCAGGGCTGCCTATTATACCACCTACTCCGTTTTTAGGAAAGCTGAAGTCGTTGATTTATTTTCAGTTCCATCTTAGCCAGGAAAACATTACGCTTCGTTTTCCTAACCTAAACTTAGGAATTGTTTGAAAGAGATTAATTTAAACTACAGCATCTAAGGCAGTGGATGTAAAAAGAGGAGTTGATATCAAGGGCTCCAGTAGAAAGAACATGTTTTGAAAATGATGATGACAACATATGGACAAGTGTGCGTGATGGATTGTTGTAAGATCTGTAAGAGCACACACGCTCATGAAATGATTAATAATTAAAAAAAAGTGTTTATTTGGGGAATGGGAATTCCTGGGGCCTGAAGGCTGCTGCTGGAATTCCCATGAATGCTCCTCATTTCCAACCCTGTGTTGTCACGGATGGATTGTTCTAAAAGGTGGAAGGTCACATGTCCCAGGGAAACCCCCTGGGGGGGATGGGCCTACAGCACAGCCAAGGGGGCTCCACAGGAAAGGGCAGCACATTCCCCGAGGAAGGAGACATCCCGTGGGAAAGAGCGTTTCCTGAAAGAGGAGGAAACAGGCAATCTAGAGCCCAGGCAGGGCTTTCTCACCACAGGCCGATGGACATCCCAAAAGGCTCGCTCCTGACTGTCCAGGATCTTCCTCTCTGTCTTGTCCTTCTTCCGATCAATCCTGAACGAGGAAGGAAAGGAAGCCGGTGGCTCTTGCATTGTGTATTTCCACTGGGCCGTACCCCAACCTGCTCCCCTCCCACCCCCCTTCTTCCCCACCACCCATTTTAGGAGCTCAGTGGACCCAGGGCCAACAGGACCCTGCAGGCCCTGCCTCTGCGCCCAGCTCGTTGCTGCCTGTGTGAGTCGAATTGGTTCCGACTCCCGGCAACCCCGTAGGTCCCAGAGGTGAACAGAACCCAGCGGCTTTCTTCATCACCCTCTTTAAGGAAGCACATGACCAGGCCTTTCATCTGCAGCATGACGGGTGGGTCTGAACCGCCAACCTTTCCATAGTAGCCCAGAGCAAAACCGCGGCAACCACCCAGGGACCTGCTGTCTGGAAAACGCGGGCTGCCGACTTCCTCCAGGAGACTCCTCAGAGCCCCTCTTTGCTTTAGGCTCCATGTACACTTCACCAAATATATGATGGCCGTGTGGGCTTGCAACTATCCGTTTGAGTTAGTTTATGGTGCCAACCTGGCCAATACACACACGTGAGGTTAACTGAATGGCAGAGGGATAAATGGCTCCGTGAGCCTTGCCTTTCAAGTTCTTGGGTCTCTTGCTTTGTGATGGCCGGACCAAGGTGCAATTGTCTTAGCCAGTTCTCTGCTTCAGCTGGCAAGGCTGACTTCCTGCAAGACATCCCTGAGGAGAAGCCACATGGACCTACCCTGATGCAGCCCTGAGTGCTAGAAAAGCCATGTGGAGACCCCTGCCAGCGCTGAGATGCTTACACGTTCACTGACTCGACTTTCCTCCTGCAGTCGGCATCATAGTGTGTGTTTTGTGAGATGGAGGAGGACTTTGTGGATTGGTGTTGGACATATGGGTTAATGATGGATTTGTGGGCTTGGGCAGCACTGGGTTGGGATGTTTTCTTGATGTGCACTTACCCTTTCTATAAGACTCTCTCTTATACGTGAGTTTCCGTGGATTTGTTTCTCAGAAGTACCCAGCCTGACACACCATTTGAATGATTCTGGTTTGGAGTAAGACGAGCCAGGTCATCCGTGGAGACCGGACACGGAGATGACAGGGAGGAACAGAGCCAGGGGGTTGCCCACATCCCCTCTCCGAGGTCAGCAGGAATGGCCACCTAGTGCTCACTGTAACTGTGTGTCCAGAAAAGAACTGAAGCCACCCGCTTTCTCAAAAGCAGGGTGATGGCCCTGGTGTGTGACCCGATCCAGGCTGGGGGAGGGGGCACACGTTGCCAGAGAGATCTTGCTGGAGACAGGGTCTTGATCAGCCGCAGGGGCAAGAGGCTTTCAAGACGTGCGTTACTCCATGTGGTCTCTCTAAGTGTCACTTGGATTCATTGCCACGTGACTTCTTGGGAGCGCTTTAGGGTACTGAGCTGAAATAAGCGCATCTTCACCTTGTGACTTTTGTGGGTGCAACAATTAACATGTACTTCGATGGTTCCACAAGTATAATGTAATCACAGAGTTCACCCAAAAAGTTAATGGAGAAAGGCAGCCATGAACAAAGCCACAACTCCCCCTCTTTTGGTAACCTGCTGCTGTTTGACCTGTAAAGTCTGAACAGATACTCTTCTTCCCAGTGACTTCTGGGTACACAGGCACCATTGAGCCTCAAGTACACGCCAGGCTTCTCCTGTCCCAACTCAGCACTCAGTCCCTGGTGCCCACCTCCCTCAGGGGGCTGCTGGGAACACCCAGCTAGTCAGCAGGTGGTTGGCATCGTGGGCAGGGGAAAGACTCAACCTCAATGGGTCTCACAGCCCTCAAGCCGATGCCAACTCAGAGCAACCCTATAGGACAGGATAGAACTGCCCCTGTGGGTTTCTGAGATGGCAACTCTTTAGGGGTGTAGAACGCTTCATCTTTCTCCCTTGGAGCGGCTGGTGGTTTCAAACTGCTGACCTTGAAGTTAGCAGCCTGGTGCGTAAATCAATAGGCTACCAGAGTTCCTGACAGGCGACAGACAGAGGCATGCAAAGAGATGTGACAGTGATTGGCAGCGTGCAGGCCACTGGAGCAAATGGCCCTGTGGGTCATTTTCACCTGGGTTCCTCATCTACAACTCCGGGACCAAACTCTTGTACTGGGCTGCACTACCTCCCACTGAGGATCAGCCAGGGCTGGGAGCAGGAGTCTGTGCACATGCAAGTGGTATCCCAGGGAACAGGGACTTGCATGCTCTCAGCTCCCACTGCCTGACTAACTCATCCTGCCGGCCGAGGGAGATTGCCCAAGGAGTCCCATTTCCAGATGGAAAAGCAGCTGGCGGGCACCCACACCGCTGGGGTGAGGGAGGCCTTTATTCCCTATGCCCCAGTCTGCCTGTGTGTCTTTCCTCAGAGTTCACGCCTTCAAGCAGAAGGAGCTTCTCCTAAACTCCCCCGGGAGGAAAAAGACAATATGGGAAGAAGGAAAAGTGACCTTATTGGTAGATCTTCAAGACTAAATGGAGGCTGCCCTGGGTTAGTCTTTTCCGGGCCCCTGTCTGGACCAGCCTGCCCTTGGGCCAGCTGCTCTCGTCACACAGTGATCTCTTAGCCCTGATTGCTGGGGGATAAGAGGGGTGGAGACTGTAGACACCCAGCTTTGCTCACGATGGACAAGTTCAATTCAAGGGGAAGAGCCGTGGCCCAAATCAGAAGTCATGGCCGATGGCATCATGATCTGATATTTATGAATTCATCTGCCAGGCTTCCAAATCTTTTTTTGGACTGGTTCCAGACCCCTGCCCTGGGGAGAAAAGGGCGATGGGATGACCTCCTTAAAATTCCAACATGGTCACCTATGAAGAATGAGCCCCGACTACCAGGAAGGTCTTTCAGCCTCTGTGTGCAGGATAGCTGAAACTCTTTATGGAAACAGTGCAGCGTGACCCGGACTCTGGCGTCCGAGAGGATCCCCCGCTGCCCGTCCAAGTCCACTCTGGTGAAATGTTGAGGGGCAAGAGTTACAAAGATAAAACATCCATCCTGGTCTTTATTTCCTCTCTGTAGTTCTTAGGAGTGATAAACGGCAGGCGGAGTGGGGAAGGACCACCTCCCTTGGGCAACCTCACTCAGCCCACCATCTCCAAATCCCACGCTTATTTGTTCCCCTCCCCGTCTCTGCCAAGTTCACCTACTTCACTTGTGCTTCGGCTTGCATAAAGATGAATTCCCATTTCCTTGCAAAGGCCCGCTGGAGTCTGGCTAAGTTTTCCTAATGAGAAACGAGAATCAAGAAGAAGGCATTAATCATAGTTAAGTTAGCACGCCGATGCCGACGCCTATTACAAGGCAGTCATCTATTTTTGTTACACCCAACAACACAGAAGTGGCCCACTCTGAATCCACAGGATGCCAACCCGCTTTAGCTCGCCCCCTATCCGGCTGTACAGAGGTGAACTGTGAAAATCGAAGCACACACTGATCAGACCGCCAGTCTCTAGCACGCTCACCCTATTCCTTTCTTCGGGTCTAGTTTACAAAACCACAGCTCCCACAGCACTGTTGGTAAAGACCCCTGAAAAACAAGGGGTTAGCTTGTGATGATTTGATGCAGGTTTTTTGGGGAAGGGACTCTTGTCTCTGTGGGCAACTCAGAAAGCAAAACCAGCCAGGAAGGGATTTCTCAGGACTCAGCTCCCCGGAACCTTGGAGGCTCTCAAGAAGAAGAAGCTACAAGACCTGTCTTTAGCACCTTCTGAAAGTCTGGATTCGTAAACGGACAAATGGGACAGTCAGTGTTGGCGGTGTGTATGGAAGGAAGCCCCTACCCTGGAGAGAAGCTATCCAGGGTTGGCTTTGGAGGAGAAAAGAGACGTATTTTCCCCTAGTCTGTAGATGTAGCTTGGGGAGCAGAAGGAGAGTGGCGGAGGGTGGGGTGAGGGGTACTTTGACAGGTTCCCTAATGACCCACCGAATTCTGATGGAATGCAAAGCCAGAGCCCACCGCCGGCCTGCCGTGTCTTTTCTCAGAGCTCATGCAGCACCTAACTGATCGCCCCCAGTAGTGAATTATTCATATAAAAGGAGCACCAGACATGGACTCACAATTAGTTCAAGGCTCGGATGGACAAGGACCTCTGAAAAAGGGTCCCTTTGAATCCTTCCCTCCTCCTAGAAGCAGAACTGTCCATGCCCAAGTCCACTGCGGAGTAGCTATATACATAATGATACAGTCATGCCATGGTTAACATGGTAATGTAGGTGATGATGATGATGATGGACATGGAAAGATGCCTATAGTATCATGGCTGCTCGGGGCCATCAAGCTGGCTCTAACTGATGGGAGTGCTACCTGCAACAGAAGGGACCACGGGCCCTGGGCCGCTCTCATCGGCCTTGCTGCGCTTGACCATGTCTCCAGCCTCGGGGTCAGTCTGTTCAGTCATGGCACTTCACCTTGTATCGCAGCTCCTCTTTTACCAAGCGCGGTATCCTTCTCCGGGATTCGTTCCTCCTGATTACGCATTCAAAGCCCACGAGACAAAGTCTCACCATCTCCGTAGCTAAGGAACAGTCTGGCCATCCGCTCCTTCCGAGAGATTTGATCATTCTCCTGGCAGCCTATGGCAGAGTCAGCGGTCTATGCCAGCACCATATGTCAAAGATATCAATTCCTCTTTGGTCTTCCCTAGGCATCGGACAGCTTTCAAATGCTTATGCGGCAATTAAAAATACCATGGCTTGGATCAGGCCTTAAAGTGACAACTTTGCTTTTAACATTTTAAAGAGATGGTGGGCAACAGGTTCGCTGAAATGCAATACATTGTTTGATTTCTTTGTTTCTTCACTGTTTGATTTCTTGACTGCTTTTTCCATCGGCGCTGAATGGGGAGCCAACTACAATGAAATCCCTGACAACTTCATTCTTTTTCCCCATGGATCACGATGCCTTCGGGCCTCTGACTTGGAAAAGCAGCAGCGTACGCGTAACATGTATGATCCGATTCCCTCTCTTTGGAAAGAACAAACATGTATGTGCAGAAGCAAGCATAAGGATTCCCTCATGGGAGGGAGGGAGGGGAGCTGTGGACTATTTGCTTTCCTTTCTTTGTGGTTTGAATTTTTTGTTTTTTATAAAGAGAAAAATTAAGAACA
The DNA here is from genome assembly GCF_000313985.2 of Echinops telfairi. Taxonomy (NCBI): domain Eukaryota; kingdom Metazoa; phylum Chordata; class Mammalia; order Afrosoricida; family Tenrecidae; genus Echinops; species Echinops telfairi. Next base: position 33,107,630 of record NW_022103915.1, read on the forward strand.
AATTTTTAATGAAGTAAATTCTTGCATTTCGAGAACATGCTCTGTAGTTTCTAAGCATGCACTGCAGAATTTTAGCATGCTCTGTCGAAATCTTAATGCTATCCTCTTCATCAATTTCAGAACACAGCATTATTTGGCTAGAGGACTGAGAGACTAAATAAACCCGCCAGGGGTTGGGACGGTCCTGTTTGAGTAGGGCCTACTCTAAAACAGGAAACACAGGGGGAAGCCTAGGATAGAGGGGCCTCAGGCTTTTGCAATCTATCTTTCCTGGTGGCAATGAAAGGGAAATGAGGTAGTCACTTTCGGTATCAGGTGCAAAAGGAGTATCAAAGTTTTTAAAGAACAGGTGCTTTGGGGGCATAAGGACATATGGGGCAAGGATGCTTAGAATCACAGAACCACCCTTACAGGGTTGGCTTGGGAAGATCATGGTATTCTCCAGTGTGTGTGTAAGGACTCTCATAGGTAAACATGGATTATTAGCTGGGTACTGGGGGTCTGGATGAATTCTGCACCCTCCTCCGGGGTGTCCCCTAGTCACCAGGTGCCTCAGTGATGCCTGTGGGATCAGGAAGGTGAGGAAGGTGAGGGCCCACACCTGCTTCCTGCTCTCAGGTGTAAAGAGCCAGTTGGATTGGTAGGTTTGGGCACAGGGACCCAAGTGTGGCACAGGTCTGGTAAAGTGAGGGCTTATGCTTGTTTTGGAAAGCCACGGAGCACAAACTCGAGGGCTATTTGGGAGGTGGGTGGATCTGAAGGCGCTGTTCATGCTAGCGCATCCACGGATCACTTTGGGGACTGACCCCAGCCATGGTCTTTTCATTGTCTCATATGTCTAAGACAGCTGGATAATGACAATGCATTGATGCATTTGTTCTGTGCGGGTGGCTAAGCATACCAATTACGGACTGTCCAAGGAAGGAACACATCCCGGTTAGAGGAAGGCCAACCAGCATGCTCCTCAGAAGGGCGGATGGTGAGACTTTCTTTTGGATAAGTCAACAAGAAAGGCCTATTGTTTGAAAGGACAACATTTGGGGAAATAAGAGGCGCATGAAATGAGAGAACTCCTTAATGAGATGAATTGATAGCTGCAATAAGTAGACCACAGATCACGAAGACCAGGCAACACTTCATTCTGTTATATGTAAAGTCACGCTGAGTCTGAGCCGACCCATTTAGGCCTAAACTCATTGCTTATGAGTCCATGCCAACTCATAGGAACCCTCTTGGATAGAGACCTGCTCCATAGGGGCCCTGGTGGCATAGTGGTTATGTGTTGGGCTGTGCACTGGGAGGTCAGCTGTTCGAAACCACTGGACTGTCTGAGGGATAATGAGAGGGCTTTCTACTGCAATCAAGAGTTACAGTCTGGGGCAGTTCTACCCTGTCCTGTACGGTCGCTATGGGTCCTAATTGACTGGATTACAATGACTTTGGTTTTTTAAGACCTGCCTGTTAGTTTTCAAAGGCTGTGGTCTTGATGGAAGCCACCTGCCAGACCCATCTCTCAAGGAGCGGCTGATGGGTTCAAACTGCAAGCTTCTCCACTGGCTGCACAGACTGAACCTCTGTGCAGCCAAGGCTCCTTGATGGCAGCGACCCAACAACAAGTCCAAGGAAGGAGCCTCCACTCTCTTGATTGTTGGTTCTCCCCCCGCAGCTGCCAGCCTCTCTGCCATTCCAGTGCCAGCAGCACTGCCCCTGGAGATGTGTGAGGAGCGGGACAAGGAAGCCCTATGTAAATGTAGCCAATTTCCACGATTCCCTGTGACCCAGGGAAATTCAGTCTAAAAGTTTAAAACATCTGAACAAAAATCCCTCTGTGAGTTTGAACGTGCTTTGGTGACTGGAGCTGTTTGATGAGAATGAATACGAGTGTGGGCTTCCAACTTGTGCAAGGCATTGCCTTCGCTGAAGGCAGTGGAAGCAGAGGATAAGAAAGCCGGGAAATGTGGTGACTCACATGACAGAGTTTACCTTCTGGATTAAATCCTCTCCCGACTTTATGGACAGCATTGTGCTCTCCCAAATGTTGCCGAACTCCTAATCCCTGTACCTGTGGCGGCAATCTTGTTTGGCAAGAGGATTTCCTGTACTATGTTAATTAGATCAGGACTGAGAAAAATGGGTTCTAAATCTAATCACTTTTGAGTTATAAACAGAGCAGCATAGATGCAAAGACACACACACACACACACACACACACAAATGGGAGCAAAAGCGATGTGAGAATCATCTACAAGTTAGGGGAGGTCATGGGACCAAGCGACACCCAGGGCCACTGAGAAGGAAAGAGTTGACATAACTGAGACCATGTCATTGATTAGTTGATTCAGACTTTTCACCTCCAGGAGTGTGAGAAATAAATTCCTGTCTTTAAAGCTGGCTACGTGTGGTATTTCTGCTAATAGCTAGCACTAGAGAAGGAAGACATATCGTGGGATTGTAAAGAGACTTTCCTCAGCTTTGTCTCCCCTAAAGGCATGCCAAACATTAGAGGCTGTTTGCCAGCGGGTGGTGGTGGGAGGTCAGATGTTTGAAGACATCCTCCCTAAAGGCAGTCAGTTGCCAGACTGCTGTCTGGTCCCGCCACAGGTAGGGCCTCCTCCCTGCTGTTAAGGACAATGGGCTACTTCTCCCTAAAGGTTTGTGACCAATAGTCTGGTCCCTGTAGGTGGGGTTTACACCCTACTGATAATGGTTTCTATGGAGATCCAGAGAACAGGTCAAACCTGCTAAGTGACATCCAAAGTTAGGCTGCCATCCTGAATCTAGATCCGCCCATCTCGTCACATGTGTGCCCCCAATCTTCCTCTTCCCATTGTGTGTGTATCCATAGATTGTCCCCCTCTCATTGCTGTATAACCTATAGTGCAACCCCTTCCTGTGACGTATGTCTTTACCTGTAATTAGTGGGCATGCACTCCCCCCAAAGGTATATAGGCCTGGGTTAGCAATAAAGAGCTCTCTCTTAGGCTCCCCTATTGGCTCCCCTCTCCTCTCCCATCCTTGCTCCCCTGTTCCCTTTCCCCTGTCCTCCTTCCCCTCCCCCTATCTCCACGTGGACCACTAAGTGAGGCTGAGGTGAGCATGCTACTATGAAATGTGTCTGACTCCATTATTTCAATCTCTCCTCCATCTCTCATGCTCTCTATGACTTTACTATAATCTTTATATATATTAACCGTGAAATTGCACCTATCGAACCCGAGATTAGTTGTGGGGGGGCTTGCCTTTCCCCTACAACATATCAGATTCCTTCTCTGCTGCCCAGGACAGGTGAGTGGGCATAACGATTTTATGTTTTATGCACAAAGTTTTACAATGATCACACAGTCAATTCGACTCTCCGGTGGTAAGGGTATACAGCTCTACGCATTGCAACATGAGTATTGACTTACAGCACCATCTCCACAATTGGGTTATGGTGAAGTCCTTACTCCCTGCAGACTCCTTTATTCCATCTTTTTATAGCCACATCCTCTCCCCACTCTCAATCACTGGTGACCACTGCCCTGTTTTCCATCATGATAAAACCCAAACCAAACTCACTGCCATTGAGTCAATGCTGACTTATAGAAACTCTACAGGGCAGGGTAGAAATGTCCCTGCGGGTTTCTGAGACGTTAACTTGTTTTTAAAACTAAAACAACCTTCAAATGGGTCAAAAATGAGATAAAATGATATTATATCTAACCTGACTATATCTGCCTTTTCAACTTTAAAATGCTCCCTGTCTGATAACAAGGCTAATTAGATCCCTTGACTACCATCAGAGCAGATTCTCTGGAGGCTTAATCGATGTGTGGACCCCGTAAATGAATTCTGGGCTTCCACTGTCATCCATGGCCTTCTACAAAGCCCAAGTGTCACAATTTAAGCTCTAATATCATCCCTGATTTAGATGGTTTTATTTACAACCTTGGAGCATATAGGCTAGGGTGCTTCTTCCATGTGGATTTCGTTGACACCCTGCTTAGATAGCTGATTGTTTGAATACAAGCCTTTAGGACCCAGACACTATTTTCTCTGATAGCCAGGCACCATCTAATTTCTTTGCTACACTTTGCTATAGCACCCATATCTTCAGTGATCTCTTCGTGAAAGTGAGCATCAAGCAGGGCCATTTCACAAGAAGTAATTGTTGTTAAATTGGGGCTAGAATTAAGTGTGAGCCCCAAATCCACTCATATATCATTAGTTTATATATTTCTCTGGTTGACCTTAGAAACATCATTGTCATTTTATGTTAAGGACATTATCGATCATCCTCCTGGGGCATAAGGCAATTGTATTGATAGTGTCATTTATTTAGCCAACAGTGTAGAATGTAAAACACAGTTGAGAAAAGGATGTTGAACAAATATAGGCTAACTATGAACCACAATGCATGAATTGTTGACTTACACAGATCCTAAACTCTTAGGTGACTGGACACGATTTATACTAACAAGGGGGGTTGGTGATAAGGCAAAACTTTAAAAAGTATTCATTGGCAATGGGCAGAACCATGCCTATACAATCAATACATTATAATAAATCAAGGAGGGCATTAAAATAGTAAGTATATGGTAGTATATAATAGTCCTGGCTCAACATTCACTGGGCACCCTTAAAGCAAGAGAGCCGAAGCCAAGTCCCACAGCTTCCAGTTCTACACCCTTAGGATGGAAGTCATGCTTCTTCTCACTCGGAGTGTCAGCCTGAAGTCCACGAGCTACAGGTGAGTTTGAGGTCAAGCCCAGTACACTTAGGGAGCTTTCTCCCACAGAATCTCTGGGGGTTCGCAGTCCAGCCCATAACAACTACACTACCAAGGCTCTTTCCATCATGGTGGTTTTGTCTTTTCAAGAATGCCATATAAATTACACAGTGTTATAACAGAATTGTATAGTGATAAGCTTTGGAGACTGGCTTCTTTCATGTTGTATAATGTCTCTAAGATTTAACCAAGCTGTTGCATGTACTCATGGTTGGTGGCTTTTCACTGCTGGATAGTAATCGATGGCATTAGCTGCACCAGGGCTTAACTAGTCTCTTGTTGAAAGGTATTTGTGCTGTTTCCAGCTTTGGCATATTAAGTTTCTATGGACATTTTTGTATAGATTTCCCCCCCTGCGGTCCCCGGGAACATAAGTTCTGATATCTCTAGAGTAGTGTTTCCCCAAAGTGGGCAATCTCTCCCCTGGTGGGTGGAGTGCTGGAATGATTCAGGAGAGCTGGAAAAGCAGACACCCACATTTATCCTGGATGAGGGACTATAGGACAAAAGGTTCTAATCGCCAGGGGGGGAGGGGAACTTAGTAATTTTTTTTTTTTTTTTGGAAAAAGGGCTGTTGGTCAAATAAGTTTGGGAACCTCTGATCTAGAACATGTAACCAGGAGTCAGGGTTCTGGATTAATGGTAAGCATTTGTTTCTGGTTATGAGAAGCTGCCAAACCATTTTCAGAATTTCCCATTGCCATTTGCTGGCAATGAACTTGGGAAGGAAAAACACATGTGTGTCCCACTGCCTCGTTAGCACTTAGCATTACCAGTATGTTTTATTTCAGCCATTCTAAGAGGCATGTGGAAGATTTCACCGTGGATCTATCCTGTGTTTCCCTAATGGCCAATGGTGTTGAATATCTTTTCATGCTTATTTGCTATCCTCGTGTCCTCTTTGGTGACGCGTTCATTTTAGAATTGAGTGGTTGGTTTTCTTATTCTTGAATTTGAGAACTCTATATAAAAAGATGCTATGTTATTGTGCTGCAAAGAGCTTAGAACGAAGGAAGAGATGCAGCAAAGACATCCCTTCTGTTGTCTTTGGAAAGATTTTGGAGAGTAAAGGAAGAATGTGAGTTTAAACAGAGCTACAGATAGCTACACCCACCTCGAATCTCTAGCCGGGATATCAATCATACTTACTGCTTCATAATCTGCCAGTTCCAGTCTTGCTTTATTTTGCATTGTCCTCTTACAGAGATAGATGGCTGAGGGAAGAAGAGAAATGACAAAGGATACAAAACAGTGGTTTAGCAAAATCATTAATCCACCCATTCATCCATTTACCATTCACTATCCACTATCTACCATCCATCCATCCATCCATCCATCCATCCATCCATCCATCCATCCATCCACTCATCTATCCACT
>NW_022103915.1:33113995-33134643 GCF_000313985.2 Echinops telfairi
CATCCATCCATCCATCCACCTCCTCCTCTGGGCCCAGCCCTGTGCTGTGATGTGGAAGCCTTGACATCTGACCCATAGGAATCTTTTTAGAGGTCAGGATCAGATGAAGAACCCATCTTCCAATCTTGACAGTCCCCACTCTTACCCCTTGTCCTGCTTCACCCCAAACATCCTTCATTCAGAGTGAGCTTTCACAAACTAGACTGCTTATCCTGCCTAAAAGTCATGCATCCCATCCTTAGTGACCTCAGAAGAAAGAGCCGGCCCCGTAGAGCGGCAGACATGGTTCTTTATGACTCTCTCGCTGCTTGTTGCATCAAGTGCCACTCTTGTGCATGTCTCCTTCCTGGGGTGCCCGCCTTCTGCTTTCTCCTACCCCTTTGTCTACCTGCCAGCCCTATACTATCTCCCAAGACCCACTCTGGTGTTCCAGATACATCTATATATACTTCAACTATGGAACTAATCCCACTGCTAACTCATTGGGTGACGTGAGTTTACTAGACTTGCACCGTCTCTAGGCTGAGGGCTCCTTGAGAACAGAGGCTCTGTCCTGCTCAGTATTATGCCCCTGGCCGACCACAGGTGGAGTGAATGAACCATGGAAAAGGGGGGATGTGCACTTTAGGTCTCTCAGCCCGGCTCAAGAAGGGTCCTTGGCCCTCAGTTGCCAGGGCAATCTTCCTCACACATGGTCTTCATCATCCTGTTTCCTATGTTTTCCTCTTCACTCATTAAAAAAAATGAACAAATGCCTTCTACACGCCAGGTTGTCTTAGGTGCTGGGAAAATGACCACACTAGTAGCTACCACTCATACAGCGCTCACTGAATCGTGGGTAGTGCTCTAAGGATTTTCCGTATGCTCACCTATAGCATCCTCATAAAACCCACATAAGGGTTTCTCCTATCCTCATTTTACAGACGAGGGCAATTTTCCCCCAGTTCACACCTCTTGTTGGGAATCCTCAAAGGCTCCCCGGAATGGCTGCATCCATTCTCAACGCCTCGTCTTCCTCTCCCAGCCTTGGCAGTCATTGCTCATCAACGTAAACCTCGGAATTCTCAGACCAGACTCTTCCTTTCTCATCACGCCCTTCTTCCCTCCCCTCAGCCCCCCTCCCCGCCCAGAAACCCGGAGAATAAGATGGTGGCTTGTTCTGTGACCAAGCAAATGGTACAGAGTGGGTGGTCAGCAATGGTCACCAGATCCATGACGTTTCCAGGTCTTTATCAACCCAAATTGGACCTTTCCTAAATTCTTAGATTCGGCTTTACATCCTGCCTGTGAGGTGAGCGCTCCCAGACAAACTTCTGCACTGCATCAATCAGCAGGTGCCGGTCTCCTGTCCCCTGTCCCCTGGTGGCCGGGGATCCTCTGCGAGGGGAGACCACATCTTCTATTCCTCGGATGGCACAAGGAGCAACAGACCTTGCTGTGGTCCCATGACATCAATGATCACCACAGTAGGAACAGTAGCAATTACCACTACCGAGTAATAGTACTCTCAGCCACCACCAAGAGTAATCCTGACACCAGCCACCACTACAGGAGTAATGTCAGTCACCCTGTAATCATACCAGCTATCGCCACAGTAGTAACAATACTATCAGCCCCCACCACAAGAGGAATAATAATCAATCACCACCACAGCGGTAATAACAGCTATTACCAGAGGAGTAATTATAGTATCAGTCACCACCACTGTAGCAATAATAATATGAACAATCACCCCAGCAATAATAATATCCACTACCACCAAAGTAGTAATAATATCAGTTACCACCACGGTGGTAATCGTACTTACTATCAGCTATCACAGCAGTAGCGACAACACCACTACCAACACTAAGGCAGCTGCTTCCCAGGTAAGTCTGACTCACGGTGACTCCACTTATGCCGGGAAGAAGTGCTTGGGTAAGTTTTTCATGGCTATGGCGGTGCCAAACCAGACCGCCCCATCTGTTTTCCAAGTACCTCCGGGTGGGGTTGAACTTTTGGTCAGTAGCCAGCACTTCATCACTGGTTTCCCTCAGGGACACTTTGGTCGCAATAATGTCAATAACTACCACATTCGTATAATCCGCTGCCGCCATCGTTTTAATGGCATTCTTACCGTGTGCACACTAAGCCTCACAGGTATGATTTCATTTAGCCCTCATCCAACGCTGTATGAGAAACAACAGACCAGCGATTACTCTGATTTGAACATGACGTCTCTGAGGAACAGAGAGTTTGAATAACTTGCCAAGAGCACACAGCCACTGGGGCGGGGGGCCGCTCTGCCCAATCCCCTCTTGTTGTTTTCAGTTGCTGTTGAGTTGGCCCTCAACTGAGGGCCACCCACTGCACTGCGGGTTTTCATAGGCAGAATTCTCAAAGTAGATCGCCAGGTTTTTCTTCCTAGTCTTAGGCTGAAAGTGCTGCTGAAATCTCTTCAGCAGGATAGCAACGGGCAAGCTTCCTCTGCCAGATGCATGGTGGCCGAGCTTGAGGTGTCCTGGCTGGGGATCAAACTTGGGGGGTGGTGGTGGGGCTCCAGCATGGAAGGAGGTGAGTTTTCTACCCTCTCAAACAACAGTTGGATGCAGTGTAAACTGTGCTCCAGCCATGGTTGGGAACTGAAACTTCGAACAAGAGAGCAATGGACTTGCTGTAACATTCTGTTAAGTTTCGAATCTCAGTATAGAGCACTTGTGGGAGAAAAGGGGGTGGTGAGTTGGTGAGACAATCAGATTGGTAAATTGATTACCGTATATACTCGAGTATAAGCTGACCCAAATACCAGCCGAGGCACCTAATTTTACCACAAAAGCTGCATAAGAAATGTGCTGAAAAACTCAGCTTATACACGAGTATATACGGTAAAGGCTCCTAACCCTGTGATTTTGTGCATAGAGAACACTGTGCTGTGGAAAATAACTATTCTTAGGTTTTCATCATAACTGGGCTGTTCAGGTTGCCCAGAGGGAAAGAACAGTCCTAATTCTAATAAAATAAATTTTTATCTTGTTTAAAAACCAAATCAAAGCCTCACAGCCATCAAGCGGATGCCAAGTCATCGTGGCCCTATATGCCAGGGTAGAGCGGTCCCCGTGGGTTTCCTAGATACAGGAATGGAGAGCCTCGGCTTTCTCCTCTGGAGCTGCTGGTGGTTTTGAACTGCTGCCCTTGTGGTTAGCAGCCCAATGTGTAGGCCACCAGGGCTCTGTAATTTCTACCATCACTGTCCCTGCATTCCCTCTTAGCAAATCCTGACAAATGAGTCATTCCACCTCCTGCACCTCGATCTCTTTCTCTGATTTGCCGCAATCGGAGGCACAGGACTTTCAAAAGCCCTTTGCCTGAACAGCAGCCTGACAGATGCTGCTCTCTCCGTTCCCCGCTCAGGGCGCACAACTGCAATTACGAACGAGGACTGTGGTGTACGAAGAGCATGCAACGCCACACGTTCTCACTTGGTATTAGAAAGGCCCATGCTTCACGGGCTGATAGTCAAATAAATATTGTTCTCTGACTTCCATCCAGCTCTTTGGCCCAACTGTTCTCCCGCCCTCCCCCTGGCCTGGAAAAATATTGGTTTTCACATTCACAAGGGCACACACAGCCTGCTGCAAGGAGCTGCGCTGTAATTATTCAAATTCCGGGCTGGGCTTTTGTGGGCTGGAGTTCAGCCCCGGCAGCACTTGTTTTATGGGTGGCCAAGCGCATCTGGAACCGGAAGCCCAGCCGGGTGCACTCATCAAGCTTGTAGTGGTGCTCAGACAGCTGGGGTGGGGTGGGGTGGGGGGCGAGTGTCCTGCCTGGTGCATCAGGCTGTCCTCAGACTTGGAAATGGACAGACTGCAACAATGCACCAGGTAGCCTCGCTAGGCCAAAAAAGAGCCCTAGGTGGTTTTGAACTGCCCACCTTGTGGCTAGCAGCCTAATTTGTAACCACTATGACATCAGGGTTCCAGGACCTACAATTTTGGAAACTCCCAGGGACAGTTCTACCCTGCCCTGAAGGGTCCCTTTGAGTTGGAGAGGTGCCCTGCTAGCAGAGTGACTAAAGTGCCCGGCTGCTAACTGCAAGGTTGTCCATTCGAACCCATCAGCCCTCCAAGGGAGAAAGCTATGACACTTGGCTTCAATACAGATTTCCAGTCTTGGAAGCCGTCTCGGGCGGTACTGCTCTGTCCAGCGGGATCTCTGTGATCCTGAATTGACTTGACAACGCTTGGAAACCATCGGGCATTGCCTTGCTCACAGTCCACCCTCTGTGCCGCTCACAGATGTTGGGTTTCCTGAATGTGTGGGTTCTGTGTGACCTCGTGGGCCTTTATAGAGCAACCCCACCCCCACCCCAGCTGCACACACCTCCCTCCCACGCACCTGTTCTAGCGCAGCCTGTGATGAGCCCATGGAGAGACTGTAGGTCTCCCTGAGGGCCAGGCCCAAGGAGAGCTGTTGACTGGATTGGGGCAGCAGCCAAGGCCGTGGCGAGGACGCTGGGCAAAGAGGCTGTGCTGCTCCTGTGACCTCTGAGGACACCCCCGTGGGACCGTGAAAGGAGAACGAGTCACCCGAATTCCGAGTGGTGGTCCCACCACCTCAGCGAATGCTCCTTGCGGGCCGACGGTGGGTTGGCATAGGTTGTGCCCCAGGGCCCAAGGATGAATGAACCCAGAGGGGCCGCCCCGCCCTGTGACAAGTAGGACACGATATGGTGTAAGTGCGAGGGTGTGGGCTCTCTGCCTCCGGTTCTTTTTCTGAAATATCAAAAACCCAAGCTCTGTGTAGAAACTAACAGACCCTGCATTGCAGACATGAGCTCAGACGATCAAGGGCATAAATCTGACCTGAACAATGAAAACTCTGCTGGACCTGATCCGGCTGTCAACAGTGTCTGTACTTTTGTTTGTTCATCTGAGGGTATATCTCAAAGGTGGTATGTTATTGGGGGTCACCCTCCTGAAGTGGTGTTATATGCGTTTCTGTGTCTTGGTACATGACATCCAGGATTGATGGACCTAGAGGGGCAGCAGTCGGACAAGGGTTTCAGGGGTAGGGGGTGTTCAGTGGTGGTTGAGGGCGGGGGAGGATAAAAGGGAGACGATGTCAAGGAGTCCAGAAAGAAAAAGGGTGTTTGTAAACGGATTGTGGTAGCAATTGTGTAATTCTGCTGCCGTGATTGAACTATGGAATGCTATGACATATGTATTAACTCCAAATTCATAATTCATTTCTTAAAAAGGCCTCAAATTCACTGCCATCAAGTCAATTCCAACTCATAGCAGCCCTATGGGATAGGTTCGAGCCACCCCTGTGGGTTTCTGAGACTGTCACTGTTTACAGGAGTAGAAAGCTTCATCTTTCTCCCAAGGAGCAGCTGGTGATTTTGAACTGCTGACCTGTGGTTAGCAACCAGAGGCATAACCTCGATGCCACCAGGGCTCCTCTGAATTGAAATTAACTCGATAAATTGAAGTTTTTTCGTTTGTCTTTAGATGGTTGGTACAAAGGAAAGTCTGAGACTAAGTACCAAGAATGGAATCAACTCCTGCCGGCCAGAGGCAACACCCAGCTCACCTGGCTTCACCCACTCCCCTTGACCCACCTCCTTAGTGCAGACTGACTTCTGCCCACCCCTCTCTGGTCCATCTCCCCTCCCCCTCAACTTCCAGACATGGCAATAGGCAGGGAGTTCTTAGCAAGGCCATGAGCACAGAAAGCCAGGGGGGATGGTTTCCCCTGCACCAGCCCACCCTGAAATCCTGTCCCAAGTAGAAGCAACCAACAGCCCCAATCTCACAGTGCTGGGGGGGGTCCAGCCCTCTAAGACCCCACCGAAGGAACACATCAGTCACCGTGACTGGACACATACTGCCCTTTTCCTGTCCCACTCCTGGGGTGTGATCTTTCTGTGTTGCTCTCCTTCCTCTGTGTGGCAGGTTACACTGAGCCAGGGCTGAGCAGGGTGAGGGTAAGTTGCCCGCCCTCACCCCTAGCCCCGCCCCACTGTGCACGGTGATGGCCCAGACGCCAAGCATTTGTCTTCCACGCTCTTGGGAGGGGCCCTAGGTGTGGGCCGTGCCCTCAGCTCTCACCATAGTCAGTGTTCTCAGGTTCCCAGCAGTTGGAAGGCCAGAAGTAGGGAGCCTGCAAAAGAGGACAAGGATAAGGACAAGGTAAGCACTCCGAGGCCCCCACAGCCCTGCTCTCCCACCACCTGGCAGGGCCAGCCTTTTCTGCACCCCTTCTTTCGTAGGCCAAACGTCCCCTGGTCTGTAGGGCAGCTGAGGCCAGCCAGTATTTCCTCGAGGTACTGGGAAATGAGATCCTAGGTCAGCCAAAGAAATATAAAAATAGGAAAACGAGTTGGCAGGGCCGAGATTTCTTACCCCAAGCCATAAACATCTAACTACGGAAGCCAGACGGCTTCAGTTTCCTGAGTACCCAAGTCCCAAGCAACTTTCCCCCCTTCAGCCCAGTCTGGAGAACTATGTGCCAAAGCTTTGGGGTTGGAGACCCCGAGATCCTCTCTTCTCATTCTCCCAGTTCCCTCCAGGCCAGGACCCAGCGCAGGGCCTGGGCCAGGACAGAGACCGGATTTTGCTCTCGGGCTTATTGAAGTTCGAATCAAGTGAAGGCGACCTTTTTGATTTACTAAGTATCTCACTCATTCTCTAATTACCTCAGTTTTCTGGCTTATCAAATGGGTCAGAATTGCCTTCAGATGTTTGTTCTTCAGGATAAATGAGAACACTGTGATGGGAAGTCAAAAAGCATTGCCACCAGTGTTCCAATTCATTCACGCATGGGATTATTCCAAACAAAACACGTTGTAAAATGCCCCCGGGATTAGTGGATGGCTGTAGACAAATTCTCCCAGTAAGTAACACACTTGTCTTCATCTCCTACTGCATCTCAAAGAGGAGGTGTGTGTGTCTTTGCTACGGAAAACTGGAAGTCGGGGTTCATGATGGATGCTGAATACAACTCAAGTGTTCCTCTTTCCAAATCATTGACGTTTGGGTTATGAGACGGCTGCCTCACAGAGACAGGGCTTTTTTGTTCTGTTTTGTTTTTTTCAGATGAGTCAAAGGTTACAAGGAAGGATAGGGAGATCTGAATTTGAGGCAGGGAGGTCAGCTCAGACGGTTCTAGGGATTCTTACATGGGATAGCAAAGGGGTAATCATGACAGACGTTCTCAAAGAACACAGGATGACCGTGGGCTCATTCAGATGGTGTTTTTAGAAAAATGGAAAACAGCATCGGTGAGAAAAAGAGCAGGACATGTGTGCTGAGGGATTAAAAATGTTTTAAAAATTTTTTACCATCAGGCCACGCATTCTCAAGGGTGGCAAGGGCTGTTCTAGGGGAATTTAGTTGGGAAATCTTACCCCATCCATCTGATGGCCAACATCTTGCTTCTTCGGCCTTCCTTTTTTGTTCCCCAAACTCAAAGAGCATTGAAAAGGAACATGATTCAAGTCCTTTAAGGATGGCCAGACTGCCCTCTTGAGGAGGTGCCAATCAAAGAGTGTAGAATTCTTGGAAGGGAAGTGTTAGAGAGATGGAAGGGTGGCCTTCGGAAGCATACAGGCCCCGATGGGGGAGATGGTGAGAAACAATAGGTCCACCTTAGGATACTTTTGTTTCATGCAGGTGTCTAGGATGCAGCACTACTTTTGAATGGTCCCTCATTTGTATACTTAATCAATAGTAGTTCTCCTTGATGGCTGGAGCCCTCTCCCTTCCCTTTTACTGCCATCTCAATGGGGCAACAGATAGTCCAGGCAAGCATTGATGTACTTGGCTTTCCCAGTGCTCAGGAGGGATAAGGGTGGTTGCTTCAGTGTTGTTTTTTTTTTAAGGCAGTTCTAATCTAAGATCAGATGATGGAGAGAAGAAAGGTCCTGTTGGAGCAGACCTACCTGGAAACGATAAAAGGTGCCATCATCCTTCATGGAGAGGACATGGTCTGAGATTGGAAAGACGTAGCCCTGGGCGGCAATCAGGCTCCCCACGTGTATTGCTTCAACTGCAGGGACAGGGCACAGGAGAAGTGATTAGGCAGCTCTTGGAATCTAGAGTTACTTAACTGATGTGCAAACTGGGAGGGCAGAAAGGGAAGCTAGCAGGCAACGGTCATCTCTTCAGACAACTATGTCTATGATTGCACTGGAGAAGGCAGTCCGTCAAGGGTTGGGAAGGGCCATCAAGCGTCTGGGGCTCCTCTGGAGCTCAGCTCTATGGAACCGCTAATGGTGCTGAAACTCCTCCAGGACATTTTAGAGAGAGTCTAGCTTCACAGCTAAGGGATGAACTGTGGTGTAAAGAAATGTGTCTTTAATGGAGCGAGCTATTTCATGTACAGTGCTGAGCTATGTCTGTCCTGTGGTATATGTTGAGTCAGGGCTGGAAGCCCCGAGTCATGCTTTAGTATGGTGATGTCAGTTCAGTGTTGAGACTTGTGGCCGATCCACCAACTGCTCTGATGGAGGAAGATGAGGTTTTCTGTTCCCATGAAGATCTACAGCCCCAGGGACCCTGTAGAGGGGCTGCTGTGAGCTGGGACCAACTTGATGACAGGGGTTTGCTTAGGGGTGTCTGGGATGATGGCGGCAGCTTCACCTCCCAGAACCATTCTGGATTCATGTTGCGTCCCCCAAGATTCCATTCCTACCAGTGAGGAGGACTTTTATGGACAGAGAGATAAACTCATTGAATCAGAAAATTGTCCAGATGGCAGTCAGGGTAGGGGGTGGGAGGCAGTCACCTACAGAGGTCCAGGTGAAGGAAATCTTCTATTTTTTGTTACTATCAACCTGTTGTGTTGTCCTGTTGTGAGGTCCAGCGTGTAGAACAGAATGGAACACAGCCCAGTCCTGCCCTGCCCTCTCAACCGCTAGTCCAGGGTGCATGGTCACAACCACCCTGTCAATCCATCTTACCCAGTCTTACTATGTCTCACGGACCCTCGACTTTACCAAGCATGACGTCCTTTTAACGCCGGCCATAAATCAATTTCGACAAATCGTTAGGAATTTATATTTGTTCCGAGCAGAGTTAATAAAAAATAAATCTAGATGGCTTCACCACACAAAATCATCTTTCGCAAGCATCTGAAGTGCTGTGACTTACAAAAAGGAAACTGATGTTTTGAACATGGAAATCACGGATGTGTCCGGGGAGCCTTAGGAATTATTCATTTCATCAGCTCTGAATTTTGTTCCAAGTGACCTGGTTGGGTTTCATTTGCTAGCTTTTCCAGGGCTGACTCCTACCTGAGGGTTCCTCTTCCTAAGAACCGCCTACTGGGTCTGCACGGCCCGCTGACTGCAGGGCCAGCCCCTGGAAGAAACCCTGCTGCTCCACAAGAGAAAGAGGAAGCTGGCTGGAAGGACTCACAGACCGGGAAGCCCCAGGGATAGCGCTATTCTCTCCTAGAGAGAGGGTCTCAGTTGGAATCAACTCAAGGCCGTGAACTTCTCTTGTTTTTGTATTTGCCCTCGGTAGAAACATACGGTTGAAATAGAGCGAATGGACGTTTATTTCACTTGCTGAGCGGAGACCCTCCATGAAATGGAAGGAGAGCGTGGCGGCCATGAGGGGCTCTGACAGACAGACACGTGTGAGGATGGTGCAGGACCAGGTGATATTTTGTTCTGCTGGGGGAGGGGTTGGGATGAGCCGGAGTGGACTTGGTGCCACCTCACAGCTTGTGTCGAGTCTGTACAATTCAAGGATCCGGGTTTCAGCACGATTTGGAAGCTTCAGTACGAAGGCTACTCCTTCACCAGGGACCCAAGTTACGCAGCCCGCTGATTCCAGCTCACAGTGATCTTACAGGGCAGAGAGGAACGCTCCGTCGAGTTTCTCGGACTGTGAATCTACACAGAGCAAACTGTTATCTGTTTCTCCTGTGGAGAGCCTGGTGGGTGTGGACGGAGTTTTCCGTTCACAGTGAGCACTTTAACCACTGCGCCACCAGGCTGTCTTTCCCAAGGGAAGGAAGAGTGAAAGTGAATCAGAAGGTGGCTTGCACGCTCTCTACCTGGGAGCAAAACTTCTCACCTCATTTGCTTAGAAATGTGGCAGATTGGAAGGAAAAAGGGAGGTGAGGTGGGTGTGGACATGCCTGGCTTTCCAGGGCTTTGGGTTGCCTCCTCTCCACCATTCTGTCCCCAGTTGGTGAGCTGTTCTTAACGCCTCCTCCTTTAAAACTTCACAAAAGCCCAGAAAATGCCAGCGATTGATGTTTTATTGGACAGGCCCCAGCATCATGAGAGCCTCTCAGGGCATCACAATGCCATAGACCTGTGGTTCTCCACCTTCCTCATGCCTGTAATACCCTTTCGGACAGTGCCTCATGTGGTGGTAACCCCCCAACCATAAAATTATTTTTGTTGCTACTTCATAACTGTCATTTTGCCACTGTTATGAATCATAATGTAAATATCTGATATGCAGGATGTTACACATTTAACATAATTAAAGCACAGTGACTCATCACAAAACACTATGTAATTATATATTGTGAAATATTTCTTTCTAATTACAAATAAATGAAATTTTGTCTTGAAGCATGGTGTAGCATGGGTAACAGTCTTCGCACCGGGTACTCATACGTGGGCATATCTGCATGTGGGCGGACCACCTGGAGACAGATAGAGGAGTGGTGTCTCGGTTCCTAAGACCATCAGAAATATGTGTTTTCTGAAGGTCTTAGGTGACCCTTGCGAAAGGGTCATTTGACCCCCACAGGTTTAGGACCTTTGCCGAAGACAGACCTTCACCATTCAAGGCCACACAGGACACCTTCTCCTGGCAGGGACACAACTTCTGGAAATGTGTTCTCATACATTTATTCTAACCACTAGCCAGTTGAGGGGGGCCTCAGAAAAAACGCTAGTCACGATAGGAAGTATTGCTTTTGTTAGCTGCTGTCCGGTTGGTTCGGACTCATGAACTATGGGTGCAGAACAGAACTCCTGCACTGGGTCTCAGTGATCTTCAAGCCTATTTTCCAAGGTGCCCGTGAGTGGGTTCCGATAGCCAACCTTTGGGCTAGTAGTTGAGTGCTCAGCCATTGGCCACCTGGGGGACTTCTCATAGGAATCAGCACCTTTCAGAAACCCAGGATGTATTTCAGAATGGCAGAGAAGCCGTGCTCGTGGAAGAGGAGACCACCACGAGGGACGGTGGTGGTGGTCATAAGCAAACCTATGAACTTGGAAGACCAGTTCACCTTGAGCCCATCAGAAGACCAAACTACGTGAAAACTAACCAACCAAAAAACTACATACTAGGTACAAAAACAAAAATAGGGTAGTTGATTTGGGTTCCATCCCTTAAAAGCACCAGCATTTACAGTGTTCCCCCTGAGAATTAAGAGCTTGACTAGAATGAAGAATGTTCAATAATCATGAGCGTCTGATAATCAAGGTGGTCACTAAACATCATGTCTGCTTATGACCGGCTTCCCTTTTCTGGTCCTCAGATGTTGCGCAACTGCATTTCATTGAATGGAATGTCCATGCTATTATCTCACAGTCAATAGTAGATTAGGAACCTTGGGTTAAATACATGAAAGCTCAGGACCTGGCACAACTAGGGGGGTGTGGAGGCCAAGGTGCAGACAGGTATTGCTCTCAGCGGCTAACTGAAAGGTGGGAAGTTGGAATCCACCCAGAGGTGCCTTGGAAAAAAAAGACCTGGGGGATTGACTTTTGAAATAGAGCCACAGCCAACCCTGCGGAGTCTAGTTTGACTCTGACACACGTACCACCATGCTGTGACTCATAGCAACCCTAGGTAGGGGAGGGCTTCTGAGGCTTTAAATTGTTGCGGAGTAGACAGCCCCCTCTTCCTCCCGAGGAGTCACTGGTGGGTTGAAACCACTAGCCTTGAGGTTAGCAGTTCAATGCTTATGGGACAGGGCCACCACGGCTTTTTTCTGGCACACACAGGGCCACCATACATTGGAGTCCACTAGATTGCCAAGGGCTTTTGTTTTCAATGGGCTTATGCAAATGATATTGCTTGATACTTAAGAGCAGTCGAAGAATGTCAGGTTAAAGTACATGGACGCCGGAGACTGACGCACTGGCCCCAGGTGGGAATCACCCAGGAAGGTCAAACACTTTCTAAAAGCATAGCAGTTTGGGGACCAGTTAATGTAATTTGGGGGAAATCGGCCTTATCACCTCAAGGTTCCCCAAGAATATACAAGCACATTCATGAATCTCTAGAACAATGACCTTCGGGTTTCAAGAATACTCCGCTATGGAAGATAAGGGGCACGTAAAATAATTTCAGAGAAGTATTAACTAACAAGACATGGCTAAGAAGCTTTACTTATCTTGAATTTTCATTTTTCTGGAACCCAACTCCCTGCACCCCCACCCCCGTTTCCTAATTATGTTATGAAAATAAAAATCACTACTTTCTGGTGGGAGGACAGATTTGGCAAATGTTTTATGGGCCAGGGTGACGTTGCTGCTTTTCTGGTAAGGTTTTCCTAATTGAAATGCACAATTAAAGGAGGGGAACACAATCATCCCTTGCCTTCTTGCAGGCGCGGAAAACAGAAGGAGTCTTAGCAAATAATTAAACATCTTAATTGTGGATCAGGCAATCTAATTTTAATAGCTGGTTCTAGGAAGCTGTTCGGTGACAGTGCTACAACTTATCTTTAATTGCCGCGCGAAGGAGAATTCATCTCATTTCACACATTATTGTATTGGGCTCTTTGGCATTCTAAATAGTTGCTCATTTCCTCAAAGGGTGATTTAAATTTAAAGTTAGCTATTCAGCGGAGAAAGTCAATTAATTTGATTCATAAGTAGAGTGAGTCCACATCTTGGAATTCACATTCACAAAACGGGCTTTGGGGGCACAGGACAAACCAATTTGGGACTTGGTTCTGGGCTAGCTATCAAGGCCATGGGCGATCAAGGTAGAGCTAGGGTCCAGTACCTGGATCCTCGATGGAAAGGTTCTTCATCAGCCACTGCACGATGTCAGTACCTGCAACGACAAAGCAATTCCAACTGAAGACGTCGTGGGTGCTTAACCTGTGGTAGAAGAAACACGTCTGTTTAAGAGACTCTCAATTCCAATTAGCGCACCCCTGGAGGGCTGGGTGATGTGGACATTTCTCAGTCCTAACCAACCTTGCCCATCCATCGGTATGCTTCCAGTCACAATCCCATTTCTTTAGAAAACCCAGCCACTGCTGACGACTCAGGATGATCTTGGATCCACATTTCTGTTGTGGGGGTTGGATGCCATCAAGGTAATTGTTGCTCAGAGGAACCCCAGGCAACCGAGTAGAACTGCCTTACAGCGTTCTCGCTTGCCTGTAATTGTTTACAGAAGGAGAGGTCCTTCTGGGTGGACCCACTGGGCGCACACTACGGTGCCTCCTGAGGATACTAGGCTTCAGTGACCTCCCCAGTCAGGTTGAGGGAACTGTTGTCCTGTGTGGCCACCAGACCATGGCTCAGGAAAGAGGGCTTTTCAGTGCTTTACTCTTACTGGCAAAGGCTGATCCGCATCGGTGAACACAGACTCCTGAGAAGATCTGAATCTCTCCTGGCAGGGGCTCATCTGAAATGAAAGCACCCCACTATCTAAGGTAGAAACTTCAGTGTTTATCAAAAGCTCTTTCCTCTGGATGATGGCTGGATCACATTTCCAGACACCCGTGTGGTTGAGTGTAAACTGAATTCTGTCGCTGGAAGTGGCTGGAAGTGATAAATACTTCGGGACCATAAAACATTATCCATGTGCTGGATGAATGCAGAGGATTCCAAACATCTCCATGGCAAAGCCACAAAATGGAAGGAGCTTGGGCCCTTGAACAACTGTGGAAAAATGATGCCCATTTTTAGCTTTGGTTGAGTTGAAAAATAGGCTTTTTGCTGTGTTACACCCTTAAAATTTGGGAATGTATCTGTTAAAGCATCTAGACTTGTCTTAAGTAACAATATTAAGAGTCAGGAGGAACTTATTAAGTTTATTTACTCTAATCTTGGCCAATAAAAGTGTTTTTTTCCCCCTGTCTGATGTCTCCTTTCACCCACTTTTCTGTTGTCTGTCCCCCAGGGAGGAGGTCACATATAGTTCCTTGTAATCGGTTCCCTCTTTCCTACCCACTCTCCCTCTACCCTCCCTGTTTCGCCACTCACACCACTGGTCCTGTAGGGCTCATCCGCCCTGGATTTCCTGTATTTTCAGTTCCTATCTGCACCAGTGTACATCCTCTGGTCTAGCCAGACTTGCAAGGTCGAATTCGAGTCATGGTAGTGGGAGCGGGGAGGAAACATTTAGGAATTAGAGGAAAGTTGTATTTTTCATCGTTGTTACATCGCACCCTGACTGGCTCATCTCCTCCCTGAGACCCCTCTGCAAGGGGATCTCCAGTGGCCTACTAATGGGCTTGGATCTCCACTCCGCACTCCCCCCCTCATTCACTGTGGTAAGATTTTTTGTTCTGATGATGCCTGATACCCGATCCCTTCGACAGGCGTGGCATTCCTATGAGGATTCTAGGAACTTCCTCGCGCTCTCTCTCTGCTTTCGTCTTCCTATTGCAAGTCACACGGAGACTTGCTGAGCCCTGTGAGAGCCTCTCCCTCTACTTGACCTTCCTGTTGAAGAGCCACACTTGGAGAGCTGGAGGAGCCACATGGAGACCCGCACCAGAACTAAGATGCTCCCACCGGCATTGGATCCCCAAGACTTTGCACCCACTGGCCCGGGATCTTCCGGCATTAAGCATCATTGCATGTGTTTAGTGAGTTTGAAGAGGCATGGATTGAGTAGTATCAGACTTATGAGCTAAAATTGAACTTGTGGACTGGATCTCGCGTGGGCTGGGATCTTTTCTTGATATACAACTGCTCTTTGATATAAAGCTCTTTCCTATACATATAGGAGCATCCCTGGATTTGTTTCTCTTGTCAACCCATCCTCACAAAGTGCTCCTGGGTCAGTTCTGACTCTTAATGACCTTGTGTACAACAGAATTAAACCCTGCCCTGTCCCGCACTAGTCTCACAATCGTTGCTGTCGTGAGCCCATTGTTGTGGTCAGGGGTCAATCCATCTCACTGGGGGTCTTCATCTTTTTGTTGACCCTCTATTTTGGCAAGCATAATGTCCTTTTTTAGGAATTGGTTCCTCTTGATAACACACCCAATGTATATGAGATAAATTCTGCCTTTTTTGTGTGTAAGGAACATTCCGGTTGTACTTCTTCCAAGATAGACTTACCGTCTATACTCCAGTATAAGCCAACCCGAATATCAGCTGAGGCACTTGATTTTTATGCACAAGAACTGCATAAAAATGTGCTGAAAAACTCAGCTTACCCACGAGCATGGACGGTATTTGTTCTTCTGCCAGTTCGTGGCATGTTCAATATTCTCTGACAACACTATAATTCAAAGGCATCGGTTCTTCTAAGGTCTTCCTTATTCATTGCCCATCGTTTGTATGCAAATGAGACAACGGAAAACCCCGCAGCTTGAATCAGGTCTGCCTTACTCCCCAAAGCGATCCTTTGAGTGTTACCACGTTAAAGAGGGCTCTTGCAGCAGAGTGGGTTGTTTGATTCCCTGACTGCTGTTTCCATGGGCACTGGCAGCGAATCCAACTAAAACGAAATCTTTGACGATTTCAAAATTTGCTCCATTTATCATGATGTTGCTTCCTGGTCCAGCTGTGAGGGTTTTTGTTTTATGGTGAGATATAATCTATACTAAAGGCTGTAGTCTTTTTGTTCATCAGTAAGTGCTTCAAGTTCTCTTCACACCGAGTAAGCAAAACTGCTTCATATGTTTAGCCTAAGTGGTTAATGAGTCTCCCTTCAATCCTGATGCCACATTTTTCTTTATAGAGTTCAGCTTTTTAGATGATTTGCCCAAAATGTAGACTGAATAAGTATGGTCGAAGGATACAGCTTTGATGCACATCTTTTATGATTTTAAGTGGTGCAGTCTCCCACTGTTATATTCAAATGACTGCCTCTTGGTCTGTGTACAGGCTCCATGTCAGCACGGTCGCTCATGTGAACAGGTTTCTGTGCAACGTCCAGACTAAGGCAGGCTAGAAGGGTCTGCAGATCAACCTCTGAGAAGCAAAGCAAAACCCACCCCCCCAACCACACAACAACCAGGAAGACAAAACAGCTACTGAAACGCTCGTGGATACCGGTGGGAAATTGTCTGAATCAGTGCCCCAAGACCAGTCCCTCAGGTTGGCAGGCGCTCAAAACACGACGGGGAAGCACTGCCTCTTCAAAGTGGAGTTGTCCTTCATGATGGGGCTGGAAGAAAGCCTTCAGGGCCTTCCTGTGCTATCATGCCACTACTCAAAATGAGAAGAAACAGTTGGGAACATCCATTAGTAATGGACTACACAAAGTATGAGCTGCAATCCTATTACCCGGGGAATCACAAATCACCCTGGCCAGCCTGTTCCAGTTAAATCATTCTTGATTTCTCTGGGTAGAAATTTGGCTCCCTCTGGCTCCCTCTGTGTTATGGGTTGAATCGGATTCCATGAAAAGATAAGCTGAGGCCCTAACTCCTGGTACTTGCTTGGGAATAGGTTCTTTGAAGATACGATCAGTTACTGAGAGGTGGCGCTGGAATAGGGTAAGGCCTCATCCAATATGAGTCTGTTCTTAGCAAAAGAGAAGGGACATAGAGGGAGTGTGGCTCATGACGACGGAGGCAGAGATAACTGCGATGTCAAAAATGCCCAGGCTGGCCATGAATCCTCTGAAAAGATCCTCCACAGAGCCTACAGCAGCAGTTCTCAAGCGTGGGCCCCGACCCCTTTGGGGGGCCCAATAACCCTCTCTCACAGGGGTCGCCCGCTTCATAACAGTAGCAAAATATAGTCATAAAGTAGCAAGGAAAATAATTGTGTGGTTGGGGGGGGGTCATCACCACATGAGGAACTGTATTAAAGTGTCGCGGCATTAGGAAGATTGAGAACCACTGGTCGACAGAGACTACAGCCCAGAAAACATGCTAATTCCCGACTTCTGGCCTTTAGAACTGTGAGAAACATGCTTCTGTCATTTTAAGCTACTCAGCGTGTGGTGCCCTGTGGTGGCATCCCTAGGAAGCTAGTATACTTCCCTCTAGCCCAGGGGTCCTCAACCTACGGCCCCGCGGGCCACATGTTTTTGCTCGCTTTGTTTTTTTACTTCAAAATAAGCTATATGTGGTGGGGTCGGTGCACTCGGAGCTGTCAGAGTGTGAGAGCGAGACGGGAACCTGGCAGCACTGTGTCTTTCTGCAGCTTCTCCAGGGCCAGGTTTTCCAGAATCACTTTGAACCCACTGTCCATGTGTGTGCCAGGTGCGGCTACGAGCTGTTCTCCAGCCGCTCTAAGTACGAGCACTCGTCGTGTGGCCAGCCTTCACAGAGACCATCCATGATGACAGCGTGGCCAAGTGGCCCGAGTGCAATCAGCCTGATGCCTTTAAGGTGTCCTGCGGTAAATACGGCCACGGGCTTGGCCACGAGTTCCTCAAAGATGGCCCCAAACGGGGGCAGTCCACTTCTGAAGATTCAGCAGCTCCCTGAAGTTCATCCCTAAAGGCAACAAATCTGCCTCCCAGGGGAAGTAAGCGGGCAGCCCAACCCCAAGCAGCCACAGGCATTGGTCACCCCCTTTAGAACTACAGCCTACTGACCTTCAGGCAGGTAGGGCTGGATGGGGGGTGGGGGTGCGGGGCGGTGTTTCCTGACGTCCCTACCCCCTGTACCAGGATGGGGCCGCGGGCTGGTTCATCTTGGCCTCCGAGGCTCGAGGCCGGGACTCTGGTCTTAGGGTGTCTGTGTCTTGAAGGACATAACTCCCTTGGCTTCTCTCCTCAGCCTGGCAGCCCCTCCCTGCCTGTCTGGTCTCACCCCTATGAGCCCAATTCCCAAAGGGGCTCCAGCCCTCACCAGGGCTCATGCTGACCCCCTAAGTTGTGTGAGCAGATGCAACCACTCCAAGGCCATGTCCCAGTCGGTGGCTCCAGCCCGGTCACTGCATGAATCGCTCTGGTCAAATCCTTCCAGGCTCACCAGGGCACCGATGGTCTGTGACCTGCTGGGGCATGCAGGCCCATGGCACAACCCCTGAGTCCCAGGTCTCCATCTGTGTGGGAGAGCAGCCACTGATCCATGGTCTTCCTACCAGTGCCCGGTGGGGCCTGGGAGGTCTTGTCCCACAGTGGGTACCTGCCAAGCCTGCCCCAGGAGAGTACGTCCAGAGCTCCTGATGGCGGCCTCACCCACTCCCGCCTCACACTCTTCAACTTTCTGAACTGATCGGCTGGAAACTAATAAAGCAAGAAGACTCAGCAGGCTGCCGTGCCCATGACTGGGTCTGTCTCCACCCTTAAAAAAAAAGTGCAGTGTGCATAGGAATTTGTTCAGAGTTTTTAAACTATAGTCCGGCCCTCCAACGGTCTGAGGGACAGTGAACTGGGCCCCTGTTTAAAAAGTTTGAGGACCCCTGCTCTAGTCCTAGTGTTGCCCTCTGATGACAGAAAAACAAACTCAACCTTCTTCTTTTTGAGCAATATCAAAATAGTTCTTTTAATGTACTGCCAGGTCCCTCTGCAGTTCCCCGCTCAGGCAACACATGGCTGGACCCTTCAGCTACTCCCTGGCAGGACGCGGTTGGAGTCTCTTGCCATCTTGGTCACAATCTTTTGCTTATTTCTCTTTGGTTTGGCCCATTTTGCCAACATGGCACCAAGAACTGAGTTCCATCTTCTAAGGAAAGTATAATCCACACGGGAGTAGAAGAGTTGAGTTTTCTGGAAGGTTCTAAACTTCTCTTTAACCTACTTTTAACCAAGACAGTAGCTTTGCCATCTCTGGGTGGAGTGCTGGATGGGAAAGAACCTGGGAAAAAGTCAATGTTCCCAGATTCCCCAATCCCATCTTGAGTCCAAGGCCCTGGGGTGAGGGAGAAGGCTTGCCAATAGTTTGCCTGGGCTGGACTTCCGGCTGAGGGATGAGAGACTTAGCAGAGGAGGTTAGTGAGTATTGTCTTTCTTGTCCTCAGAAATTTGACTGGAGCTGGATGTAGAAGCCGCTCAGACTTGAGTGTGGAGACCACTGCTTCTTGTCTAGCTCTCTGGAGGGTGACCGACCCCTGCACAGTCAAACTCCTCGGCCCCACCCTACACTCCCTCCGGCTCAGGCTCCAAGGACACAAACCTGCAAGACCCTGGCATTCCCCAAGCTGGACTTTGGTGCCTTTCCTTGCTCGGGCTCCCGGATGGAGCGATGAGCTAAACGTTGAACCCCAAACACTCCTATTCACACACACTCTCTGAGAGAAAGAACACGAGTGCGTCCATTTCCTGTAAGCTATTACAAGTTCAACATTTGTCTTAGGAAATGAGGAACAAAGCAGAAACCAAGTAAGAAACTATAATCCCAAATTGGGGGTAGTGTTGTTGAGAGGGCGGCGGGGCGGGGAACGGATGGGACACAGGCCTTAACTTGATTTTTCCTCAAAAGAAAAATAGTTCTTTTTTGCAGGTTGCCTAGGAACTGCGAGGTTGCCAGCCTCCACTCCAGCACTCCCCCAGGCAGGCGGATTATCTTTCTGCTGAGCTTGCTGAACCGTTATTTATCACCTGCCAAGATTGATTATTCACCCTGGGACAATGACAGCCCTTCCTTTCCCCTGTTAATTACTGTCATCATTAATATCCATGTCACTAATTAGTATTCATTCACATTGAAACTCCTTCCTTGCTATCATATCTGTTCCCCGCTCCACCCCAACCCCAGCCTTCAGCCCATTGTCTGGGTTCCTGCCCCCTTTGGCTTGATGCACTCCCTGTCTGGCCTCATTGTTCATCCGCAGTCAGCCAGGCCCCAGTGTGTACGCATAGGCCCTTAAGCTCACATTGCAGCATTTTTTTTTTCTTTTATCAGGGAAAGTCACCCCTCCACCCCCTTTATTCTTTTCCCTGCCCTGACATTCCCTCTACTCCTCTGGGCACCAGTGTGACTGTCCCCGGCGGACCTGCACACCAGCCAGGCTGGCACCATCCCTGATGTGCTGTGGGCCCCTCTTTGGTGGACTTCAGCAAACCCACGATCACTAACAGTTGCTGGACATTTGAATTCTCTGGGCGGTGGTGGGCCCTTTCAAGTGTCCCGGGAGGTGCAAGTGGGCAGAGACCCTTGGCTGCTCACTGAAAAGTGGAGCTTTGAATCTACCCAGAGACATTTCAGAGAAAATGCTGGGTGAGTATCCACTTCTGGAAAGGTAACCCTCGGGAGCTCAATTGCTGGAGGAGGCCGTCGTGTGTGGTGAAGCAGAGGGGCAGAAAGGGCCAGGCGACCCTTTGAACAGTGGACTGGAACAATAGCCACCATGCTGGACCTGGACCATCAGGAGGATGAGCCAGGGCTCAGAGACATCTTCTGCTGTGTTTAAGGGCACACCCCCAATCCCAGTTGGCTCAATGACACGTATCTATCTGGGGAGGCATTATGTTCCATATACTTCAAGTAGGTATTCGAGGATGCTTCAAGGAGTTCGTGGGAAAATTTCCTTACCTTTTTTAAAAAAAATCATTTTATTAGGGGCTCATACGACTCTTATCACAATCCATACA
>NW_022103915.1:33136460-33145694 GCF_000313985.2 Echinops telfairi
CGGGATCAGATCATGCACAATTCCCACACTGTGTCTCCAGTGTTGTCCCCTGTAGGGCTATGGGTCAGTGAGGGACGTCATGTCTCATAGTGGGGCTGGCCATGTGGTCCTCTCTGTGGACTGGCTGCTCTAATTGGGAACATCATCCTCACAGCCTCGTGGGCCAGGATGTGCTCCACTCTCCTCCTCCCCCTTCATCTGCTCCCGTGTGCTCCAATCAGATCCGTGTGTCCCTTTCCCAGAGCTGCAGATTCAATGCCGTCCTTTGAAATAAGTTCTTCTGGGGGAAGAATTCCCTTATCTTTCAATTCCATTTTCCCACAAACTTTTAGGAGGCCCCTCATAGAGAATTATATTGATTGGGGAGCTGATGAGCACCAACTCCAAAGTTCCCTGGGAGGGGGTCTGAATAGGTAAGGTCTGGCCCATCCAGACATTATGGGTTGTCTGGACATCTAGCATAGGAAGTGAACAGGCATATTGAGAAGAGTGTATATTCACGATCAGAAAAACAAATCTGCTCATTGTAGTTGCTTAGCTATACACAGATGCGGAGGAAAAAGAAAACGCCAGAGATGTGGAGGAGGTATATTTAAGCTGTTAATTTCAGGTTATTTCAGAGAAAGGGGCACATCAAATGATAAGAAATATATATTCTTTATGCTTTGATGCTATTTTAAGTTCATATAATCTTGATCTATTATTGTATATGAAAAGAAAAAGCCCTTTGGGTTTAAAAGAGAAGAGAGAGGGAGGACTGGCTTCTGAGAGCGCAGGACAGAGGGTGTGGAGGACTGAGGAGGACCAGGGAGGACCAGGGGCGGCTCAACCTGAGCTTTGCCAGGCAGGTATCCCTTCCCACCACCTCCTGCATCAGACAGGCCCTGCTTTGCAGGAGAGCAGAGGGGGCAAGAAGGGAAGAACTCAATGCTGTCTTTTTCCCAAGGAGTACAGATGAGGAGGCTTGACCATGGGCCTCGTGTGCTGGTTGCTTGCTGTGGCAGTCTGTTTGCCCTGTGGACTGTAACAGGCCTGTCTACCCATTGTTCTGGACCAAGGGGGGCAACTTTCACGCCCTCACATTCCTTTACTTACTTACTTGGGTGGAATGAGAATCTGCGAGTCTCCTTTCTAGTGACCTCCCACGTTGCCTTCACCTCAGATTCATAGCAACTGGATTTCAGTCAACTGGTAGGATCTTCCAATGTTTTAAGTGGTTCTGTTTCTGGTTTGGGCCAGTCCCGTCTTCCACAAATGTTCTACCTTGTTTTCTGGGCTTTGTTTTCAAGGGTTTCAAGTTCTTCCAACAGTGAAACATCTGATAGGGGTCCATGGGAACACCCCCTCCCTCCCGCCCAAGAGGCTCCTGCTTTGGAATACTTCCCAACCTTCCCAAAGTGCTACGTCCATCTGAGTCCAAGTTAGACTACGAAAAGTTCGTAAAAGACTGGTTCCAGCCACCTGCAAATTCCGCGTTACCTGGAATGTGGCAGATTGAGTGTCCCAGGACTGATGAGCGAGGTAATTGCACCTTTCCAGTCCTCTCCATTGTTGAAAGATATTTGCTTTTGAGTAAAATCTATCTGAGCCCAACCAGAGAAGATGGTTCCTACCTGGAGTGAACTTAGGGGACACCTCAATCAAACTTATGACTCAGTCTACCAGAAAAAGTGCCATCCACCCCCAAAGGTCTCTACCACCCCCCTGAGTGGAGAGAGCAGCTTCCTGCCTCACTCACCACACAGGTCCCACTACAGCCAATGCTTACAAAGGCAGTAGGTCCCACTACAGCCAACGCTTATCAAGGGGAGTACCAATCCTTCAGTGCCCAAAAGGTCCAAGGCCATAGAAGTAGTATCTTCTTGGAGCCAAATTTTATGACTCCCACACCATCCTGCCTCTCCTGTTTCTGAGTAACTTTTTGGAGTAATATTTTGTGCGCCTGCCCACCCCCACCTTTTCTTCCTGAAGAACAGGCATTCATTCAGTGTTAATAATAAGCTCTAGCACAATTATCTATTGAACTAATAATTTGTTGAGCACTTTCTATATCCTAGACCCTCGCAATGGTCCTACTATAATAATCCTATGGCATGACTAGCTTATTACAAGATCTCCTTTGCAGATAAAGGGAAGGGCATTCTAAGTAGAGAACTCCTTCGCGAATGGGATCTTTCTTTCATTCCTCAGGAGCCTGGGGAGTGCTGTGAGTGCTGAACTAGATTGCTACCCTTAAGGTCAATAGTTCAAACCCACCAGCCATCCCTTGGGAGAAAGATGAGGCAGTTTCCTTCCATCAAGATTTGCCGTCTCGGAGCCTTAGGGAGCAGTCCTACCTGGTCCCATAGTGCTGGCAGGAATGAGCATGTGGACTCTGTGGCAGTGGGTTTGGGTTTGGCTTATGCCTCCGTGAAGACAAGAGAGAGACATGGGCACTGGCGGGTGGGCAGAGTGGAGAGCTTGCAGTTAGGTAGTGAAAAATAGAGGTGGGAGAAAGAGCAAGGTGAACAGTTCAGTGGGGCTTCTGAGGATTCCTGCCTCCATGAAGCTTCCAGCGAAGCAATGAGCTAGAGTATATGCAATGGGAATAGGGTTGGTTTGATTCTTCTTTCAGGGGGGTCAGAGAGGAGAGTGTTTCATCCCACCCAACCCCCCACACTAGTGTGACCAAGGTAATAGAGGAACGCTGGCTCCCTTCGTTATCCGCTGCGAAGTGACATAGGAATACCAGAGCGAGTGGACTGAACAAACAGCCATTGGTCCCCCACAGCGGAGGGGCGGGGCCCCACGAAGAGTGCCGACGCTAGGGGAAGGTCCTTTGGACGTTTGTTCCTCAGAGGTCTTCCTGGTGTCTCGGCACCCACCTTCCCCTGGGCCTCGGGGGCTCCCAGCACAGGGACCATGGATCCAGGTGCCTCTGAGCTCTGCTCACTTGTTCAGCCCCTTTTATATTAGTGGTGAGCGTCGCTGCTGTCCTCAAGAGACGGGCTCAAGAGACAACCTAATCCTGTAGATGATGTCCTGCCTCGTTAACGTCAGAGAGGCCAGGATGCACAGCAAGTAGGCCAATTAAATCCGATCGCCAAATGGAGGCCAGATACAGAATGCTAAGACGCATGGCCCAGCCATATTGACAGACGGTGTAAGGGGATCATAATTCAATCTATAACCCTTGCTTGCTAAGCGTAAGAGGCCAGAAGGTGCAATGTTTATAAACCAATACATCAGGGTCCATCAATGCAGAGTATGTCCACTACAAAATGTGTGCCGCAGGGCATGTCCTTTACCCATCAAAACCCCTAACCAAACTCACTGCCATCGAATTGATGGTAGAACTGCCACTCTGGGTCTACAGTCTGAGACTGTAACTCTTTACAGGAGTAGAAAGCCCAGCCTTTCTCCTGCAGAGCTGCTGGTGGTTTTGAACTGAGGGCCTTCCAGGGCTCCTCTTCAACCACCACCCATCCTACAGTTCATGTCCTCATGTGTCCACTGGGGGAAACTCTGCCTGGTGGCAGGGTTAAACCAGATCATACACACACAGCCCTTTGTCTCATGCTTTTGCTGAAGCGGCCCGCTCAGTGCCAGGCCAGCGGCATGCTCAGGCCGTCCATCCCTCATGCGCGAACGAGAGCAGTGCCGGCAGAACGTGCTGCGCAGCCCTGAGCTCCAGTGGCATGCTGTCCGGATGTGGGCAGCATCTGGCATTCAGAACAGACTGTGTTTCAGGGAACAACCTCATCTTGGGACTGGGTCTCTACCCTCGGCATCTGCCTGGCCGGGAGAGACGGCCACCCCCAAGAGTCTGAATTATTCATCTGCTTTGAAATGTTAGGCCTTAGACCTTTTCAAAATGTCTTTCGATGCTTTCAGGAGGGGGTCTTCTGAGGAACAGTTTTTTGGGGCGCAAAGCAAGAATGACACAAGGGGAAACACAGCAAAATTTGGAAGACCAGCATGGCCTTGTTCAGGGAGGGGACCCCGGCCTAGAAGTGTCTCTGGCCCTGCTCCTCTGGCTGTTTATTACCTAGGAAGTCGGGGTGGACAACAAAGCAGGTGAGTCACCCCCGGTGAGTCAGCCACGTGTAACAAACCAAGCATCCCCTCTGGCTCCCCACGCTCTGCTCCCCGACGTCTCTACGTTCTCCCCTGCTCTCTCCTTCTTCCTCCTGGCTCGTCTTTCCATTCCCAGAATACACTGTGTTCCACCCCCGTGGCAGGGCTTTGGCAAAGGCTACTCTGTCCATGCCACCTCTAGGCTAGCCAACTCTTGCTGGTCCTCTGGCCCCAGTGCCCTTGGGGGAGACGTCCCTGTTCTCTCTCCCTCCCAGAAACAAAACCAAACACAAACACAAACCAAACTCACTGCCACTGAGATGATCCCAACTCCCAGCTGCCGACAGGGCAGCGTGGACGTGGTCCGGAGGATTTCTGAGACTGTACCACTTGACTGTGATTAGAAAGCCTCGTCTCTCTCCCAAGGGGCGGCTGGTGGTGCTGACCGGAAAGGCCGGGGAGTCCACGTGGCTTGGATTTGAACAGGCTGGAGGAGCTAAATGCAGACACACAGAATGGGAGTTGGGGCCCACAAGGGGACCCATGTCTCCCCCTGAGTCCAGTCCTAACCGGGGCCTGCCAGGCCCCCTTCCTGGCAGGGGTCTTCTCCCAGGCCAGGCATAGCTGACCTCTGTGGCGTGTGGCCATCGCGCCCCTTGGCGCCCCACCGCGCGCCTGCAGGCCAGCCAGTCAGCCCTGGGAAACCGCCGTGGGTGCTCTCCCTCCCAGTGCCCCCCTTCCTCTCTCCCCGAAATGTAAAGCTTCCCTGCACATTATGAAAAATAATAGGGGGCAGGAGACCAGACGAGGTTATTACCAACTCATAAATCAACCGGCAGGCTGAGCGTGGCGGTGCGGTCCCTGCTAGGGGCTCCTCGGGTTTGTTATCTCACCCATGCCCCCCCACTTTCATTGATTCATAGCCCCAATGCCTCCCTGCATCCCAATCCCGAGTCTCAGATCTAATTGTCAGCAGCTGGGGACATGATTTGCAAGAGGATGTGGGCAGCTAGCGGCAGATGCGGGGGCGGAGCAGAGATGAGTTCTGTCAATCGGAGGGACCCTGGGCCAGCATCAGCCCTGCCATCAGCTGATTACAGGGAAGGCAAGACGTGGTCATCTCCATCAGGTCCAGACACACCGCTCGTGGTGTGGCTACTGTTCCCAGGGGGTGGTTGTCACAGATGGCCACTTCCCACGCCACCCAAAGGCAGGAGTGGGAAGCCTGTCAGAGGACTGTGTTTTGGGGGCTGCGAGGCTCCTGGGACTTTAGGACCTTCCAGTGTCCCCTAAGGTCACCGAGAGGCGCACGTGTTTTATGTGCATCCTCCAGCCAACTCTGACTCACACAGTCCTGTCTTGAAGGGAGCCCGCTGCCTTTTCCTCCACCACACAGAGGCTGGCGGTGTTTGAACCAGAGACCTTGACGTTAGCAGCACGCTCTCTGACCCCTGACCTCAACCCCCAAAAGCCTCAAAGCAAACTCACTGCCACTGAGTCCAATCGGACTCACGGGTAGAAGTGTCCTGTGGGTTTCTGAGATTGCCTCTCCATGGGAGTAGAAAGTCTCCTCTCTCTCCTATGGAGCTGCTCGCTGGTGGTTCTGAGGTGCCGGGCTTGCGGTTGGCAGCCCGATGTGTCCCACTCCCCCACCAGGCCACCGGAGAGTCTGGATTCAAATTCGCCCCGCAGTGCAGTGGAGCAAAGGCCCGGCAAACCTGCTTCTGTCGCTTGTTGCTGTGCTGCCCGGTGGATCCTTGTCCTGAGAACCCTGTGGGATGGAGCAGCAGGACCCACAGGGTGGCGAGTCCTGTCTTGGCAGAAGCAGGTCACCAGGCCTGTCCTCGTCTCCCACAGAGTGGCTGGTGGGCTCAAACCACTGACCTTTGGAGCACTGCCGGGAGCGTCACCACTGTACCCCGGTGGTCCCCTTCTCTGAAAGATGACAGCCAACAAAACCCGATGGAGCAGATCTTCTCTGTGATGCGCAGGCCACCATGGGTTGTCACCGATGCGCCGACACCGGGTTT
The DNA here is from genome assembly GCF_000313985.2 of Echinops telfairi. NCBI lineage: Eukaryota > Metazoa > Chordata > Mammalia > Afrosoricida > Tenrecidae > Echinops > Echinops telfairi. The sequence continues at coordinate 33,142,547 of NW_022103915.1, forward strand.
GGGTGCTGGTAATGGTCACCTCATGAGCAAACTGACTCGGGCTGGTGGCTCAGGAGCATTTACGATTTAATAAGTTAATCTCTGGGCACACGGCGTGGTGGAGGAAGAAAGGACGGCGGCTGCGGTCGCTGGCTCACCATCAGGTCAGCCCCATGGCACTCTTACTAACTGGGCCTGATAATACTTCCTTGAAGGTTTAATTAAAGTCTGATAGGGCACTGGGGACGTGCCACCGCCTTGGCACGGGTGAGGGCGTGTGCATCCGGGTGTGAACAAACTGGGTTCCAAGCAGCTGCTGGGACTCACAGGCGTGCAAGGGCAGGCAGGGTTTACTGGTTGCCGAACGACTCCCAGTTCTGGCTCCCTAGAGCCTGCCTGTGGACCTCTGTCACAAACGGGCTCAGCTCGAGCGAAAGAAGTTGGATTTTGTAACCAGCCAGGGCCTGGGTTCAAAGGGCACCTCTGCCCTTTGCTAGAACATCACATTGTATGTACTGCTCAACTGCTCTGAATCCGGGCTTACTCATCTGCAAAGGGGTCAATCACAGACTCTGCCTCCCAAGGTTCTGTGGAGCGTGCATAGGAGAAAATATAATTAAAACCACCCAGCCCAGCCCCTGGCACCTTCCAGCATCACCGACGGGTCCGGCACCATAGTGAAAAGCACCCAGAGGAGCCCTGCGAGCACTGGGCTGCAGTCCCAAGCCGCCAACCTCTCCGCTGGAGAAAGATGGGGCTTTCTTCTCCCGTAAAGAGTTACAGGCTCTGAGGCCCCCAGGGGCAGTTTTATCCTGTCTGACGGGGTCACTGTGAGTCAGTATCAACCCGATGGCGGTGAGTTGGATTTTATTGTAGTTCAGTGTCCACGGAGCCCTGGTGGTGGGTGGTTCCACGTTGTGCTGCTAACTTTAAGGTCAGCAGTTCAAAACCACCAGCCACTCCTTGGGACAAAGGGGTTTTCTCTGGCCACAAAGAGTTTCAGTCTCAGAACCTCCCAGGGGCAGTTCTATCCCATTGTATAGGGTCACTGTGAGTTGGCATCAACTCAGGGGCAGTGGGTCCAGTCCCTGGTACCCACCCATTGTGGGTTCCTCTCCTTACCTTGCCATCTGCAGCCCACCCACAGCCCTTCCACTTGCCCAAACTGGACTCTGGCTCAGAGCTGTCCTACTCAGAGAACCAAACCTACTGTCCTACTCAGTGCACCTGCACTTCCCTTCTCTTTTCCTCCCTGGTCTACCAGCCTGCAAGCCCCCGGACAGTTCAGAGAGTGTCCTGGCTCGGCGTCTTCAAGGTCCTCCTGCTCATGCAGACGATGAGCCTGCGCTTCTCTAGTGCTCCAGAGTCAACTCGGCCAGGGGAGGACCCCTTCCCAGGTCCACTTCCAGTTCTCCAGGGAAAACATTAGAGGAGCTGCTCGGTCTCTCCAGCTTCCCCGCAGCCGCACCATCAGCGCAGTTTCTCCTGCAGGAGTGGCCAGGAGGCAGATGGTCTCTAAGACCTTGCTGTGCCTTGCCCTGTCCAAGCCTCAGCTTCCTTTATATGGGACATAACAGAGGCCCCATCTGGCACGTGGCTGAGAGGACAGCACATGAAACGGATGCAGCCCTCTGACCCTCAGCGCATAGTAAATGACCAGTAAATGCCCCAACTATTCTTACTACTGTTGTTATGATTACTGGTTGGAACTTTTAGTCAGTACCTGCAGTGTTGAGTAAGGGAAGACTCTGGCCTTAAATCAAGTGTCCCAGGGGCTCTGATTGGAGCCTTGATAGCCTAGTGGGTTAAGTGTTGGGCTGCTAGCTGCAAGGGCAGCAGTTCAAACCCACCAGCTGCTCCACAGGAGAAAGATGAGGCTGTCCGCTCCTACAAAGCACTTCTACTCCGCCCGACAGAGTCACTCAGAGTTAGAATGGACTCAATGACAAGGCTTAAGGAGCCACAGAAAGTCCTTAGATGCCCTTGACTACCACTCCACAGGTTGCTGGTTCAAACTCACCAAGCGATAAGCCTGGCAACCTGATTCCATCAAGCTGACAGCCAAGAAAAGAGTCCGCAGTGAACCCAGGCGGTTCAACCAGATGGCAACGAGTTTAGGTTTTTGGGTTTTCTTTGTTCTTTTATGGGCCCCACAGAGGGGAACCTTGGGTTCCACGTGACCTCCTGTCTGGCAGGGGTTCCCTCAGACGAAGGCATGCAGGACAGAGAGCTGTAGGGCAAGGATCACGGAGCCTTCTCAGGATGAGCACATGCTTCCCGGCGCCAGGGATCGGCCCTTCCCTCCTCCTTCTCTCCACCAGGGCCTCAGGGTGCTGCAGCATCCCCATGAGTCTGCCCTGCTGTCGGCCTGGGAGGGCATGCACACTGCTCTGTCAGACTGGGTGCCGGGTGCTGCCAACTAGTAGTCTTTATGCCTCTTCTGTGGGCCACTGTCCTGGATTCCGGCCCAGCTGCCTTCAAGGAAGACCCCCCAAACCCAGATGTGAGGGGCACAGGGGGGCGTTGCCTCTCCAGAACGTCTCCCTTGGTGCCACGGTGAGTGCTCAGGGCAGAGTGCTGGGCCGTGGGAGGTTGGGGCAGTTTTGAGGGCACCCAGGCTTGATCCTGTGCCCTGGCCTTGCTGAGGGCTGGCGGGACCTGGGGAAGCAATGAGCAGCCAGGAGCAGGCTGGCTCCCGGGCTCAAAACCCAGGCTGCTTTTCTCCTTTGGGCATTTAGGCAGGGGGCTGGGTCAAGGCTTGGGAGGAGGAGAAGAGAAAGCGGTGAAGCCAGCTACCAGACTCTGGGAGAGTTTTGGGGGTTTACAGATCAATAAACCCCCCTACCTGCTGGGGGAGGGATGATGCCGGGAGGGCAGCGAGACTCCAGAGCCCACAAGGCTTTTCACCAACCCCTCTTCACCAGCTCAGTCCCTCCTTCCAACCTCTGTCACCTCCTTGATGGACAGGGCCCACCTCCTCCCCACCCCTCCATAGCCTGGCTCTCATTAACTCTTCCCTGTCCTACCCCAGCAGCAGGCACTCTGTGCCCCTGCTCATTACACCTGCTATTGCATCCCCCAACACACACAGGCAGCACACGCCCGACTCACACATGCACACACTCAACGCCCCCCCTCCCCCAATCCACACCTGCACAGGCAGCACCGA
>NW_022103915.1:33146389-33147978 GCF_000313985.2 Echinops telfairi
CACTCCCCGCCCCCCCTCCCCCCCACTGCCTCTCAGGAAGAGCACCCTGAGGGCCCTCTAGACAAAGGTGTGATTTCGAACTGCTGACCTTGTAGTTAGCAGCGCAATGTAACCGCCAGGGCTCCTCTGAGGCCCCCCCATGTGGGAGGTCAGCTGTGGCAGTGCTCAGACAGTCGGAGACCTCTCTTTCCTTCTGCCCTCCAAAGCCCACCCATGGACGGACCCCATCCGGTCTAGTCGTGGAGAAGTACAAGCAGAATGCTCCTCAGGAGCAAAGAGAGCCAGACTCTTTCAGAAACTGTGGACATGCTATCAGGAACTATCAGTTCCCTGGGAAAGGACATCGTGCTTGGGAAAACAGAAGCCAGGGACAAAGAGGAAGACTGCATTGACACAGTGACTACAACAATGGGCTCAAAGTTAACAACCGAGGGAGACACCGGCCCAACGGGGCAGTGTTTCCTTTGCTGGTGCACAGCATCACGGTGAGTCAGCCCCGAACAACACCGCTGAGCTGTCTCTGGGTGAAGAGGAAGAGCAGATGCTAAGACCCTGGAGGGGAAGTAGCCTGCTCCTTCCAGAGAGAGGAAGGCAGGCTCCTCTAACTGGACACAGGTGACCTGGGTGGGGATGGAGATGAGACCAGGAAGGGAGGCGAGGCCACGCCCCTTATGGTCCTTCCAGTGAAAACCAGTTAGTGTTGAGGCAACTCCAATTCAGGACGCAAACCCCATGTGCGTCAGAGCCTCACTGAGCTCCGCGGGGGTTTCTGAGGCTGATGTTTTCAGAAGCAGACTTGCGACCTTGGAATCCTGGAAGATTCGAACGCTGACTTTTTGGTTCGCAGCTGAAAAAGAGAACTACCCACCACCTGCTTGGGTTCATCGTCGGAGCAGCAGGATGCCAACGGGGACTTTAAGGAAGGAAGGAGTCTGCTGTGCATTTTGAGAAGAGCATTTCGCCTGTGGGGTGGAAAATGGATTGTGGGAGTAGAAGCAGGGGGGGCTGTTGGGGGACATTTTGCAGTGGCCAGGGCCAGGGAGGTGTGGGCTGGCTGCAGCAGGGGAATTAGGAGGAGGAGTGGGAGGGAGAGGAGACAAGATAGGCTCCATTCCCTGGATGGTAAAAGCAGCCCGGGTGGCACATTGCTCAGCCAAGGTGGGAGGCTGGCGCCCATTAGCCGGCTCTGTGGGAGGAAGATGGCAGTCTACTTCCGTCCAGATTAAAGGCCTTGGAAACCCTAGGGGGCAGGTCTACTTGATCCTGTAGAGTCACTCGATGTGTTGGCATCGACTCAATGGCAGTGCGTTTGGTGTGGGTGTGGGCACCTGGATGGATGAGCCCCTACTGAGATGGGGCAGAGCTGGGGAGGAGGCTCGCTTGGGAGACTGAGAGGAACTATTGGCTGGTTAAATTTTCTGGGGGAGGGCAGACCACTGGAGCAGAGAAATGCATCCTAGGAAGAGAGGTTGAAGGCAGTCAACAATACAGCAAAAGAAGGGAAGTCAAGTCCTCGGCTTGTGCAGTGGTGTGGGATACAACAGGGTTTTCCCCAGGTTGTCTCCCCCAACTACATGTCAAACCTAGGA
>NW_022103915.1:33149354-33150244 GCF_000313985.2 Echinops telfairi
CTTGATTCAGAGAAAAGTCTGCACTCAACAGCCTCCCAGCTTCTGATGGCTCAGCCTGAGGACCAAGCCCGAGAGACAGCTAAGGAGTTCTGCCTTCTCCCTGGTTTATAACAAGTTGAAACGTCTTTCTTGGCTTTTCTGTCACTACATTACAGCAGACTCCCTGAAAGCACGCTAGGCGGCTCTCGAGCTGGCCTGCGTCCCAGCCCTGCTGTGTGACACTTCCCTGCCTGGGCACAGGACCCCGTCTAGGTGTGTGTGGCACTGCCCGACTTGGGCTCAATCACTTGGTTTGGGATGAGTCTGGGCCCCAGACTCCAGCCGTGTAAGAAGACTGTGGCATGAGATTTCACGAATAGCCACACGTCTTTCCTACATAAAACTCATCTTTCCCACAGATCTGCTCCAGGCTGAGGGAAACTGGCTTTTGTTCAGAGAATGTGCTGCATATAGTCCCGCATGGGGATACTCACAACAAGGTAGAAGACAACCTGATTATAAAATCCACCCAGAGTCTATTTTCTAATTCCATTCCCTCATCAAACATGGAGGGAGGGAGAGCGAGCGAGAGCGAGAGCGAGAGCGAGAGCGAGAGGCTGTCTGTCTTGGAAAGATTGCTGCAGCCTTGGGAACCTCAAGTGGTGTCACTATGCCACTATGCGTCAGAATCGCTTGCTGGCAGTGGGCGTGTTCTGGATGTGCTCATCACCCCTGCCACAAGTGCTAGCATCTTCCAAAATAGACTCCATTTGAGGCCACGGGGAATTAAAGGAGCTGCTGGACATGAAGGGAAGCCTAGAACAGCATCTAAGTAATGAATGGGAGGAGGGCTGCCCAGACAACGCTGGTGACAGGCGGCTGCTGCATCCCTGTAGCACTGAGCTCAGATC
>NW_022103915.1:33152341-33153123 GCF_000313985.2 Echinops telfairi
GGATTTCAACCGTCACCCAGAGCCTTCCGCAAATGAGATGCTTACAATTTAAGCCCTGCTATCATTCCCTCCTCCAGATTTGGATTTTATTATTTACTCTCCTTGGATCACTCTCTTTTATCTAGTTTATCGGTTTTATCTAGTGCATGTTGTTGTCTTTTTGTCTGTTTCTTTGCTTCCTACTTGTGTCTTGAATGATATTCTGTATATGAAATCCAGGCTACGTAAAGCTATAGAGAGAGTAACTGGATTAATATTTCCCTAGGTGCATGGCGGGGAAGTCTGAGGGGAAAACGAGGAGCTAAAAACCAGGAGTATGAGAAGAAAATGTTCTGAAATGGATTGTGGTGATGTTTGCACAGCTCATCTTAGTATGACTGAGCGATTAAATTGTACGAGATGTGAAGTATATGTCAGTAAAACTATTGGAAAAATTGGACCGTCTCAGAAACGCACATGGCAGTGCTACCCCGGCCTATAGGGTTGCTGTGCGTCAGCATCGATTCCACGGCATTGCCTTCGGTTTGTGAATCCTGGTTAAGGAAGGGGCCAGCTCACAGCCTGGTTTTAGGCTCTCCAGGACTAGAACCGGATCCGCCAGCCTCTTCCTGCCCAACCCAGTCCCCTGGGTGGTAGGGGGATCAAAGTTTAGAAAGACCTTTAAAAGCCCAGGTGAGTAGTGAGGTTATCGGGTTGAGCCCACGGGCAGAACAGCAGGCTGATCCACACGCCTGAAAACACGGTCCATCTTCCGACATCGGTCCCTCGCAATGTTCCCGCAG
>NW_022103915.1:33162575-33163779 GCF_000313985.2 Echinops telfairi
TCGGGAGCAGGAGGAGGTTTTTGACTCCCCTAAAGAGTGACCATCTCAGAAACCCACAGGGGCAGTTCTATCTTGTCCCTTGCTGCTAGGAGTCGGGATCGACTCAGTGGCCGGGAGCTTGGTTTTCAGTTTTGGCTCATACCAGTCCGAGAAGAGTCATTACCCTCGATGGAATTTCTGGAGGCGAGACTAGTAAGCAGTTACCTTGGCGTCAGTTCTGAATGTGAGCAGCCCCACGTGGCTCAGAGGAGCACTGGGCTCCACAGAGGTTTCACCCGCTGCATTTTGGGGAAGCCAATTGTCAGGCTTTTCTTCCAAGGCACCTCTGGTTGGATTTGAACCTCCAGCCTTTGGGCTAGCAGCAGAGCATGTGAACCATGTGCACCCCAAAGAAAGCCTCTGGGGGAGCAGCATCCCACTCACTCAGCTCACAGGCAGGGTTTGGAAGCCAGTGCCCCTTTCTCTGCAGGTGTGGTGGGCCAGCTAGTGGTGAGAAGGCGGTCACCAAAGGCCTCAAGGTGCCAGGGATTCTGAGCGATGGGGACCCCCTTTGACTTCTCTGTCCTGAGGGCAAGCCCTTTTGACACAGCCTTTGATTGAACTTAAAGTACCACCTTTCCCAGAAGTTTCTCTCCCAGGTAGGTCTTACCCTGCCCCGTGCCTCATCTCTACAGGGATCTAAGGCCACCCTGCTGGCTCTCAGGCCCATCCCCACCACTCACCCGCCTGCCTCCTGACACGGTCCTTTACTCGATTTCACAGGCTGGAAAAAGAAAAGAGCCTCTCCAAGTTCGAAGTCAATCAAGTCCGTGCTCATCTTTTGGGGTGGGGGCAGAATCAGCCCGTGGGATGGAAGCTGAAGTTATTTGGGGGTGAAAAGCGCTTCTTGCGGGCATGCCTTCTCTCCCGTCTCCAAGGGTGCAATGCACACAGACACCACACGGGGGTGCTGTTACTCTTGAAAGCCACAATGCTTCTGCAGCACAGCTCAGAAAAATGTCCAGGATCCAAGATTGTGATGTGGGCAGTTCCCAGGTTACAGACGAATGAAATTTATGCCTGTGGCATAGGTGCATCGGAAAAGGCGCACACGGCTTTTATTGAGCTGGACTTCAGTGCAAGAAAAGGCTGGAAACCCCTTCACTGGTTTCAAAGCTGCACGCACAGCAAGTGAAGGTGAGTGTTGACAGACATTAGTTGCTAG
>NW_022103915.1:33165486-33167031 GCF_000313985.2 Echinops telfairi
GACCACCAGGGGTTGGCCAAAGCCTCCACTTCCTCTCTCTGCTCTTGCTTACCTTCCCTCTACCTGGTGGGTAGTGGGCTGCTCATTGTGGGGTCAGCGGATCAAAGGGACCGGTTGAAAGATGGGGCTGACCGCTTCCCTTGAAGATTGACGTTCCCGGAAACCCAAAGGGGGCCGTGCTACTCTGTCCTACAGGAATGGACCCAGTGCAGCAGGTTTGGTCTTGTTTTGGTCCCTCAGCCTGGAATAGCCTGTCTCCCCTCCATTCCACTTCCCAGTTTTACTTCGAGTTGCATGGCAAAGGCCGCCTCCTTTTCCTCCCTGACATCTTCCTGCTACTGTCGGTGGGATGCACCTCCGGCCTGAGAACTGTATAGACAGCACTCTCCACACCTGCTTCTCTCTCTCTCTCTCTCTTTCTGTCTCTCAGGCTGGAATGGTTCCCAGTGACTTTTGCACCCACCAGATCTCTAGGGACACAAATGGCTTCATGAATTCCCTGGGTCCCGCAGCACAGCCAGCATGGACCCAGGGGTGGCTGACTGCATCACACATACCCCCTGCCCCCATGCACACACAATGTCCCCTGTGCCGAGGCTCTGATTCCAGCCCACACTGGTGCGGCCCTGACAGGTGGGCCGGCTGAACTCGCAATGCCCCACGTGGACTCTGGCGCCTACTGTCTGGGTCCAGAGTCTGGCTCTGCTACGGAGTCAAGTCGGGCAGGCTCCTGAGCCTCTCTGGGCCTGGTTTGCCTCCCCTGGAAAAGAGAAAAGACCCCAGGACACAGCCAGCTCTTGGAAAGAAATGCCAGTGCGGAAGAGCGGTGCGCTGACGAAAGACCAGGCGGATGAGTCCTGGTGGCGTCGTGCTTACTAGCTGGGTGGCCAATCACCAGGCCACCAGTTCAAAACCACCAGCCACTCCTCTGCAGGAGAAAGGTCAGTCTTTCTTCTCCTGTAGAGTGACAGTCTCAGGCTCCCACAGGGGCAGTTCCGCCCTGTCTTGGAGGGTTGCTATGGGTCTGAATCAACCCGATGGGAGTGGGTTGGAGTTTTTTGCACAACGATGCAAAACCCAGGACTTCCGCCCAAGTGGCTGTGTCTTTCTTTCATGGAAAGAGGAACATGCTGCTGGTGTGTACCCCTCCATCCGCTCCCATCCCTTGTGACTTTTACTGTTACTGCTCCAGAGGGAGAGGCAATCCAGCGGACGGCCCGCCCCTGGGGGGACTGCAGAGTAACCCCCCCGACTGCCAGAAACCCCCGAGTGCCCGGAACACATGACCTCACTCTCCCGGCAGCTGGCCACTGGCCATTTGCTGGACTGCACAGTGTGATATGCTGTGTTCTGGCTGGCCGGCCCGGCGCCGGCCCGGCTTCTTATCTGCAGTGTTTGGGTTGCTGTGCACGTGACTTCTGCCGACAAGTGTCCTTCGGCAGAGTGGGGCTTTTATCTGCTAGGATTCAAGGACACAAGGGGGCAAGAGGGAGGCCAGGCCTCAGAACATCTTTGCTGCCAGTTATACTCGCCTCGACTGCACAG
>NW_022103915.1:33168351-33169740 GCF_000313985.2 Echinops telfairi
TTACGGGAGTAGGAAGCCCATATTTCTCCTGAGGAGCCACTGGTGGCTTTGAACTGCTGACCTTGTAGGTTGCAGCCCAACATGTAACCTCTATGCCACAAGGGCTCTTTCTATCTTCTCCCAAGTCCACTCCCTGGGACAGAAGCTAGGGTGAAGTTAGACACCGCTACTGAGGGACCATGCCTGTCCTCAAGGACTTGATCTGGGGAGCTGCTGCTGCCCGAGTCTCAGTGGCACTGATCAAACCTCACAGCTGCACCTCAGTGGGAAAATGAGGCTTTCTGCTCCCATAATAATTCAATAATTCACAGCCTTGGAAACCCTACGTAGGGTCCCCGTGAGTTGACATTGACTCAATGGCAGGTGTGGTCGGTAGGTTTGTTCTGCCAAAATGGCCAATGAACACATGTGAGATTAGCTGAAGGCCAGAGAGATAACTGGTTCTGGGAGCATCGCCTTTCTCTCTCTTGCTGTTTGATCATCGGGCTAGTGTGCGGCTGCCTTGCTGGTTCTGTGCCTCCATTTGCAAGCTATACTACTTGTGGGACACCTAACCCGTGGACTGTGTCACTGTAACTGAGGTTCCTTCAAGAGCTGCTTCACCACGTTACTGGACTGTACATCTCTTGTTGGACCCTGTCATCTGGCTGACTGTTGTGACCTCGCTGCCTTGCTGTTTGCTGCCTGTGGCCGGATAGCCTGAATTGCTCTACAGAGGACTATCCGGGGGCCTCAAGACTTGAAGGACTGCCAGTGTACTAGCTGTCTCACAGAAGTGAGTTGCACTTAGCCATTTGTACAGCTTTATAGATTCATTAACTGTGTATTTCTTATGCTATCCGTCTATATAAATATATATAAAATTATTAGTGTCCTGGTTTTGTTTCTCTAGAGAATTCTGTCTAACACAGCAGTGGAAGTTGTGGTCCAGACTGGAGGCTGAGTGAGGGGCAGGAGGTGAAGGGAGGAGTGGTTGTTAGCTCCCCCCACTCCCACCCCATTTCCACTTTCCCTCCAGTCTCCAAAGAGCCCTCATGGCATAGTGATGTGTTGGGCTGCTAATTACAAGGTCAGCAGTTCGAAACCACTCTCTGCTCCTCAGGAGGAAGACTGGGCTTTTCACTCATGCAAAGAGTTAGACTCTTGAAAACTCAACAAGGGCAGTTTTACTCGAAGGTCGCTATGAGTTGGCATCGCTCGATGGCAGTGAATTTGGTCAGGGTTTTCAGGGACTCCATGGCTTTTTGTTACAGACGGGTCCGCTGTATTTTTTTTTTTGCTATGACGTATCATAGCAACCGCAACTAACAATTCCCAACACCTCCTTAGCACAGGTTACGTAGCAGATTTATTCTAAGGACTCACCATTGATGAACTCGTGTGAGCCTC